>NC_136272.1:26718924-27055413 GCF_964187855.1 Myxine glutinosa
AGAATCAGATAGAGGGAGTGAAAAATGGGTTAGAGGGGTTAGAAAACAGTATGGAAGGCAAATTGAGGGACATGAGGGACCAAGCGGAAAGGGAAGTTAAACAAATGGAGCAGCAGATAGAGGGGGTCAGAATAGGGGTAGAAACCAAACTGGATGCTCACAGGGAGGAAATGGAGCAGATGAGGGTGGCATCTGGGCAGGAGATGCAAGTGATGGGAGAGGAGATCAGAAGAGGAGTGAGTGAGGAGGTCGGAGGAGTGCGCGAGGAGGTGAGGCACTGTAAGGAGCACATGGAGAAGGAGGTGAGAAAGGGGACTGTAAAGTTACAAGGGGGCATAGAGGACCTGACGCAGGAGGTGGAGCAGCTGACGGTGGGACAGACGGAGTTAGTGGAGCAGGTTCAAAGGAACACTGCGGTATTAGGAGGTTTAAAAGCGACACAAAACGACATAAAAAACGACTTGATAGCGACAAAGAGGGAATGTCAGATGGTACGTGAGGGACTGACAACGAGGTTGGACGAGGTGATAGAGGTAATGGAGACGAAGGACCGGCAGGTGAGGACGCACCTGGAAACGGTCAAGGTAGCCTTAGAGGATGAGCTTGAGGAGACGTACCGGGGAATAAAAGAGGTGAAGCACAAATTAGAAGAAGTGGAAGAAGGGATGAGCGAAATTAAGAAGCGACGGAGAGGGGATAAGAAAGAGATAAAAGAGGAGATAAAAGAATTGGTCCAAAGTCTGTGTTTGGATCGTGATGATGTGCTCATTAACCGGATGAGGGATTCGCAGGTGATGGAGGAGAAGCGAAGAGGAAGAGGACCCGGTGTAAGTGGTGACCAATATGGTCGTGCGTATGATGCGCCAGGGGATTTAAGAAGCTTGGGGGTCGAGATAGACCCGGGTGTTCGTGAGAGGCCACTGGTGAAGTGTGTGACAGGTCTGGTGTGCGAAAGAGGAGGTGTGCGAGAAAGTCCGACTCTGGGGTGTGTGAGGAAAAAGTGTGTGCCAAGGAGTGAGGGTGTTGGCGAGAATGAGTCGGTCGTAGCGCGTGTGCGAGGGAGCACATGGAAGCGTGCTGTGGTGAGTGTTACAGAGGGTGTGACGGGAGAGTGTGCGCGAGGAAGGTGTGTGACGGACAGGTGCATGGGGAAAGAGTGCGCTGTCAAAGGCAAGGAAGAATGCACACCTGTGGTGAGTGTTACAGAGGGTGTAACGGGAGAGTGTGCGCGAGAAAGGTGTGTGACGGACAGGTGCATGGGGAAAGAGTGCGCTGTCAGAAGTAAGGAAGAGTGTCCACCTGTGGTGAGTGTTACAGAGGGTGTAACGGGAGAGTGTGCGCGAGAAAGGTGTGTGACGGACAGGTGCATGGGGAAAGAGTGTGCTGTCAAGAGTAAGGGTGAGTGCGTTGTCACGAGTGGAGGTGAAAGTAGTGAGAGTGACATGGAGCGTGAGTTAGTTGTGACAGGTGAGCGAGGATGTACACCTGGGATGGAAGGATGCACACCTGGAATGGTAGAGCGTGAGTGGGAATGCACGCTGGAGTTGGTGGTGAGGCACGTGGTTGGGTGTGCGAATGAGGGCACACCTGTGATTGTCACAGAGGAGGTGACTGAGGAGGGGGCGCGAAGCGGTGTATTGGTGAGGTGTGCGAGCAACGAATGTGTGCCAAAGTGTTCGGTGGTCAGGTGTGTGACCAAGTCTGTGAGTGGAATGAGAGTACCTGGGTGTGTAAGGAAAGGTACGACGAGGAGCATGGAGACGGCTGGATGTGTGAGCAAGGAACGGGCTGCGGGGTGTAAGCGTCCAGGTGAAGCATCGACGTTAGACGGGGTAGAGTGTAGAACGACTTATAGCCGAATCGGGCCCTCGGTGCGTGCCGGGCCTCGCTTTGAACGGCCGCGTCCGTGCTCCACTAGGCGGAGCTGGCAGCCCGATAGAAAGGGTCGTCATGGCGACCACTTTTTGGTGAGACGTGCCGGCAGGTCGAGAGCGGGACATTGGATGGCTCCGTGCCGAGATGGTGCGTGGGATCTCGGCACGGGTAAGCCCCCGTCCCTGCCCCGAATGCCGGACGCATCCAGCCGCCGGCACAAAACAACCAGCATCCATTGCTTGGCTTCACGAAGCCGGGCTTTGGACAGGGATTGGCGCACCGAGAGGTATTAGTGAGTAGACTGGGTGATGAGGTTAGTGTTTTGGACCCAAAATTGGAGAAAAACAAAATTTGATGATTGGCAAGGGATTGGCAGATGATGGGCAGTGATTGGCAAATTTTTAATTTGTTGAAATTTGATGTGCAAAATTGGTAGTGAGAGACCCCCGATGTGGTGGGATGGCAAATCCACCATCCCTCACAGGTGGGAGAGGGTGGCATCCCTGCCACCTTTCCCATGTTGGGGGCAAAGGAGCACTAGATTATGGGGTGTATGGCAGTGAAAACTAGCCCGGGTGGGTTAGGATATGGTGTGTAGGGATCTAGCGAAGATTGACATTAGGTGACGTTAAGTTTAGTTAGTGACTGATACCTGTAGTGGGGACGCAGGTAGATTAGTATGGATGATAATGACGTGGGAGCGCAATAGTTTAAAGGGACGACTGGGAAGCGCAAGTTTCAGAAGGGAGTAGTTAGCTGAGATGATGCCGTGTGTGTGAGAATTGAACAGGTGTGATTGCACAGGTGTGCAACTGGACAGGTGTGTGGAGCCGTGTATGAGTAGTGAGTGTGTGGATCAGCGCGAATGCGCTTGGGGAGAGAAGGGTGCAGGTGGCACCAGGTGTGAGAGCACAGGGTGCAAGTACAGGTGTGTGGAGAGAGTTGGAGTAAGTGGTATGGAGTGGTGTGCGTGGTGCGAAGGTGTGGATGGGGGAAGAGTGGACCCCTTTCACGAGTACCCGGGGCGGGTAGTGTAAGTGTTAGGTAGAGGGTACAGGTAAATTGTGGTTGGATATTGGCATTTGTGGTGCGGTTGCAGAATGGTGTTGTGGATGGGTGCATTAGTGTTGTGGAAATGGCTGGGCGTGTAGCCTGTTGGTGTGTGTAGTTGGTTGGGCACTCCACCACTGTGAGGATGTCGGCCAGGTGAGGCCGCAGGTGGGCTCTGGGAGCCGGTAGAGTTGTGGATGGGGCCCGAGGATCCGGAGGATGGACCCGGGTAGCCCAGTGCCAGAGAGGGCACCGAGTGGGGAGAGTGCCAGAGGGCCTTCCCCAGGTAGTTAGGTTAGGGCAAGGAGCAGGTAAGCTCGGAGGCAACTGCAGTGGTGGAGGTGTGCAGGTGGGTAGACCCACTGGGAGAGGTACACGCCGCAGCCCAGAAATTGTGCGAGGGCACCGGGAGATGAATCGGGGGAGTGAGACCCCAAATTGAAGAGCACCACAGTTTGGCCAATGGGAATTGGTTTTTAGAACCCATAGTGTAAGAGGGCCAATGGTTTGGCCGGAGAGAGACCCCGGGTAGTGTAAAGTTGTTAAAGTCATTTAGGAGATAGTTAGGATTGATGAACCTGTCGCACCATACGCAGCCACTTACCTGTGGTGATGATGATGACTCCACACCTGTGTTTTCTTTGTTTTGTTGCAGGAGATGAATCGCTGTGTGGATTTGTGAGACGCATCACGACGTGGATGAGACATTGGGGTGATTCCATCTCTCCCTCCCTAGGAGGGACTGATGATGAATTGGTAATGGCAAATTATGATGTTGAGTTGGAGATGGCAAATTTTGATGAGAGTTGAAAATGGCAAATTTGATTGGTTAGGAGGGAGAGAAGACGAATTTGGTTTATGGGAGGAACGGGGAAGACAGTAGGGATGTTTGTCGATTTGTAAAGTAGATGTTTATGGGTAGTGTTGTGTTTTGTGGATGCAGTAAGGGGTAAGGGAGGGGCCATGTAGGTTACCTGGTGGGGGGGGGGGGCGTACGATAGGAACGTACCTGTCTCACCTGGTTCCCATGTGCCCCCAGTGTGCATTACCTTATATTGCGTGCACTTTTGCGCCCTTACCACCTTACTCACTTGTTTCTTCTGTTGTCTCCCACCTCCGAGGATCTGGCTTTGGGGTAGAGAGAGAGGAGAGAGAGGTGCTGGCGACGCAGTTGTGGGCCTGCACTTTCGCTGTTCGCTGCCTGGATCGGTACACCATATGGACCGCAATGTTTGTGGCCACCCACAATGGACCGCAGTTCGTTTGCGGCCAAGCACCACCCGGGGATGGACCTATGGGTCAGCGTGGCACCTATGCCATACAGGTGAACCACTTTTAATTAACACCAAGTGCACCACAAGAAGAGCAAGAGACACCTGCAGGGTTAGGGGTTGTCGAATTTATTTTTATTCCAATGAACAATGGTGACTGCACCGATTGGTGGTGGGGTGGTGCTTTTGATGCTCGGGAAGGGTGCTCTGCACGTTATTAAAGGCCGTCGGCCACAGAGCACTCGTGGGTTGGTGTATCGATGTTGGCAAGCGCGCTCTCTCTCTATGCATAACATCTGCATGTGTTCCTCCAAAAACAGGTCCTGGATCGTAGTGTAGATATCAGCGTAATCTTGTAAATAATGCTCCCTACCGGCTGTATGTTTAGTTTGAGAATTCTTTCCGGATTCGGTTATCCTGTGGGTGTGTTTCTGTGAGGAGAAGGGTGCAACGTCGCAGGGGGACATATTTACTCATTTGTGAATATCTGTAAAACTGTCGCACTCAGGGTAGAGTTAATAGTAGAGGGAACTACATTGCGTGCCACACTAAAGTAGGTAAAAATTTATCGGGTCGGGACGCCCCGAGGGTAGAGAAGGGTGCAATGTTGCGAATATGGAATTTGGCCTCCATATCCGCTTGTAAATATTCCCCTATTTTCTCCAATACTCCCCAACTTTCCCCGATCCCCCATTCCCTAGTCCCATTGCATGTAAATAACAATCAGTAGAGCCGACCTTCCCCTTATTCCCCCATTGAATGTCGTGCCCAGGTCCACCGCACCACACGTAGCCAACTTTCGGACATCTTCCTAGTTATTCTTAATCTATGTCAGTTAAGGCCTCGTTTCCATTAATTATGACTCTTCGTTGCACCAGAATGTGATTATATGGCACCAGTAGTGAGTTTAGGACCTTTCCCATACCTCCTCCCATCTTCTTCCCCAAACAACAACAATAACAACAACTACAACAACAATTACAACAACAACAGAGGAGATGGCGGCGGAGCGGGGGAGGATGCGTCCTCACACCGGCTCGATTAGCTCCAGACCATGCGCTCCACGGGGTTACCCCGAAGGGGCTGGCTGTCAGCTCCTCGTCAGGGGCGGAGCCAGTAACCCCCCCCACGCACCCAATGAGAAGCAACGTGCCGATTCCACGAGGCGGAGCTAACGAGCCGAGGGCGTGTCTCTCCCCGCCGGATATACACGGCCCCGCGCCGGATGTGACGTGAGATGCGCCTCAGCTTGGAGACTGGAGAGAGAAGCCACCGCCACCCCCAGCGCGACGATACCTCCCCGCATCTCTGGACCGGACCGAGTCGATTCTGCCTTGAGCCAAGAGTGCACCTTGAGCCATCGCGACCTGCCTTTCCTTTTCATCAACCCCCGTGTGAGTCAGCATTTTGTCCCGTGTGTCTGTCGTCTGTCCGGGGTTAATATAAGAGTGTGTCTAAGTGCCTGTCTTCCTGTAATATACCTCTAGCCCCTGTAATCTAACCTTTTCCGTACGAATATACTTGAGAATCGAAACGTTGGTGTCGTATTGTGTGATTGTAATCCAGCCGGGTGTCTTCTTTTTCTTATTGAGCCAGCATAGCGCGGCTAGTCAACGTTCGGGCACAATCGGGTAACTTGTACGGATACGGCGGCCATCCCGCTCGGCCCACCTTAACATCAAAGTCGTGTCTGTAACAATATATACACATACATATATACATACATATATATACTGTATATATATATATATATATATATATATATATATATATATATATATATATATATATTGTTGCGGATATGGGATTTGGCCTCCATCCATATCCGCTTGTAAATATTCCCCTATTTCCCCAATACTTCCCAACTATCCCCAATCCCCCATTCCCTAGTCCCATTTCTGTAAGCAACACTCTGTAGAACCGACCTTCCCCTATTTCCCCCATTAAATGTCGCACCCAGGTTCACCGCATCTCACGTAGACAACTATAGGACATCTTGCTAGTTATTCTTAGTCTATGTCAGTTAAGGACTCGTTTCCATTAATTCTGACTCTTCGTTGCACCAGAATGTGATTGTATGGCACCGTTAGAAAGTTTAGGACCTCCCAATACCTCCCCGCAGCTCTTCCTCATGGTACAACAACAACTACAACAACAGCGGCGGCGGCGCGGGGAGTGTGCGTCCTCACTCCGGCTTGGTTAGCCGCCATTGAACATGTGCTCCGACGGGGTTACCACGCAGGGGCTCGCTGTCAGCTCCTCGTCAAGGGCGGAGCCCGGTAACCCCCCCGCACCCAATAGAAGCGGTGGACCGATTCCATCTGGGGCGGAGCTAACGAGCCGAGGGCGTGTCACTCCCCGCTGGGCATGCGCAGGAAGACGGAGGTGACGTGAGATGCGCCCCCAGCTTGGAGAGAGAAGACGCCACCTCCTAGCGCTGAGAAATACCTCCCCGCATCTCTGGACCGGACCGGGTCGATTCTGCCCCTGAGCCAAGGTGCACCTTGAGCTATCGACTGCCTGCCCTTCCTTGCCATCAATCCCCGTGTAAGTCCGTCTTGTCCCGTTTGTCTGTAGTCTGTCGGGGATAGATAAGACTGTGTCTAAGTGCCCATCTTGCTGTGCTTTACCTCTTACCGTGTAATCTACCCGTTTCTGCATCACCAATTATATCCTCCTCCGGAGGTCTTGAGAACTGTACCCCTTGTGTCGTTACATTAATCCCAGCCGTTGTGTCCTTTCCTTCATTGATTTAGCATAGCGCGACTTAGTCAACGTCGAGTGGAATCGGGCGGGATAGGGTTCTAATCGGGGAGTAACTGTGCGGACGCGGTAATACCAAACCGCTCGGTAAACTAACATCTAAAACCGCGTCTGTAACAATATATATATATATATATATATATATATATATATATATATATATATATATATATATATATATATATATATATATATATATATATATATACATACATACATACATACATACATACACAGTCATGCGAAAAAGTAAGTACACCCCATGTAAAGTTTTGACTTTTTCAACATATTTCAACATACAGCTATTTGATCTTCATTTCAACAATATTGATAGATAAAGGTGATATAATATAGCAAATATCATGAAACATTTACATTTTGTAGTCCATTGTATAATTTAAATAAACATAAATGCAAATTTTGCATGTGGAAAAAGTAAGTACACTCTTGGCTCTAATAGGTGGTATTGCCCCCTTTTGGAGAACCAACCTCAAGTAGGCGTTTCTGATAACTGTCTACCAGTCTCTGACATCGACTGTGAGTAATGTTTGCCCACTCCTCCATGCAGAATTCTTTCAGCTGTGCGATGTTTGAGGGGTTTCTTGCATGCACAGCGCGTTTCAAATCCTCCCACAACATCTCGATGAGATTTAGATCCGGGCTTTGACTTGGCCATTCCAGAACCCTCCATTTCTTTCTTTTCATCCATTCCTTGGTGGATTTACTGGTATGTTTAGGGTCATTGTCATGTTGCAAGGTCCACCTTCGGTTGAGCTTCAACTTCCCGACAGATGGCCTCACATTATCCTCAAGCACCTTCTGGTACAATGAAGAATTCATAGTGGATTCTATGATGGTGGGCTGCCCAGGCCCTGATGCAGCAAAGCTGCCCCAAACCATAATATTTCCACCACCATGCTTTACAGTTGGTATCAGGTTCTTGTGGTCAAATGCTGTCTTTGGTTTTCGCCAAACATGTCTTCTGGTACTGTGGCCAAATAGCTCTACCTTTGACTCATCTGTCGAGAGCACATTGTTCCAGAAGTGCTGGTCTTTGCCTTGGTATTCATTGGCAAACTTTAGTCTTGCCCTGATGTTCTTTCTGGACAGCAAAGGTTTCCTCCTGGCACACCTCCCATGTAGATCAAATGTGTGCAGCCTCTTTCTAATGGTAGACTCGTGCACTTTGACATCAACAGTGGCAAGAGCTACCTGTGGGTCCCGTGATCACATTCTGGGGTTCTTCGAGACTTCTTTCAGCATCTTGCGGTCTGCTCTCGGGCTGAACTTGCTGGGGCGGCCTGGCCTCAACAAGTTGGCAGTTGTTTGGAATCTTCTCCACTTGTAGATGATCTTCTGGACAGTCGAATGATTGATTTCAAATTGTTTGGAGATCTTTTTAAATCCCTTCCCAGACTCGTAGGCATCTATAACCTTCTTCCTGAAGGCCTCAGAGAGCTCTTTTGATCTAGGCATGGTGACGCCGCACACTTAACCACAAAGAGCAAACCAAACTAAATTAGTCTGAGGTTTAAATAAGACAGGTTCCTGCAAGAGCCTCTCTAACGATGTTCTAATCATTTGCACCTGAGCTGGTGCACCTGATTCTAATTTTAGGTATTTGAAGTAGTGATAAATGTCGGGGTGTACTTACTTTTTCCACGTGCGAAATTTGCATTTATGTTTATTTTAATTATACAATGGACAACAAAATGTAAATGTTTCATGATATTTGTTATATTATATCACCTTTATCTATCAATATTGTTCAAATGAAGATCAAATAGCTGTATGTTGAAATATGTTGAAAAAGTCAAAACTTTACATGGGGTGTGCTTACCTTTTCACGTGACTGTATATATATATATATATATATATTAGGAACAGTAACCATCCCAAGTGATGGGAAAAGCTCGCAAAAGTATTCCTCTCTCCCTCCCCTCTCTTACTTAAATTTGATATCTGATGTACCATACTCGTTAGAGTGTCTGTGCTGCCAAAGCACCTTCTAGAGCAAGGGTTATACTGCGTGGTTTGCCATTGCCTTCCCAACAGTAGTTTGGGCAGGAATTTGTAATTTGTTCAGGTTGCCGGTGACAGCTCGTCCACTAATGTCGGAAGGCGGACGCCAGTTTAACATCCATCAGAGGGATGGCATGCATTGATGATTTACCCAGTCTGTGAAACACCAGGATGATAGTTTATAGATGGGTCGGGACTGGAAATCCACGCTAGACAGCTTAGAGGAGAGTGTGCGTACCTCGGAGGTCATCCTGTCAGGCGAGGTCGTACCTTAACGCACTGTGAATAAACAAACTACGATTCCATGTTGTACGGGTATGTATTACCATTATATACGTTAAAAATGTATAATAAAAGTAGAATCCGAATGCAAAATGATCATGACCGATGTCCGTTGATGGTGTAAATTTAAATCAGATGTGCAATAATTACCTTTAAAAGAGCGAAAAAAAATGAATTTTGGAGCCAATTTACCCCACATCTGCAGTGCCTATTATTTATTTATTTTTTAAAATCTATTTTTCCTAATTTTGTTCCAATTTCACTCTAGATTTCAACATAATTATGAAGGCCAAGAGTTCCGATCGTGAAATATGGAATCAGATTCCGAATATCAGCTTTTAATAAGCCTATACAATACAATATTCATTCTTGCCAGGAGCCAATCACATTGCACCTCACCTCACACAGCCAATCAGCGTAATCGCTAATGGACTTACAGATAGCAATCCTTCTTATATATATATATATATATATAGTTGCGGATTTGAGAATCCTGTTTGTAAATATGCCCCTCTAGTGATCCTTGTAAATACCTCCGTTAATTGTGAAGGTCAAAGGTCGTCCCCTTAGCTAGTCCATGTACAAGCACGTAGGCCACCATATACCCTTCTAAATAGTTATTTCTTATTCTATGTAGTTTAAGGCTCTGTTTCCCACTAGTTGACTCTGCATTGCACCAAATGACATAATATAGATCCCTCCGACACCCCCATGGCCTCTTCAAAGTGCCAGTAACATTGGGCGGTTTTCTGCGGCGTTCGCCACTACTGCTTTGGGCGGTTTTCTTCACCCCAAGACTCCATTGAACACGAGGTCATCTCGGAGCAGAAGGTGGGAGTAGTCAGCAAAGCGCCAGGAACAAGGGGTGGCTTTGCCAACGCCTCCTCAAGGGGCGGGATCGGTGAGCCCTCGCGACCAATCAAGGCTGAGGCGAGCTCACCGATGGGCGTTTCCAACAGGCCGGCGGCTTGATCGCCACGCGCCTCATAAAAAGGGGTGGGGAAGGACTGCGGCGTCAGATGAGAGAGATGCGGGAGATGCGGCAGATGAACCACACATGAGCGAGGGACCTCCGATGAGCTTTGAGTCCACCGCAGCTTTGAATCCACCGCAGCTTTGAATCCACCGCAGCTTTGAATCCACCGCAGCTTTGACCACCGCAGCTTTGAGCTTTGACGGCAGTTGCGGCCGCGAAGCAACGCCGCCGTGCGAATACGATTGAGGAGGGTCGGCGGCTGCTCACTTCGAGCCGCGCCATCACCCCAACCGGGCCCGCATCCTTCCCGCCCTGTGATCCCACCTTCTCGCCCGTCCAGCCATCCACCTCCTGCCATTCATTTCTGCTTCATTCCCCGTGTAAGTCTGATTGTCGTCTGTCCTTTGTGTTGTCCCTGGGAATAAGTAAGACTGTATAGGTAAGCTAGAAATTGCTCTGTGTCCTTCTGATCCTTCCATTTCCCTGTAAATTGCATTTCATTTCTTTTCTGCTTTGGTTGTGTGTAAATAATTAATAAATCCTGTTCTTCCTTACTCTGCCTTATTTCCTTCACATCCGTTCGTCCTTATCTTTTCCATCATTGAATACCTGTGGCACGATTTGGCCAACGAATAAGAATCAGGTCTAGTTTTTGTTAATGGTTCGAGCTGCGGCTGCTAATCCGCTCGGCAAATAACATCTTGTCCGCGGTCTCGAACGAGGTTGCTCACTTGCCTCTCTGGAGGGAGCTGGGCAGCTTCAGGACTCACGTTGGTCAGTCGCAGACAAGGGGATTAATCCCCCCTTGGTAAGGGGAAAAGGGGCCGACGTTGAGATCCGTAACTATATATATATATATATATATATATATATATATATATATATATATATATATATATATATATATATATATATATATATATATATATGAGAAATTAGATCACAGAACCTGTTTGGGATAAAGTATCCATTTTATGAATGTTTTTCCCCTTCCTCCGCCACATGGCATGTGAAAGAATATAGTGATGATGTCATGTGTACAATTTGAACACACATTTGCCATTTCATCCGTGAACTTTAACCCCCATTGCCCCTCGTTAGCACGACGGAGCAGCCATCGGTTTGCAAGTGAAGACGAGGAGGAGGAAAACTCGATTCACCAGTACCGCCTCGTACATGTCGGACAAAAGACTCACTCCGGACAGATATACATCATAAGCTAGACTGTTCGACTGCACAGTGTGCAGAATACCCAGTGCAGTATACAACATACAAACATTGAGAAACTTCTGCTGCTCTAAATTAGCCAAATGCATTTTGTTCATGAAGCTTAAGGAATGTCCATGGTAATGGAATATCCACAGCTGTATCTATCTGATCATTCCACTGTCTAAGTATGACAAAATGCAGGGTGAAAATGGTGCAACAGCAGCTGTTTTATTGTAACACAGAGTTCTGACACAGAAGCAAGATCTCGATTTCCTGCACTAACTTACCAGTGGGGTGTTGAAACGACATCAGCGACATAGCTATGTGTCCCAGCAATGGTGCAAGCGGCAGTCAGGTGAATGACTGCATTGCTACCTTTGTACTTGACATTATAAAAATGGCCAAAACCCTGAATGCACCTGTCAGTGTTCTATCTATAAGCAAACACATTCTCTCTCTCTCTCTCTCTCTCTCTCCCTCTGACCCAGTTAATTCTGCACGGTACATTGGCATCACCCAACTAACTATAGCATCGCAGAAAGGAGGTAGAGAGTGCACGTGGGGAAAGTGTGCAACAGGTCAAACACTCTGGAAAAACAACGTGCAATAACAAAGGCGAAAAATAGGAATTTACAAGGAAAGACCGCACGAGGAAAGCTTCATGGGTTATGCACATATTACACATGTGTACATGGAGGTGTTTCGCAACCACGTACCTAAAATGCGCATGCCACCCACACGGTTCCTTTATTGTGCAAGTACTTTGACTACGTACCAGCAAATTTGTGGACTACAAATCTTGGCATTTTTCAGTATCTTTGAATTATAAAATTGGCAGTCGGATTTAATTGTCCTTTTATTTTCATCATCAATTAATATTATTATCTATTGTCTTGAGCTATACGTTAATAGCATCATGGCAGCTGTTTGGTTTCACGTCTGTATCAACGCACCACACGTTCCTCGAAGAGATGGCGACAGGTGACGTCTGTGACCTGTAGGCAAGATTGCATGAAGAAGAAGAATCAACAACGTGCACCATAAATTAAAATGTCTTTTATACACTGTCCTCCGTTGCACTGCCAACTTGCAAAACACTTTCATAATTACGTATACAATTCGTCACTCACAATAACGGTGACGACGGGTACAATGTTCTTCGTTTCCCCATACAGCTAATAAACCTGAGCTACGCTTAGGTGGAACCCACAGTCTGTGTAACACCACTGTTTACGACTAAGCGAGTTTGCAAAGTTCCAATCACAACGCATTCATCATCCTGAGTTTTTGGTTAACGACTCTGCATCTTGTCCGCAGCCCGAGACGGCACATAACTCCAAATCCTGTGCGTATTCCTTGTTGATTTCTTCTTAAAAACTCAGTGTCCCTGGATAAATTTACACCTATTCCTATTCTCAAAAACAGTGGAGGAGACTCAGAATACTATTCTCAGGAAAAGTAAATTTTGTATAAATCATGGAAGTTTAGTGCAGAATGAATAGCGTGAAAATCAGAATTCCTTGGGACCAAACAGTATTCGGTTTTCGGAATTTTTCGGATTTTAGATTATGAAACATTTCCTAACCTCAATGTATAATTAATTTCCTAAAATTTTAATGTATAATAAATACATTTGTATAATGATAAACATTTTATATAAATAAATACATTTGTATGTATTTTTAAATTATTTATTTTATTTTTGTATATTTTTGTATTATTTTATAATTTTTTATAAATACATTTGTATAACCTATAATGAAAATGTATTATTAATGTATAATAAATTAATTGATGTATAATAATTTTCCTAAACATAATTTCCGAAAGATAATTTTCCTTAATTAAACATTTCCTAACCCGGTGTACTATATCATAAATAGTGGTGCAACCAACACCATAACGCTCTCTCAGGTTCTGCACCAACTCAGCTTTATTCAATTTCTGCAGAATTTCCACTTTCTCTTTAATTACCTCTGCTACCAAAGGTGGACGGAGGTTGTCTTTTCACCCGTGAGATATCCTGCTCTGTCTGTGAGCAGGATATCTCAAAAAGTTGTGTACGGGTTGAATCTACGGATGTGCAGAAGTTCCAATTTTGATCCGACTTTGTAATTTTTCATCCTGGTGTTTGCTTAGCGGTTAGGGTGCCGGCTTGGGAGGATCCTGGGTTCGAATCCCGGTCAATCGCTGAATTAACGCCCTGGGGGTTGACTCAGCCTGTCATCCTTCCGAGGTCGGCAAATTGAGTACCAGTTCACTGGTAATTCCCTGTATGTCGCAAGAGGCGACTAACAGGGTTGGCGGCAGGAAGGGCATCCGGCCATAAAAGATTGCTTCAAAAAAGGGGACCACGGTGCCCAAAAAAGGCCAACCCCTGCTCAGCGGGGGAAAATGGCCTCTAAAGGTGGTTCTTTCTTCTTCTTTGTCATATTTTAGACTTCAAAATTTCGTACTTGAGAGTTTTCACTGTACCTTCTGCTCTGACCATCCCTGGCGAACAGAGATGGGCATTGCCAGGTCCATTTGCTTAAGGAAACACCAACATGGCACCCCAATGATCTTTAAGGTTGCAGGATACATCAGACTCAACTAGTCTGAGAGCACGTGATGGAAGATTTCACCCCATTTTCCCCAGAAGGCTTGACCCCCTTAAAGTTACATAGGCCACCTAAGTCATTCACAAAAAGTTTTTCAGCTTCCCCCTAGCTGGTGGGTCTGGACCCCAGACCCCCTTGAAAAGCCCCCACAAGGGGTTGCATTTACCTCACTCATCTAATGCATGGGCCAGCCAAAGTATTATGACAGAATGTTACAAAAATAACAAAACTGACCTAGATTCCAGATTACACCATTTTTGCTCCGCCGGAAAGGTTGCACAAATTCAAGTAAGCGCTCGCATCACGCTGCCTGTACAGTGTTTTTACTACTTCTGTGCTTCTAGATACACAGAGTTCATCAACAGAAACCAGGGCACAAATGACGCCAGAAAACACGAGGTACTTTTAGATAACTTATTAAATAGACTCAAGGTCAGGTCAGGTTAGTTATGGGAGTATGCGCCGGAGCAACATGTCGCCACATCCACTTTCTGACGGTACTCCAGGGGCCTCCGTCTGGCCATCCCCCACGCTGATGCCTGGCCCATCCCTATCTCCTTGAGATGCCGATCAACCTGCTGCAACCACGAAGCATGTGATCGGCCCGCTGGCCTTCTCCACTCCCGAGGCTCCCTTGCTGAGAGTATCTGGTGAGCTGGATCAGCATCCGGAAAACGAGCCACATGCCCATACAGCCGCAGCTGACGCTCACAGACCATGCAGGTAACAAACCTCATCCGAGTCTCTCTCAGCAACCACCCATTGGACACAAAGTCCGACCAGCGATAGCCAATAATTCTCCGAAGAGACTTGGTTCCGAAGGAGTTAAGTCTCATTCTCTGGTCCTTGGTAAGAGTCCAGTCTCGCATCCATAGAGCAAGACTGAAAGCACCAAGGACTAAAAGACTCTGACTTTCGTCCTCCTGCATAGATACCGACAGCGCCACACCCCCATGATCCAGTGAATCCATGACTATCCAGGCCCGACTCAGACGTCTATCAACCTCTGGCTCACAACATGCGGAGACAAGGTGGATGGAGGTTAGTGCTATGTTAGTAGTACAATTAGTACAGTGGTGACGACAGAGGAAGCCGTTACAGAAACAACACGATCAAGTGATGAATATTAATGTTCAAATCTGGGATGTCGCATTTATGCTGCGAGAAGCCACGATACGAGACGCTAAGGGGGATCCCTTTGAGGGGCTCTAACCACACCTTCTCCCTCAGACATTTGGTCAGCTTTATTATTTTTGTAGTTTTGACAAAGTTTGGTCCATGTATTAGATGGGGTAAGTGCAACCCCCTGGTTTTCAAGGAGATCTGGGGTACAGACCCACCAGCTGGGGGGCAGCTGACAAACTTTTTGTGAATGGTTTAGGTGGCCTAAGTAACTAAGGGGATCAAACCTTCTGTGGAAAATAGGGTGAAATCTTCCATAATGAGCTGTGGGTCGAAAGAGTTAATGGAAGAACTTGTACATCATGTATGTATTGTATCACATGTTGGACAAGGACATTAAGAAGCATCTGTACACTTTAGCGTAAATCCCAAGTACACTAGGAGACAACGGACAGAGTACACACAGTATCTGAACCTGGGATCCCAGTATCCTGAGCTGTGTTCAGGTGGGAACACTGAACAAGCGAACTGAAATCAAGTACAATGGGCACTCGTTTGGGCGCATACCTCTGTCAGGCTAAACAGTTTGCATTTGCTGTCCCACTGATAGGCTCGATCTGCATCCAGATCTGCAACCATGTTTCATCCGAATCCACAACTTTTTGGGAAATGGTACTCACAGACAGACCAACAAACGGGTGAAAACAACCTGCGTCCTATTTTGGCGGAGGAGGTAATAAACATCACAAAGGTGCAGCATAGATTTCGCAGGTCTGTACGTCTCAATGGACAGAAAATGACATTTGCCCAACATCTTCCAGTCAACTTGCAATTTTAAAAACAAACATTTCATAACAGGTTCTAAACATGACACAACTGAACTTTGCAAAGGGCAACATGGTACCATTTGAGCTCAGTATCTGACCAGTTTTTTTATTGTACCTTATCACTTGGACGGCAACCATCACCATCAGTCAGACCGGGGTCACCACCATGGTGCAAAAGTAAAGAAATAACCGGGTGGTGACCTTGTGTGGCTGCCCGGTGCAGAGGAGTCGCACCCCCTGGGGTCCGGGCATCGACGTCAGCCCCCGCGACGAGCAGGGCCCGACAGGCGGCCTCGTGCCCTGCCCGGCTGGCATAGTGCTGGGGCGGGTGGAAAGGCCAATACAAAGACGTTGCACTACAAATAAGGTCAATATAGGACTCAAAGGATGCTCGAACCAATACTATGAAAGAAACAAAACACCTGCACATAGTACAGCAGACAGGTGAAATATTTGGGAGAATTGTGCCTTTGATGATACAAGCATGAGAGTTGGCACACAGTTGTTAAGAGTATGCCCTAAGGAAGATATTGGGCTACAGGGCCATCGCAGATTTGTCCTGTGACAACAATGGCGGCCATTTTTCAAAAAAGGACAAATCTGCGATGGCCCTATAGCCAAATATCTGTTATTTATTAATTTTTTTGAATAAAAAATTTTTTTTGGGACTACAAAGTATTGAGGAAAAAAACCATTAGGACAAAGCTTAACACATGCACTTTAGCATACAGGCCAAAGTACATGTTCATGCAAAGGCGTGATAAGGCCATCAAAGCAATAGTCACACCTCATGAGGCCTGGTTTTAGCACATATGGCGTTTTGCCATTTACAAGAAGACATAATGGCTTAGTTATGAACATTCCCAGTATATTGGGCAGTGGTTACGAGAAGGAGTGCATTCTCCTGGGATGGGATAGTTAGCAAAGGTTGATGACGACACTGTAACTAGGAAAAGGAGATGTTTTAGAAGACAAACTAATACCATGTCAGCAATCACAACAGGCATCAGGTACATTTCACAATCACACATCACCTTGAGTCATTAATACAGGCAAGTAGAGGAGGCCTAGATTTCACTAAAATAGGGGTTCAAATTCTAGGTTGAAATAATAAAACAACAACACGAGTTCCTTTCTGTTGTTACATTGGCAGCAAGTTGTCCGCACGGGATTCTAAACAAGGTAGGGATGGAGACGGCAAAATTGCAAATGGCGTCTTCTGTCATTGAGCCGGCAAGCTGGGAGCAACAATTCCCATTTATTGCCACATCTGATGCAATTTAAATGCTCTAATTGGGCGAGGTGCTCCGTTTGAATCTGTTTGTTCGATATATGTCGCTTTTTGATGCCTACAGGGTCCGTAATAAAAAAGTGTTTTGGTGTCAAATCCAATACCGGACTTTGCAAAATTGTGTCAAATTGCAAAATTGTTGGTGTCAAATTGCAAAAGGCAATTTGCAGGGGCGGATCCAGAAAATCTTTAGGGGAGTTGGGGGGTGGTTCACTTGAGGTTAAGATGTTCACAGATCACAAAATCGAATCTACCAGCAAAATCTACCACCAAGCCTTATTCAACTCAATGTATTTGTCTTTTATTTTTCAATTGACAATATTGAGCTAAAAGAGAGACATTGTCCTCAATAGTGATGTATGTAATCTTGTACCAGCCGGCCTCCTGAGTGAAGTGACAGTTTACTATTTGTACATCGTTAGCTCTTGTAGTCGAATAGCTCAACTAAAGGATGTTCAGAAGCTCCATTCTTCGTGGATTTCAACATGTAAAGTCATCAATGATGACATACATATCTAAGTCCACACCATAATGAATGGTGTTAATAGAAGTCCATTCATCCGATCTTCACGCATTGTTGGCCTCATGTGAGTCTTAAGAAATCTCAGTCCGCGAATGGACCGCTCACACTTCCATGCTGTTACGGGCATCGTGCAGAAGAGAAGCATCAGGCAGTGGATGTTGGGGAATAATTATCTGTCTGTCTGTTTGAGGGGTTTTGCTGCTGCGTTTGGGACCTCTGATGTTGACTTGCTGTGGTTGAGATCCCATTATCTCTGTATCAACTGTTATTGGCAATGGCAGATCATATTGGTAGAAGTCCACCAGTTCACTCATGACTTCTGTGTCTACTGTCCCAAACGAGCAGATCACAGACGGGATGAGGTGCGGTGCCTGTGTGTCCCGTCTGGTGTGCTCAGTTAAACAGGTCTGTAGTTCTACGAGCAGGTTCTAAGTCATTGGCCGGAGCCAGCAGCGATAGAAGTATCATTGGAGGAGAGGCACCAGATGTGGAGTCGCACGATGGTGCTGGGGGCGGCCCAGTTTCCAGGCTGGAAAAGATGATAGCTGGGACTCTGAAGGTTGCGTACAACTTGAAACTGCAGCATGTGGCTCGTTTGCTTTGTTGTTGGCGTTTTTGTCCAAAGAGGTAGCTCATGGCATGCAATATGTAGAAATGAATGCACGTCTTTGAGTCTGATAGGCCGGATCCGGATTTGTATCCCACTGATAGGCCGGGTGGCTCTGGATTCGGACCTGAACCAAAAGCTAATCTGCTTGTTCTTGTCACTTACTCAACTCATTCACCAAGTTTTGTCCTCCACAACTTTTTTGTCGTTAACAACTTTTTGAAATATCATGATACATATCATTTTGGCCCCATCTCTCAATTTTGAAGAATCACTTTAAAATTTTTAAAAATCCTTGTATCTGGAGCTGGATTGAGATCTTCACCAAAATTGAATCACTTCGTCCTTGTCACACACACAACCTGTCCACCAAGTTTTGACCGAATACGTCCATAACTCTTTGGAATATCATGCTATGTATCGTTTTTGCCAGATCTCCCTCCATAGTGAAGAATCACTTAAAAATTCTCATATCCGTATCCGGATTCGGATCTTCACCAAAATCGAATCAATTCTTCTTTGGCACACACACAATCCCTCCACCAGATTAAATCCAAAATTCATCAATAACTTTTTGAGATATCCTGCACACAAACAAACTGACAGGGTTGAAAGCATTACCTCCGTCCATTGCAGATGGTGGAAGTAAATATTGTAGTGGCGGAGGGAGGGTGAGGTGGGGATTGGGGGTGGAGTGGGGGGGGGGGGGGGGAGGGGATTCACGTGCACCCAGTAAATCCCACCTGGATCCGCCCCTGATTTGTTGTAACAGTTTGAGAATATAAATCGATCTGGTTGTCTGTAATCTGAGAATGAGACTAAATAAGTTGCATTAAAATGTCCCCTCTTTTTGTAAATCTCGTGTCTCTCTCTCTCTCTCTCTCTCTCTCTCTCTCTCTCTCTCTCTCTCTCTGTCTCTGTCTCTCTCTCTCTCTCTCTCTCTCTCTCTCTCTCTCTCTCTCTCTCTCTCTCTCTCTCTCTCTCTCTCTCTCTCTCTCTCTCCAAATCCTTCATCATCATAAAGTGATGCAGACTGAGGTACAAACTACATAGCTGAGCTGAGGTGAGGCTGGCCGTTGACGCCGGCCGATTAAGGGGCCATGGGCTCGGCCAATGGAATCTGCATGGCAAAAGCAGCGCTCCAGTGGGGAAGGCAGGCCAAGGAACAAGCTGCACCGGGATACTGGTTGAACCAACACCACGCCTCTGCAAAAGGGCTTACCAGCAAATATTTACATGTTATAAGCCACGCATCCGAAGAGCTGAGAGCCGTGTGCGTCCAGGGAACAACGAGAGCTGGATGCACTCCTCTCGGAATGAGCCGGGTGAACGTGGGTCGTATGGGCCCTGTTGGGGGCGATTGAGCCAACCGCAGAGCAAGAGCTGATGAGCCACAGAGCTCCTTCCCTGGACATGCCGGCTTATACGCACTGACTTATCATTGGAATGCACGGAGTATGCAACGATTACACCCCTTGACCCGTTCTGGGCGGGGTTACTGAAATGCATTCACAATTTCCTCCATTGCATGATGAAGCATACACCCGCATCTCACTGCACACGGTGCATCGCATTATCACCCCCCCCCCCCCCACGCCCCTCCCCCCCCCCCCCCCCCCCATGCGCTGGGAGGATTATTTTGCCGGGAAGGTAACACCGGAATTGGATGTGAGGACCCTACCTAAATTGATTGAGTTTAATCTGAATGAGGACATGCAAATGTTGTCTAACTTCTGACTGCTTGATATGCTCGGTAAAGGAGACGAAGCATTCAACATTCGTGTCCCAATTTATTAATTTGGTGCCGTATAACCGGACTCACCAGGGCAGTAAATCCCGAGGAGTCTCGGATGTCAGGCTGAACACCTTTCCTGAGAAAAGCCTCAATTCTCTCGACATTTCCATCCAGGGCAGCCGTCCATATGCCTGCATCGAGTACATTACACAGGTGCAAGTGAAATATTTTATCAAATAATTATCATTTCAGCTTATAATCGATCATGATGATCAAATTTATCTGAATTTTTTTGTGTTTTTTTCACCTCGCTCAAAGTCCATTTCCTCCAGGCTCTGTCCCAGCTCTCGGGGCCATGCCTCTCCATGGCCACAAGTCATTGAGGCCGTTGATCAGACCGTCAGAGGTGTAGTAACTTCAGGTCGTGCCCCCAATGAGCCAACGTGGGTGTGAGTCACGCCTCCTCCAGGTGGAGGTCCCAGAAAGCACCAAAGCCACTTCCAGGAGGCACTGAGTCACTGGTACACACAAAAAGGCTTTACGTAAAGAAAACATCCTGGTTCATCGATGAAATGTCCAATTATTACCTTCACCACTGAAGGTTATGCTTTCACCCCTGTCTGTCTGTCTGATTGTTTGTCTGTGCAATGCAAGTTGTACATGTATCAAATGCAGGAAAAGAACATCAGGAGACATCAGTGTACCCTTCCATGAATTACGACATTACGATTACACGTCCTCATATCAACATGTCAACCAAAGTGTTACTTGCAACTTCAAAACCTGAGCAGTTTTGAGACGGCAGCCTCAACCTTTACAGAAATAGTCCAATATTTTAGAAGGGATGAGTTCACAAGTTAGAGAGCTGCCTCTCAAGTTGAATGTCTTGTTGTTCTGGCTTTCCTAAGTATTCAGTGCGGGTTCTGGAGGTAAGTTTGGATAATATGGAGGAAACCGAAAGAGCACGAGAGTGGGTACAAAACCAAAGGAAAAGCTCCAGAAAATACGAGCACGGGTGAAGCAGCTACGGAGTATACGGCGAAGCAACGGAAGTACTGCATCTTTGCCTTTGAAAGATTCGTTTTTTTCAAAATACGTTTTAAAATATATAAGTTAAAAAGATTAGCCGAAGAAGAAGAGATATTTTTAAAATTACAAATAAAATTGTACAGGTAGAGATGTCGTTTTTTGTTTTGCTTTTAATAATTATTAGCAAGGTTTTTTTATTTGTAAGTTTGCGCAAAGAAATAATAATAATAGCGAAATATGCAATGAAAATTATCGCAATCCAAGCAAACGCAAGCGCTCCATAATCGATTTCTCTATACACCGCCCAACTTCATGCAGCGGAAATAATAACCATGAATACGAAGGGGTTGGCGAGATTTTTACTGCCGCGGTTATTATTTACAAATTGCGTTTTCAAAATGCTGGATTTCTCCTCTTTCACTCAAAATAAAAAATTCCCTCATACAAGGTTGCGTTTAACATACCCAGTTTTAGGATCTAATAAAACGCATATTAATTTCTATCCAATAAACGCATTTTAATAAGTTATATTCTGAGATTAATCTAAGTGTGGACATGTAATATAAATGGAAGGTGTGTGGCGTGAATGGATCCAGGATGGACACACGAGTGTTGGTATTGAGCGAAGAAGAATAATAATAATAGGAAGAGGAAGAAGAAGAGCAAAGGGAAGAGGAAGAAGAATAGGAATAAGAAGAAGAATCAGCTTTGTCAAACAGGAATAGGATGAGGAGAGGTGGCATGACTTGTGACGTCATGGCCCACCCCGTTGGTTTGGCGACAGCAGCTATTAAATCAAGGCACAGACACGCAACCAGATACCCTGACTGGCGATTCTTGCGCAAAGGCCAGAAACAAAAAGCAATCAAATACTTAAATAGATATTAAGACGGGCGTACACGGTATAGGTTCGCACGTACACCGTATACTATAGCCTCAGGCGGACGGACATCCAGGCAGTGCAGTATGCAGCCAGAGCAAGGGCCTGGTTCCCCTTGTTCCCGCCCGAGTCTTCCCAACGGCGTCTGTCACTGTCTCGGACGGCGCTTGCAGGGGACGTTGGGCTGCGAAACCGCGGAAGGGGATGAGAGCCCAGCCACGGAGCGCGCGGAAGGTGAGGTTGGCGGTCCGAGCCAGCCGGATAGGCCGCACGTCGCCCGGAAGCACCAGGACTCGCTGAGGAAAAATCGACCTCGTAAGTGCAAATGATCGCAAACATTTAAGAGTTGTGCGCTGAGAGTTCGTGTTAACAGCTTATGAGTCTTGTGACCGTCTCCTTGCGACACTTTACGTGACTCTGACGTCATCTTTGTGTGACGTAACTACCATGAACTTGTGACGCATTAAAAGGCAGTGACGTAATTAAACTATTTTTGACCACTATGGGAGTAGGCTTACAAATTGTACGTTATTGCACCTGTCGAAAAATGTGTGCGTGTTGGCAGTGTTCAGTCATTAAATAAATAAATGTAATAATAATGTAATAATTATTGTAATAATAAATGTAATAATTGTAATAAATAAAATAAATAAATAAAATAAAATAAATGTATTATTACACCTTTTATTTTACTATTCCAGTACCAGCGCAATATGACGCAGTCAGTTTTGGGCACGAGCGCTCTCCCCCTCACAACATTGATTTATTTATTTATTTTATGTTGAAGGCTCCATTCACGGACTATATAGTTCTCATCGAGGCCAGGCCTTAAATAAAAGAGCTGCCTGCATTGATAGAAAAGTGGAAAAAGAGAGATTAGTCTAAGAGTTTTTGAGGAAGTAAAAATAAATCTGCTTTTTGAAAAGGGGAAGCTCATAAGTGTTTGGAAAGACATGGGAAGGCAAAGAGTTCCAGAGTTTGGCATGAAGGGGAAGAAACAAACATAACCGGCCACCCTTGAGTTGCCAATGGCCACACAATAATCATGCGATGTGGTGGCTTGTCGAGTATTCCGTGGTCTCGCTAATGGCGGAGGTATACAGGCAGCAAGTTATTGGGAGCAGAAACCGAAGTAATATCTGTAGAAAAGAGAAAGAGAACCAACTTTGCGACGTAGTACGAGCGGGTCGAGTTTTGAGGTCAGACTGGGAGAGTTGATGTCGGATTACTTTGGATTCAATTCTGTCCAGTAAGTATGTGGAGCTAGAACCTCCCTAGAAGTGAGAGCAGTACTCTATACAAGGACAAATCAATCCTTTATATAGCGGAAGCAACTGTTGAGAGGAGAAGAATCTTTAACATCTGAATAGGATACCTAGTTTATTCGAGGCAGACTTAGCTATTTGTGTGATGTGTGGATTCCAGGATAAATGTGATGTTAGGGTAATACCTAGTAGGTTTATTGAATCACATGGTGTAATTGTGGAGCTTTCAAAGGAGATTGGAGAGTTGAGAGGGGTTTTAGAGAGAGATTGGAAGAAATTGAGTTTTAGAAACATTAAACTCAATCTGATTACATTTGCTCCACTGGGAAATCTTGTCCAAATCCAAATTTAAAAGGATGGCTGTGATGAAACGAGATGCAGATCGAGTGAGGGAAGATGGGGCAGATGGGAAAAACATGGAGGAATGTAATGTCGAGTCATCAGCATACGAGTGCATTTGGTTATTTGTAGAAGAAAGAAGGTCATTGATAAAAAGGAGGAAGAGTGTTGGAGACGGGACAGAACCCCGAGGAACACCGCTGTTGATACGGAAGGAGGGAGATGTTGAACCATCAATAATTACGGAGATAGAGCGGTCGGGGAGGAAGCTCGATTATTATGAGAGAGCAGAGTGAAGGAGGAAAGCTGAAAGAGGGAAGATTGAATATCAGACCCCGATGCCAAACTCTGTGAAAGGCTTTTGAGATATCAAGGCCTACAACAAAGGATTCCCCAAAGTCTCTCAGAGAAGAGGCCCAGACAATCCTTATGAAAGAAAGGATATCATAGGTAGATCTTGCCTTGCGAAAGCCGTATTGATGGTCAGATAGAAGACTGAGATTCAAGATGCTTGAGGAAATGGGAATTGAGAAGTCATTCAGAGACTTTGGAAAAAGTAGAAGTCAGAGCAATAGGACGGTACTTGGAAGGGTTTGAAGGATCACCATTCTTTAAAATAGGCTGTAATAAGGTATGTTTCCAAGAAAGAGGAAAAGTTTGGGTTTCTAAACAACAACGAAACAAATGAGCAAGCACAGGTGCAAGTTCTGAAGCAGGCCACTTCAAGACATGAGGAGGAATGCCATGTTGTCCGTATGCGTTGCTTGTGTCCAGAGAGAGGAGTACTTTTTTGACTGCATGACAAGAGACTATAGGGAGGGCATATCAGATTGGCATCAGAGGGAGATGGAATGTTGGAGTCATTCATCAATTAACAAGAAGATCATGTGACAATTGGGTCTCTGAGAGAAGCAAGATATTAGGAGAGGAACTTGCTCGATGATGTTCTACAGAGGAAAGATTTGGTGACAGACCACGAATGTTGGTGAAGTGATTTGAGAAAGAGTCACATTCATTCAAAAGGCAAGGGTCTTTGGAGGGACCGATACTGTTACTGCCTGAGCCCCCGCTCTCGTTGGCAGCAGGGACAGGCACGTCACCGGAGATTCTTCGCACCCCATAATGTCAGGATCTAGGGGGCATTAATTTTTTGGACTTTATCATATTTAATTGGAGGTTCCTGCGGAAATGAGAGGAAAGAGAAATAAAAGAGAGAGAGAGTGTGTAAAGGTGAGGAGTGAAAAGTGTCTGATGAAAAGTGCATAATGAAAAGTGCATGATGTTTGTTTGCAAGAAAGAGAGATTAATGCTCGCCCGGTAGCTATAGTTTGAGTGAGTTACCTGTAATAGTTGCCCGCACACGTGAAACGAAAAGCAGGGTTAAACGAAAACAGCACTCAGTAGAGAGCATACCTCCGCCTGGTTGGCCATAACACTCATTGGTGAAGAATGACTTAAAAAATTCAACTAGCTGGATCCGGGTCTTCACCAAAATTGAATCGATTCTTCCTTGTCACACACACAACCTGACCGACAAGTTTCCTCCAAATCCATCCATAACTTTTTGAGATATCCTGCTATGTATCGTTTTTGGCCCTATCTCTCAAAGGTGAAGAATCACTTTAAAAATTCAACTAGCTGGATCTGGATCTGAGTCTTCACCAAAATTGAATCGATTCTTTCTTGTCACACACACAACCGGTCCACCAAGTTTCGTCCAAATCCATCCATAACTTTTTGAGATATCCTGCTCTGTATCGTTTTTGGCCCGATCTCACAATGGTGAAGAATCACTTAAATTCTATCTAGTCGCCGGATCCGAATCCGGATTTTCACCAAAATCGAATCATTTCGTCCTTGTCACATACATCTCTGCCAAATTTAGTCCGAATCTGTCCACAACTTTTTGAGATATCCTGCTCTGTATCGTTTTTGGCCCCATCTCCCAATGTTGAAGAATCACTTAAATTCTATCTAGTCGCCGGATCCGAATCCGGATTTTCACCAAAATCGAATCATTTCGTCCTTGTCACATACATCTCTGCCAAATTTAGTCCGAATCTGTCCACAACTTTTTGAGATATTTTGTTCACAAACGGACAGACAAAAAAGAAAACATAATCTCCGTCCACCTTTGGTGGCGCAGGTAACAATTGGCCCTCTGTCTGTCTGTCTGTCTGTCTCTAAACATCACTTATGATTGATGAACAATTTGATTTAGATTGAATGTTATATTTTGAAAACCTGCAGTTTTAGCAGTACTTTGGGGCTGAATTTGTCCCGATCACATATGTGCACAGAGGTGTGAGATATATCTTTATCCACCTGTCACGCAGTGAAACAAAATTGAAAATCATGTCAAATAAGGTGGTGTAAACGATTCTGCAGCAACAGGGGTAAATGTCCGAATTTTATTTCTCTACAATCTCTAAAATCTTTCATTTGTTTCAAGTGAACCATATACTTGAACAGTATATAAAGCTCTTTCTAACCGCTGATTCACTCACTCACTGACATCAATATTTTTAGTACCTTCAAGGTGGGCAAGAAAGCTGCATACTGATGCAACTCGTGGCCAATATCCCAGGAAAAATCACAATAGCATTGGAAATAATTGTCTGTAAACAAAAATATCCCCCAAAATAAAGTCTGCCAGTGCAGCCTCTGTCTGGTCACTGCAGGTCACGTGACCCAATACAATGGAGTTTATCCTGGAACTGGTTGCTGCACAATGGTAACAAGCACTTCTTCTGCCTCTTATTTCACAACTTTTGCTGTATTGACAGTAAAAATTACTATAGCTCTAAAGTTTTAAGTAAAGAGTCCATTGTAATAAATGTACATGTTTGGTGTGTTTGCTCCTTAGGCAGTTGTGTTCCCATGGCCTGGCCACCACCAAGTTGATTGACAGTCGTGGTCCCACCCACCTCTTAAAGTTATGAAACTTTAAGAGTTTCAAAAAAGTTTCTTCAAAAAAACTTCAAAAAACGTTTTTCCGAAAAAATAAAAAAAGTTTTGTTTTGGGGGATTTTTAATAAATCGCTCTATAGTGTCGAAGCCTTTTTTGATTAATGACAGTTATATACAAGTACACAATCGCATGAATAAATACAAAATAATCACCAGACATTTGAACACAAATAATCAAACAATTCCGGAAGCGGTCGAAGGTGGTGGTAAGGCTTCTTCTTCTTCCTGAACGGCATCATACTTAACTCAGAAACGTGATGAATGGCACATTCACCAGAATATATTCAACAAAAAGGTAAAATGATGATTTGACATTTGTGATGCATTCTGCTTTGGATGTAATTGCTTTTCCCATTATATTTGCCCTCATTTCAAATATGTTAATGTTTCTTTTTCGCTTGAGCAAAGCTGGGCACTCCAGCTATAAACGCTTATGTACTTTACTCGGGGCACAAATACAAATACAACTTTGTCTGGGGGGTAACATAGGCTATGTGGCTGCGGCCTCATATGGGGGACCGGGAGATGGGTGTAAATTCTCTATGTAAATGTGTACCATGTAGCGCCACCTGGTGATGATGGCAAAGGGTATTACAATTTCCTTTTTTTACCTGGGCAACACTGAGGTTATGAAGCACTCTGCACGGTTAAATTTTCTTCCTTTCCTTCCCCCCCTTCCCCAAAATGGAGGTGCCTGTCAAAGCCACCCCCTCCCCCACCCCCAAAAAAGATGTATATGTAGTATATCTTTCCCCTCGCCTCTCTCTCCCCTCCCCCTTCCGCTCCCCCTGCCCACTCCCTTCCTCACCCCTCCCTCTCCTGCTTCCTTCCCCCCCCCCTCTCCTGCTTCCTTCCCCCCCCCCCCCCCCCCCACAACGCCAGATACTCCTGCTAGTTATATATATATATATATACATATATGAATTTGTGTAATTGTTTTAATAAGTCGATGCTGTTTCCTCTGTCAGCATTTCCATGGTTCGGTTTGGATATTGGAGGTACGCTTGTGAAGCTTGCTTATTTCGAACCCAAGGACATCACGGCTGAGGAGGAAGAAGAAGAAGTCGAAAGCCTACGGAGCATTCGTCACTATCTCATATCTAACGTAGCTTATGGTAGCACTGGGGTGCGTGATGTGCACCTGGAGATGCGAGACTTGTGTCTCAGTGGTCGTCTTGGCACACTGCATTGTATTCGTTTTCCAACAGCGGACATGCCACGTTTTCTGGCCATGGGACGTGACAAGCGCTTCAGCAGCCTGCACACGGCTCTGTGTGCTACGGGTGGGGGAGCTTACAAGTTTGAGCAGGACTTCCGCCAGGTATGTTTCTGACTTCTGTATTTTGTGTTTATGACCTGGGTTCTTCTTTTAGTTCCCATCTGTGCACTTCGCTCATGTTGTGACGATCCCAGGATTAAAACTCATGCACACTACATTGATCTCTGCCATTGTGCCCTTGTCCTATATTGGGGGTATGTACAAGCTCGTATATCGACCTCGGGTCACTGTTGTGTTTTTTTTAAAATTGTACAACCACGATCTGTAGACTTTATAAATATGGGGTAGTCATCAATCTTTTTTTATTTTTGTATATAAGATCGAGGCTCGTGTAAGAGCTAACATTGATCACAAAAAGACAAACTGACATATAAAACATATGATAAAGGGAGTGGGACACAAGATGGAGAGCAGGGACATCGGGAGATCTGTGGGAGGGAGAGGGCTTGGGGGGGGGCATGGGAAGTGGGGGGGGGGGGGGGGTTGGGAGAGGTTAAAAAAAACACATGGACACTGCTCGGACTTCCAGGAAAGAACTCGGTATTTCCAAAAAGTGGATCTGGGGTGAATTAACGGGGGTAGAAAAGATCAAGGTTTTGGATGGGGCAAGATAAGAGATGGTGATGATATTGATGATGAAGAGATATTTTAAAAAAACAAAAAAAAAACCACCTTTAGAGGCCATTTTTCCCCGCAAGCGGGGGTTGGCCTTTTTCGGGAACCGTGGTTGTTGTTGTTTTTCGGTCCCCTTTTTGAAGCAATGTTTTACGGCCGGATGCCCTTCCTGACGCCAACCCTTTTTGCCGCCTTTAACGACAAGCAGGGAATTACCAGTGAACTGGTACTCAATTTGCCGACCTCGGAAGGATGACAGGCTGAGTCAACCCCCCTGGCGTTAATTCAGCGATTGACCGGGATTCGAACCCAGGATCCTGGGATCCTAAGCCGGCACCCTAGCCGCTAGCCCAACACCAGGGTTTTGGTGATGAAGAGATATTTTGAATTTTTGGTGATATTTTGGTGATATGATGAAGAGATATTGATGAATCATAATAAATTCTGATGAAGATAATGGCTCCCTGTTAGATAGAGGCTCAAGTCAAGTATTTACTTTTATTGCTGAAACTGTCCGCACTTTAATTTTGAGACTTGAAAAAAGTTACAATTCTAATATGTTGTATAGCTTGTTTTTTCGACTCTTGGTTCAGCTTCCCATGTAGTGAGAGCAGAAAAGAGCATTTAAAGCGAAAGAATGTACATTGGGGTTTAAAGGGCATTGTATAAAAGTTTGTTTAATCTGCGATTAGATTAGAGGACAATGTGCAAGTAGCGTGCAAGGTAAGCAAAGAGTTGCGCAAGTTCAATTGATGTGAATAATAAGTAGAATTTGACGTGAATAGGTCAATGTATCCAATCGATTTTAAACCAATTTAAAACCACGCACAAAATGTTGGTTTCACATTTCTATAAAAGTAATTGGCGAAACTATGAATAAATACATCCCCTTTGTTAATTTGTCCAATTTGAATAAATAAATAAAAAAGAAGGAATTGTACCCAAGAGGATTCCATTAGGCCCATCAAAGCGTGTACTATTGTTACCAACTTGTGGTTGTTTGTCCGTGCTCTTTCCTTGTTAAATGTTGAGCGTCAAGCAATGAAGCAGCACGTTCCATTTTAAGTCATCTCATCTCGATTGTCGAAGAGATTAACTTACAAGATGGGTCGTGATGTCCGGATGTCTGTCCATCCGTTAACGTTTTGCTCCTTTTAATACTCCTCATCACCTGCCTGATTGTCCTGAAACTTGACACGTGCATACAAAACAGTATCCCACACAATTGCTCGGCCTTTTATTTTTCGATTTAGGATCATGGGGGGCTCCTAACGGGGAGGGGAGGGGGATTGGTAGGGGTTTAACCCCCAAACTTCGAATCCGTACTCCCTTATTTGCCATCCGATTGCCCTGAAATCCGATACAGCCCTTCCACTCTGTTCAATCCCTGCACAACGATGGCCCCCACAATCACTCAGCCTTTGATTTTTCGATTTAGGATCATGGGGGGCTCCTAACGGGGAGGGGAGGGGGATTGGTAGGAGTTTAACCCCCAAACTTCGAATCCATACTCCCTTATTTGCCATCCGATTGCCCTGAAATCCGATACAGCCCTTCCACTCTGTTCAATCCCTGCACAACGATGGCCCCCACAATCACTCAGCCTTTGATTTTTCGATTTAGGATCATGGGGGGCTCCTAACGGGAAGGGGAGGGGGATTGGGAGGGGTTTAACCCCCAAACTTCGAATCCGTACTCCCTTATTTGCCATCCGATTGCCCTGAAATCCGATACAGCCTTTCCACTCTGTTCAATCCCTGCACAACTCTGCACTCCGCACAACGATGGCCCCCACAATCACTCAGCCTTTGATTTTTTGGATTTTGGATCACGGGGGCTCCCAGGAGGGGTTATCCCCTGAAACTTCAGATCCCTACTTGTCTCTTATTTACCAACCGATTACTCTGAACCCTGATACAGCCTTTCTATTCAATGGTCTACAGTATCACTCGGTCTTAGATTTTTCGATTTTGGATCAGGGAGCTCCCATGGGGTAGGGTGTTCCCCCAAATCAACAGAGGTCTGAACTACAACATCAACAGATGACTGTGAGCTCACTCAGGGGGAAGGGAGGGGGGGGGGGGGGGGGGTGGAGGGGTGAGCTATTTTTAGTCTTTGGTATGACTCGACGGGATTCGAACCACCGAGCTCCCACACTCGGAGCAGACGCTCTCACCATTATAACACTGAGACCGGTACACGACAATGATTACATAAAGACAGGAACACCATGACCTGATACACGTCAGTTTGTTATGTGGCCGCTTGTTAAAGGGCTATAATTTGCATCCATACATTGTGGACGGAAAACAAAGCCTTAGCCCTCACGTGTGCAAATTATACGCAAGATTATAATCTCTCCCCCATCCCCACTCCACATTTATTACCGCCGCAGCCGAAGGAGCTGGAGGAATTATGTTTTCGGGTTATGTGTGCATGTGTGATTAGCAGATTTTCTTTACTACGATAACTTGTGAACCGCTGAAGGGATTTTGACCATACTTGGCATCGCTATGAACTGATTAAATGTTGGGTTGAAAAGTACAAAAGCTTAAGGTCACATTCCCTTTAAATGAAAATCTGTGTTACTGCAATAATTTATGAGCCTCTCTCTCTCTCTCTCTCTCTCTCTCTCTCTCTCTCTCTCTCACTCTCACTCTCACGATCTTTAATTACCTCAAACCACTGTTCACATATTGTGATAAAACTGGGTGGTTGATATGGTCAGGTGACAAGAAGAAGCCGATTATATTTTGTTTCAGGCCCGGATGCAGATCCGGCCTATCAGTGGGATACAAAACATAAACTGTTCAGCATGGTAGAGTTATGCGCCCTGCCGAGTGCCGTCCTCGTTGCTTTAATAAGTATTACTATATATAATTTTGTGTGCTCCTTCTGTGGCCATCATGCTTTATTCTAAAAAAAAAAAATTTTTGTTGTCACAATAACTGGTGAACCACAGATGAGATTTCAAATAAACTTGCACAAGTATGGTTTGGTATACAAAGATGAACTGATTGGACTTTGGGTTCAACAGGTCAAAGGTTATGTGTCCTTTGAATTTTTTTTTGCGGTTTATAGCTCGAGTTGCAAGCGCCTTTGATATCAAACGTATCAGTGGGTTGACATCTGATGTGGGTGGAGGCATATTCATTTATGCATTTGCATCAAAATCGACTTTCTAGTAACTATTATTTACATCTGTGGTTCCCAACCTGGAGGCCATGGTGTATTTCTCGGGGGGCCATGGGGTAATTTGAACCATACTAAAAATTAAATATTGTTTTGGTTTTTTGGGGATATTGTTTTGACTTTGATATTGTTTTGTTTTTTTCCTATTGCAGATTTGACGTTATGGCTTCTGGGAGTAAAAAAAGAAAGTATCTTGACGAATACATAAAGCTTGGATTCACGTCCATTACCGTGTCTGGCCAAGAGAAACCACAATGTGTGCTGTGTCACAAGGTTTTGATTACTGAATCCATGAGGCCATCCAAGTTGAAGTTGCACCTCAAGACGAATCACGCACAACATGCAAAGCAGGATCCCGAATTTTTCAAGCGGCATGAAAGAAATTTAAAGCGACAGACGTTGGATGAGGGAGGAGCTTTTCAACAACAAAATGTAGCAACTGTCCAGGCTTCTTATGAAGTTTTTCTTGAAATTGCAAAGAAGAAAAAACCCCACTCGATTGGGGAGACACTCATCAAGCCTTGTACCCTCCTCATTGTCGAATGGGTTCTCGGCAAGGCAGAGGCTCGCAAAGTGGAACAGGTGTCTTTATCGAATAACACAGTGCAGCGTCGTATCCGTGACATGTCAGAAGATGTGAAACAACAGATCATCAATGAGATTAAGGCGGCGCCTTTCGGCTTGTTTTCTTTTCAACTTGATGAATCGACCGATGTTAGTTCCTGCTCCCAGCTACTGGCATTCGTTCGCTATGTCAAGGGAGATGATATCGAGGAAGAATTCTTGTTCTGCAGTGCCCTGGAAACAATGACAAAAGCTAACGACGTCATGGAAAAAATGAAGTTGTTCTTCAATGCGGGAGGAATTCAGTGGGAGAATGTATGCGGTGTCTGTACTGACGGTGCTCCTGCCATGCTTGTGAACTTTGTTTTTTCCAACTGGCACAGGAAAGTGAACACAGGAAACATTGCTATGTTCGAAATAATGTCTGAATTGCAAGACAGCATGGGAAAAGAGCTTGATCCCGTACTGAAAAATGACATTCTTGAGCATCTGCAGTCACTGGAGCTAGAATTTCATAAGTATTTTCCTGATTTAGATGACAATGAGGCAAAAATTGTGAGGAAGCCTTTTTCCATCAACCTTTGCGTGGAGAGCATGCCGGAGGCAATACAAGATGAATTCCTGGATATCCGAAACGATTCATTTGCCAAAGACACATTCGAAGAGAAGAGCTTGACGGAGTTTTGGATAGGAATGGGTCGCTACCCTAATATCAGCCAGATAGCTATCCGGGTGCTTCTGCCATTCTCGTCTACCTATCTCTGTGAAGCGGGGTTTTCCACGCTGTTGAATATCAAATCGAAACAGCGTAATCGGCTCCACGTGGAAGATGACCTCCGCTGTGCCCTGACTGTGATTCAACCACGGATACCCCAATTGGTAGCTAAAATGCAATTACAGCCATCCCACTGAGTTTTTAATTCACTTTTACGGCGCATGCACCGCGTCCCTAGTTTTGATTACCTGAGTTGTTGTCGAATTGAGTTTCTTTTTGTGAGATTATAACACACTGCGTTAAATACAGACGCAACAGAGGTTTTTAGTTTTCACATATTCTTGACTTGGAACCTTTTCATACTGTTTTCTTGTGTGACAGTTCTATTTTATGCTGCCCATAGTGTTGCTACTAATAATATTAAAATCTCATATCAAACATGCATCATTTGAGCGACGTTGCTTTGTTTGCTTCTTCCAAAAACGATGTAGTTGGGAGCCAGTAAGGAACAGAAAAAAACGATGGAACTAAATGTTCATGTTGGCTACTTGGAATTCCTCATTTTCTGTGTAATAATTTACCAATTCTCATACTAACAAAATAGCCAATTAAAGGAAAAAAACACCTCTCAGAATGTATCACAGAGCATCTAGAAATCAAAATTATTCTGGGGGGCATTCCTCCAGACCCCCCTAGCCTGCTTACATGCACTCCACAGCTTGACCCTCGCGAAAGGGAGGGGGGTGCTGGGGATGTGCTCTGGGAGCCAAAGGGGCCATAACACAAAAAAGGTTGGGAACCCCTGATTTACATCAATTGAACTTGTATGGGTACTGGTCCCCAAGGTTAGATTTTGACCCTATAACTGCACATTAAAGAGGTTTGATTGACCTTTTTTACAGATCGTAGTCAGGATTTGTTTTGTACTTATTTTTTCCTATAAGATTGTGGAAAATATTTTGTTTGTAAATTATTTGGACAATGATTATTTTGCGACGAATATAACAAATATTCAGAACATGTCCTTGAACTCGGTATTGCTCAGACAAGGATATTTGATCCCTGTGATTGGCTTGCACTTTGACTGCTTCTATTCACGAATGTGACTGCATAGTGCATGCAATGGCCTTTTGCACCAAGAGGCATAAATTGTTTGGTGATTTTGATTTTCCCATGCAGGTGGCTGACCTCAAGCTCAAAAAAGTCGATGAGCTGGATTGTCTTGTCCGCGGCTTGCTCTACATCGAGTCTGTTGGTTTGAACGGTGCCGCTGAGTGCTACTACTTTGCGGATGCTTCAGACCCAGAGTGTTGTCATAAGGAGCCTTGCAACCTCAGTGACCCGTACCCCCTGCTTCTGGTCAACATCGGATCAGGGGTCAGCATCCTGGCAGTCTACTCTCCAGACAACTATAAGAGGGTCACTGGAACCAGGTCAATTATTCTTCGGCTGTTTCATTTGAACCTCGTCACTGTATCCGACTCAAAATTGGCAAAACACCAGATTATCAAAATTGACTTTCTTAACGTTGATGGTGATCAATAATTTATTTCATTAATGATAGTTGTACTTGTCATGCCTCCACTGACGAAGTTGCCGTTATAGGTTTTCGTTACCGTGATAACTTAAGAATAGCTGAAGGGACCTAAATCAAACTTAGTACAAGGATGTATAATGATGCAAAGATTAATGGATTAGATTATGGGGTCAATAGGTCAAAGGTCAAGGTCCTGTTAGATTTCAAAAATTCTGTTACCGAGCTAACTTGTGAACCAGTGATGGGATTTTGACCGAACTTGGTGTAAATATATATTACTAGCATGGGCCCACGGAACAGATTTTTGTCAAAAACTCTCCCTTTTTGGGCGGTGTATAGGCAACGAAGTGCTGTCTCGAATGCACCCGGAGGTTTATGTTTAGCAATGTAAAGGTAGGGCATGGCAATTGTGAATATGACAGGTTTGAAGGTGTGTTTGGCCCGAACTGCATGAAAATCAAAATGTCTGGGTGTGGATTCAACCTTCCTATTAATGATGTCCTTGTGGGTGGAGTCAAGTCAGCTGGTCAACCAATGGGTGGAAAGAAAGTAACCGACGGACAGAAAACTGCCCCTACTTTAATATATATTATGATTTAAAGATGAACTGAGTAGATTTTGGCATCAAAGGTTAGAGGTCATGCCAGGTAAAAATGCGATACTTGAGAACAGCCTGAAGGATTTAAATCAAATTTGGTACAAGTATGTATAATTATGTCATAATGTGGGCAGAAGCATTTAGGTTGACGTCAAGATGTTGAAGAGTGCCGTTCTAGTTCTTATATGCTACAGATATTGTCACTCAAAGAGGAAGCAGATAAAATAGCATAGCATGTAAAGTGGGGTGCAGACTGGCAAACAAAAGTTGGTGACAGCAAAATTGGAGATAGAACAGATCAGAGGTGTGCATGGGGCTTGATGCAAGATACCAGTGGTCCGCTACTTTGAAGGATTTGACGTAAGAGTGCAACTGGAAGTTGAAGAGAAGCAATTTTTATTGACAGAAAGTGAGACAAAGTATTGGAGATTCGTGGAAAGCGTTTCATTTGACACATACTATCGCTGCTTCAAGAGTGCTCTCTCTCAGTCCTCCAATGATCTCTCGGTCCTCCAGGGAGGGACCAGAAGGGGTGTGAGAGGGAAGCACAACAAAAGTAGGGAACAGGGACATCAGGATATCTGTGGAAGAGAGATGGCTGGGTACATGTGATAAACCAGATGGACATTGCAGAGGATTTCAGGAAAGAAAACAGGGAATTTGAAGGAGGTGGATTTGGGGTGTATTAACGGGAGTAGAAAAGATCAAGGTTTTGGATGGGGAAAGATAAGAGATGGTGGTGTACAGCTGTTTTGAAGACCTGGAGGGAGGAGTGGGATTGAAGGGAGTGGGGGAGTTTGTTCCAGAGGCGGGAGAAATGAAAGCGTGAAGGTGAGCAGAGAGTCTTGATTTGGGCAATTTCACCAGAAGAGGGTTGCTGGCAGATCTTGTGCATCCTGCAGAAATATTTGCGGGACAGAGCACAGACAGGGTGGGGGGGTGGAGGAGAGGATGGCTAGGCCGTGGAGGAGTCGGTAGAAGATAGAAAGACCACCAACCTGCCTGCGGTGGGGGAGTGAAACCATATTTAATGCATCCCCCAATGTTGATTACATATACAAAGTTTAATTTAGAATTTTTTTTTATAAATGTGCCTATATAATTAGTCCAGGCAGCTTGTGGGTATACGTAAAACAAATTGCAATAGTTTTCAAACCTGTTTTTACTAATTCCTGAGGCATCTTGGAATATCATTTTCAAAATCTATTTCGTGGAACATATATTTTAAGGGGACTGTCTATCCCTACCCCCTTAAATGACATAAATACAATAAAGAATGGGACAAAATATTAGAGGGTTGTCTAATAGCTGAAAATACTTTTTAAAATATCATTGACATGTCGTATAATCACTCTAAAATTTGTGTATTCAATAGTTTTCTTGTATATGGGTTTTAAGGAGGGGCTTTACCCATTTTTAAAGTAATTTATTGTATCAACAAAACCTAAAATGTTTTAAATGCAATGCTAATTATAAGCATTTTTTTCTGTTTCAGCATGCATCACTCCCAAGAAGATCAAGATATAGAATAGCAAGATGAATGACTGCGTATGTTGACAAAAGCCATTGTCAAATGGACAACCAACTGTTGCATTGACGCAAGAGGGTTGTGATGGTATCCTGAAGGCCAGTGAAACTCGAGGCAGTGATATAACTGTTGCTCTTGGCCAGGTTGTACATGTGAAGTGCAGAAGTGACTTTACCAACTCCAGGTCGATCCGGTGTCACATCAAACGAAAACTTCCTGGTGAACAGGAACAACATCTGCAGCATAAACTTAGATCAGAGGAATCCACTTTCCGCAAAAGATTCACAAAAGCTGAGTAGCAGGGTGTCTTGTAAATAATGATGATGAACAGGTGACGATCACAAAGTAGGACATCTGATAAATTGATCAGACAAGGGACACCATCCCCACTGCTGAAGATCTATCAATAAAAACAGCACTGGAGTTCTTGCCATCTCCGCAGCAGTTCTTGACAATTCTATTCTGTGGAGAAGATGCAAGTAGCAAAATTGCTTCAATAGGCCAAGCAATCTGGCAGGCAGAACGCCCTCGTATCTTATTGGCCCCATCTTGTTTCTGTTGGACGGATAAAAATGCATCACTTCTTGTCAGAGAGAGATCGCCTTAGTTAGCCAGTTAAGAGGAAGCATCGTTCATTTTTTCAGGAAAGCACCAAATTTGGCACAGATGTAGTATGGACCTATACAATTGTTTTCCTGAGGGGCACCCAAAAATTCAGAACCCCTGGTGGCCGCCATATTGAATTTCAACATGACCGCCCTCTGTGACCTATTTCCCTCAATAACTTCTATACTATGAGCGATAACACCACAGTTCCAGTGTCTTACCCCATGTTTTCATGGTCTCTGAATCCAATGGGATCAATTGCATAAAGATTGGCATCCATCATCTTTAATTTCAAGATGGCCACCATGGTGTTTCCATTTTCCTTGAATCTCTCATAGTATTTTAGGTAAAATTTCAATTCCAAGTGATACACATTGTTTTATTGGTCTCTGATAACAATGGAATGGTATTAATTAATCAAAGTTACATGGGGTAAGACACTGGAACTCCCCTCAGGAAAACAATTGTATAGGTCCATACTACATCTAGCACCAAATGTAATGTTTCGATACTATAGTATGCCATGTAAGACGTGTCTGCCACAGCATTTGATTGCCATTATTTAATTAGTTTATCTAATCACAATCTAATCTATATAATAATAGCGTAAGGACTCGACTTTGTTATCCCTTTTACGCCGCACCCAGTGACCCGATGCCCACGGCACGAATGGATTTACGATCTACGAACCGCGCTCTTTGTTTATCACGTACAACCATACTCGAAAAATCTGAATTAGCCGACGTTGGGGCCCAAAAGCATCCGATTAACTGCCGATACGACGCCATCTTACGACGCCATCGTATTGGCGTCTGCTGGGCGAAGGCGAAGCAAGCCGTCCGCTGATTGGACAGGCGAAGGCGAAAGCAAGCCGTCCACTGAGTGGACAATCCAGAGCATGCATTTGTGCCGGTGTCTGCGATCGTTGTTCATATACGCACTCTTCATTCTCATCTTTCTTCCTAACTCTTACTCGGACAAGCAAATCCCCCATGCCATCCATAATGGTACACTCTATCCATACACCACATCCTCCCTTCCGTGGATGTTCCACGGGTTTCGGCTAGTCAATAATAATAATACTTTATCTGTGTAATACATGTCCATTATGTCACTTTTATTTTATGTATGAATTATATATATTTTTCAAGTCCTATTTCTTTCTTTCAGATTGAGAAAATGTCCAAGAAGTTCACCCTGGTTCAACCTCGCCCTAGTGGGAGCCATGATGATCCACCAGACATCCCATCAACTGACTGGAGTCTATGTGTCCTTTGTCAAGAGACGACATCAGAATCGCTTCAACAGCCAAAGAGGGGCACACGCTTGGATGCTGATGTGAGCTACAAGTTGTTGGATGGTCAGCTGAAGTTAGCACAGGAAAAGGGCTACGATCCATTCAAGATCGACCTCGATCGCATTGATGACTGCAATGGCAGTGAAATGACATTGATATCGAACACTGCATCATGGCATAAGTCCTGCAGAAGTAAACTTTCTGTCTCCAAAATTGATAGGTATGCCTCTGCCAAGAAGCGGACATTAGATGGATCAGAAGCACAGCAGGGAGGTAGTCCAGTGAAAACACGTCGTCTCATCAATCTGTCGCACATTAGTGAGCAATCAGAACCAACTTGTTTCTTTTGTGATGGACTGGGTGGAGATGCTGGACTCCATAGGGCTTCCACATTTGGTTTAGACGAAAATGTCCGACGCTATGCTGTAATGCTGAAAGTCTCTCTGCTACCAGCCAATAACTAACCCAAAAGATGTAATTGATGTTTGCGGTAGTAGAGGTTGATGTTCATGGTGGTGCTAGCTTTTGTATTTGAATACCTGATACTCCCATGGTATATAAAAACTAATTTTAAATCATTTGACAAACTTCTGGTATTTTTCACTTTCGCCAGATTAGAATTGTGAAATTTAAGGGGGTATGGTCAAACCGCCCTCTTAAAATATGTATCGACTAAGTAGATGTTGGTAGATTTTGAAAAAGATATTACTAGATGCCTAAGGAATCAGAAAAAAAAATAGATTTGGAAACGATTGAAGTTTGTTTCAGGTTACCCCCATGATTCAGCACAGGCTGCCTGGACTAAATTGCATGTTTTGGTATTTGACATTTTGACCTCACCACAGGGGGCTGGGCCAAGAATGACACGGCTCTTGCACCTTCTTGTCATGCGGTGATCATAACTACTAAGTATGGTGAATTTCTGCGAGAGACTAAAGGAGAAAATAATTGTTACCATAATTGACCATGCTGCATCACATAAGGGTATAGAGTCTATGTCCGCTTGCTGCAGTGCTGAATCAGCACCAACTCTTGTGTTCTTTCTCGTACTCAGAGGAGCATTTCCCTGCTGTACAACGCTCCGCAATGCTTGTATTTGTCTGTCAGATTGAACCTCCTGCCACATGTTCTCTCTTTTGTTTCACATGGAGTTTTTGTGCGCACTGTCGGGGCTGAGTTTCACTTAATGTCCTTGCTGTGCGTGATGTATACAGTCTCGGGGGAGGTACGTTCCTCGGCTTGTGTTGCTTACTTACTGGCTGTGACTCATTCGAAGAGGCTCTGCGACTCGCAGAGCATGGAGACAGCACTCGTGTGGACAAATTGGTCCGGGATATTTACGGAGGTGACTACGAGAGGTTTGGCCTGCCGGGATCCACGGTTGCATCCAGGTGTGTTTGCTTGCCTGGCAGTCTTAAACACTACTTAATTACCTCTGCCATCTTTGATGAGGTGAGGTTATGTTTTCACCTTTGTCTGTTTGTATGTTTGTGTGCAGGATATTTCAAAAAGTTGTGAACGAATTTGAACGAAACTTTCTAGACAGGTTGTGTGTGTGACAAGGACAAATTGATTCAATTTTGGTGAAGATGCGAATCTGGATACTAGAATTTTTAAAATTTTCATCAGTGATTCTTGACCATTGAGAAATGCGGCCAAAAACTATACTTAGCAGGATATCTCAAAAAGTTATGGACAGATTCAGACAAACTTGATGGATGAGTTGGGTAGTTGACAAGAACAAGCCGATTAGATTTTGGTTGAGGTGCGGATACCGATGCGGCCTATCAACAACAACAACAGGCATTTTTTTAAAGGCCATTTTCCCTGATCGAGCAGGGGTTAGCCTTGTGGGCCCCATGACAATCTTCTCCATTTTGCCCTATTTTCTACATCTACCCTTGTTAACCCCCTTGCCCAGATTTCTTCTTCCACCACCTTTAGCCAAGTCTTTGTTGGTCTTCCCCATCTTCTACTTCCTTCTACATTAATTTCCATCACTCTTCTCAATCAGTCACTTTCATCCTTCCTCAACACATGACCAAACCAGCTCAACCTGCTGCTCTTCACAGCATCCATCACAAGCTCTATTCCCATCATCTTTCGCAATTCATCATTTGTCTTCCTCTCTCTCTCAACGACACTCAGCACATCCACCGAACCATTCGCATTTCCACCCTTTCCAGCCATCGTTGCTGCTCTACGTTCATTACCCATGTCTTGCTCCCATAAATCATAACACTTCTCACACATGCAGCATACACCTTACCCTTCAGCTTCAACGACACTCCCATCCTCGTCAGCACGCCACTCAGTTCCCGAAACTTCTTCCATGCACATCTCATTCCAGCAACCGTTGCCGAGTCTGATCCACCTTCTCCATTCAGCATGCCTAACTTGTTTATCCTTCCACTTTCCTTCCACTTGTTTATCTTCTCCTTCAGTCCATCCATACTTTCTGCAATCAACACCAGATCATCTGCATACAACAACTCCCACGGCAAACCCTCCTTTACGTTCCGAGCCAGCACCTCCATCACAGCTACAAATAGTAGTGGACTTAGTACCGACCCCTGATGCACTCCCACATTCACCTCAAACTCACCACTGTTCCCGTCCTTCATCCTTACAGCTGTGCGCGCTCTCTCATACATTGCTATCACTACTCTGATCAACCATTCCTCCACTCCTAACTTCCTCAATGCCCATGTCACTACTTTGCGTGGAAACTTATCAAATGCTTTCTCCAGATCAACAAACCCAAGAAACAACTTCTTCCTCTTCTCCATGTACTTCTCCTGCAACTGCCTTGCAATAAAAAGCACTTCTGTCGTTCCTCTTCCTGGCATAAATCCAAACTGCAGTTCGTCGATCTTCACTTTCTTCCTTATCCTCCTCTCCAACACCCTTTCCAATACCTTAATTCCATGCTCCAATAACTTTATCGCTCGATACGAGCCACAGTCCAGAGAGTCACCTTTCCCCTTGTATAGAGGGACGAGGGTACTCAGTTCCCAATCCACTGGAATGCGGTCTTCTTTCACCACCAGATTACAGATCTCTGTCATTCTCTTAACACCCCAACTTCCCGCTGCCTTCAACGTATCTCCCACAACTCCCGTCGGCCCTCCCGCTTTTCTACCCTTCATTGCTTTTATCGCTTCCTCAACTTCCTGCTCAGGTATCTTCTCTGCCGGTCCTAAAACTGGGTTACTCTCGATGTTGCTGTCCCATTCATTCTCTGCATTCAACAGCATTTCCATATATCTCTTCCATCTTCTTTTAATTCCATCTGTGTCCACAACGATTTGTCCCACTTCATCCTTCAAGCAACTCACCCCCATCACATCACACCTCTCTTTCGCTATAAAAAATGAATGAATGAATGATCGTTTTAAGGCCATTTTCCCCGCTGGACCTGGGGTTAGCCTTGCGGGCCCCATGACAATCATGGTTCCCTGTTTGAGGCAATGTTTTTATGGCCGGATGCCCTTCCTGACGCCAACCCTTAGTCACCTCTTACGATGCGCAGGGATACCGTGTACCTATTCTAAATCGGGGTACACACTGGGATCATTCATCCCAGCAAGCTGGTACTCAATTTGCCGACCTCGGAAGGATGACAGGCTGAGTCAACCCCCCCCTGGCGTTAATTCAGCGATCGATCGGGATTCGAACCCAGGATCCTAGGATCCCAAGCCGGCACCCTAACCGCTAAGCCAACACCTGCTTTGCAATCCTGAATACGTTGTCTGACCGCTGTCTGACCCGCTTCCGAATCCAAGCGTTCTCCGAACATTTTCCTATATGCCTCCTGTGCCTTTGCTGCCTCTTTCTTTGCAGCCTTCTTGGTTGCCTTATAACTTTCATGCTCTACCTTTTCTGCCCCCGTACCCTTTTCCTTCTGCCACTCCTTGAACTTCTTCCTCTTCTCGTCAATCCTCTTTCCAACTTCATCATCCCACCGCCATGTTTCGAAGTGCCTTGGTGGTCCTTTTGTCCATCCACATACCTCACCAACGGCTCCCAACAGACTATCTTTCATTGACATCCAACCACTTTCAAGCTCAACCACATCATCCTCTACCCTACTCAGCCTCTCTTTTAATGCCTCCCTCACTGTCACCTCTTTCAACCTCCACACCTTCATTCTCGGTTGGTACTTCACCCACCGAGCTCTCCTCGCACCTTTCACCCTTATGTCGCAAACAACCAAGTGGTGCTGTGAAATAGCTTCCTCCCCCGGGATCACCTTTGTTTCCCGGAGGTGCCCTCTATCTCACCTTCGCACCATCAGGTAGTCAATTGTTGTCGTCGACCCACCTGATGTGTATGTAACAAGCTTATTATCCTCTTTCTGGAACTGAGTATTACAAATCAACAACATTAAAGATGTGGCCTATCGGTGGGATACAAAACGTAAACTGTTCAGCCTGGTGGAGGTATGTGCTCTACCGAGTGCCGTTCTAATTAACTCTGTGTTCTGTAACTTTTCTCAATTCTGCATATACCAACAATGTTGACTTTTTTGTATACTAAGGCGAGGCTCGTGTAAGAGCTAACACATAGAACATATAATAAAGGGAGCGGGAGACGAGAGCCGGAGAGAGAGGGAAGCACAACAACGGTAGAGAGCAGGGACATCAGGAGATATGTGGAAGGGGGAGGGCTGGGGCGGGGTTCACGGTATAAACAAATGGACACGACTCGGAATTTCAGGAACTTTCAGGACTTTGTTGCCTGATTTCCACCTTTTGAAAACGCTCTTTATTTCCCACCTCGCTGTCCATCTCTTTCTGGGATAATTTTACTTATGTGGCACGTGGTAATGCTGAATAGAGTGCAACTGCTGGTGATTCTGCCTGAACAAAGTGGTATAATGGTAAGAGCTTGTACAATGATTTATCATGGCGATGAACCGTACATCTGCTAGGTCACCGTTGACGGCCAGTTTGCGAGATAAATGTTTCGTTCATCGCGCGGTGAATGCTGAGCCTCCTTTGGATGGTTTTTATGGTGCTGTGTGTTTGACTCAACCATTGTGTCAAATGACAAGGTTCAAAACAACAGTATCGCTGATGAAACCTCATGCCGAATGCAAATGTTCAGCACTGTATGTTCTCACAATGTACATTTTTCTGCTTCTTTCTCACAAGTTGCTTAGTAACCCTACCTTAATAATTTCTATTTTAGGAGAGTTATCGTTGTGTTGAAGCGAGAGGTGTGTGCACTCACCTCTAAATTGTCTAGCCTGGATTCGAATCTTGGCCCAGCTATAAAATGTCATCCTGGGGTTTCACAGGCAGGGTGATTCGTCAGTGTGTGTGCGCCGTCCCTCGGATGGATGACAAATGGGCGTCCCATCTATTCCAGTTAGTTGGTGGACTTTAACGATCCCCAGTAAAGTAAGTTTCGCGTTTTCGCGTAAACGCGTTTTCGCGTAAACGCGTTTTCGCGTAAAGTTTCGCGTAAACGCGTAAACGCGTTTTCACGTAAAGTTTCGCGTAAAGTTTCGCGAAGCATGGACAAGTTATCGCCGGCACCCTGGCATAATTCCCGTCATCCTCGGTCAAACCTCAGGCGAGCTAGTTTATTACAGACTTCGGCAAAAGCGCTCTCTGATCGCCTCACAGGAAGCTGGGAATAAATGGGACCATTGGACAAGTGGTATTATAGTGTGTGTTGAGGAAAATGTACTTATCTCGCTTCATAATTACTTTAAAATAATAAATCAAGCTGTTTTATTTCGTCCTCTTTTTAATTTGGTCCCCGGGGTACGGAGAGGGCGGGAGAGAGGTAGCTGGACTCATAACGAGTCATTCCTCTCATAACGAGTCATTTTGTTCTTTTAGAAAATTCCACTTTCTCTCAGTCTGACAAACTGGTCTTGCATGTTTGGGGCTACATTAAGTGTGACCTTGTTTCACCGGTGCTTTGCAGCTTTGGTCACATGATGTGCAAGGAACGTAGGGCAGAGATAAGACCGGAGGATCTCGCACGAGCAACACTCATCTCGATCACCAACAACATCGGGTCCATCGCCAGGATGTGTGCTGTCAATGAGGTGTGGACATTTGCTGAAAATATCCCACTCCTGATCACCCGTTAAATTATCTTCATTGTGTAATGCAGGTTTTTTTTGGGGGGGGTTTTTTTTTTTTAATTCTTCGTTTTCTTTAACGCATTTGTAAATAATCGAGGAGGAGCTGAAAGCACCAAAGTACAGCTTGTCTGGACATTACACAGATTGTATAAACTCTATTGTACACCGCTCCTTTCCTATGCCATCTCCAGGCATTGCAAATCGTCATTGCCGGGCACCAAAGGGGGCTCGGCAGTGACGCACGCTGAAAGAGAGTACTCAGTTTTCACTCTGGTTTCTTGTTGTACACCGCTCCTTTCCTATGCCATCTCCAGGCATTGCAAATCGTCATTGCTGGGCACCGAAGGGGGCTCGGCAGTGACGCACGCTGAAAGAGAGTACTCAGTTTTCACTCTGGTTTCTTGTTTGTTGTACACCGCTCCTTTCCTATGCCATCTCCAGGCATTGCAAATCGTCATTGCCGGGCACCAAAGGGGGCTCGGCAGTGACGCACGCTGAAAGAGAGTACTCAGTTTTCACTCTGGTTTCTTGTTTGTTTGTTTTCTTTCTTGGTTGTCCGGACGATATCTCAGCCATCCTTTGAGCTAGGAAGCTGAAATTTCGGCACAGTAGTGAGCAAGTCCTTTGTCAAATACGGTATTTTTTGTTTTTTGAATAATCAATTAATTGAGGAGTTATTTAATTATTAGCGTTTAATTAAGTACTTATTTAATTAATTAAATTTCATTTATCTTCTGACCATTATTAACTCAGGCACCTTTTGAGTTAGGAAGCTGATATTTGGACATGAGTGACCAAGTGATGTGGCTATCAAGGATATTTTTGATTTATTGATTAATCATTTCATCTATTAAGTATTTATTGATTAATCGATTAATTATTTATTGAGTAATCAATTAATTATTTAATTTTTTATTCATGACTTATTTAATTAAATTTCTAAAAGATACATCTTCGGATGAAGCACTAGTGGTTTAGTTATGCTATTAGCCAATTGATTATGAAAATATTTTGTGATAATCTATTATTGATTTTAATTATACAATTAATCAATCAATTAGTGTACACCTTTCCCTCCCAATGCAGCCTCAATGAGCTGCACTGCGGTATTGCCGGGCGCCAGAGGCGCCCCGGCAATGCCGCGCTGTAGGATATTTAATTATTTCGCAGTGGGCGGTGTACTTTGAATGTAGCTTTACTTGTTGTTATTATGATCAATATAAATCATCATAGTTTAACCCTTGTCTGCTTGTCTGTTTGGTACTGGTGAAAGTCGAAGATTTTTCCACTCTATTGGTTGGTCTTTTGCGTTATTAGTCCCATACCGGTCGGTGTACACCGGAGGGGACTACAGGTTTGCACGCCGTCCCTCCGTCCGTCAGTCCGTCACACAAAGAACAGTTTTCCGGACTTTTTTTCTAAACGCTTAACGCTAATGATTTCAAACTTGGCACATGGTTTCCTCATGATAAGTTGCAGGTCAAGTTCGAACTACATGACGTTTCGATCATTTTTGACAAAGTTATGGCACTTTGAACTTTGGTAATTCTGATAATTCTGATGATCCTTAACTCTGTGCCATTTTAAGTTTTAATTTCCTTTAAAAAACAATTTCTCTGCCATAATAGGACCGATTGAGATCAAATTTTCACTGTAGGAGGGACTCGGTCTGTAGAATATTTTAATGGTAATTATGACGTCACAGGTCACGTGGTTCGGTCGCCATATTGTTTTTCGTGAAAACACGAAAACCCCTTTTTCTCTGCAACGGCTGAACAGATCGAGGCCAAACTTTGCAGGCAGAATCGCATACCCATGACGAACAAAAAAGTCAACAAGCATGACGTCATGCGTCACATGGTTTCAGAGTTATGACGTTTTTAAGCATGAACCTTTAAAACCGAGCTCCTCCCTCATTTTTGATCCAATCGAGGGGAAACTTCCCAGATCTGTTCAGCATGTCAGTCTACTAAAATGTCCTTTTGGAATTTGCGATAGGGCACGTGGTTTGGCAGATATTGTTAATTAAACGAAAATATTTTAAAAATGGATATTTCTTGAATCGCTAGTACCTCAGACCGTGAGTTGGTAATAATTTATATAATTCACACAGTGCAATACGTGCAGGCCGCTCCACGGAGCGACCTTGCAGGCTTATCGAGGCGAGGCGTGACACACGTGTCTCAGCATACCTCAGATCAAGTTTGAAAACCAGCATCAACCGTGCATAAATTTGCATATTCGATCATTTTTGACAAAGTTATGGCACTTTGAACTTTGGTGGGGGACATGTATTGCAGCGCAATACTCAGAATGCTTGTTCTATCTGTCTGTTTGTTTGTATGTCAGTCGCTTACAGGTCACAATTTTAAGCCAATCTTTACGAAACTTCACCAAATGGTAGAGTTGGTCATACAGAAGACACCTATTGATTTTGAGGTCAAAAGGTCAAAAGGCCAACATAGGCCAAAGGTCAACAACTTTGCCAAATATCTAAAATCCTCAATTTTCATCACATTAACCTAAAATTTGAAGAGGATAAAAAATGGATGGTTATAATATCAGGTTATAATCCTCTATATCATAATATATAATCCTCTATATCAGGTCACTGAAGTCGACCACCAATTATTTTTGAGGTCAACATAGGCCAACAGGTCAGCATAGGCCAAAGGTAAACAACTTGGGTGGAATTTCTAAAATCCTCAATTTTCATCTGGCGACTTGGAATTTGAAGAGGATTTGTATATCAGGACACTGAATTCAACCACCAATTATTTTTGAGGTCAACTTTCACTATAAGGTCAACATAGGCCAAAGGTCAAACACTTAGGTGAAGTTTCTAAAATCCTCAATTTTAATCCGATTGACTTGAAATTTGAACAGAATTTGCAGATTTGGTCATTGAATTCAACCACCTATTATTTTTGAGGTTCACATAGGCCAAAAGGTCAACATTGATCGAATTTCTAAAATTGTCAATTTTCATCTGATTGGCTTGATATTTGAAGAGGATTTACATATTTGGTCATTGAAGTTAACCACCAATTATTTTAAGGTCAAATTTTATTCATGGATTTCTCAAGTATCATGCTATCTACACACGACATCTTTCTTGTTTGTTTGCCTGTTTGTGCACATGATATGTGAAAAATTTCCAGATGGATTTGGATGAAATCTGGTGGAGAGGTTGGGTGTGGGACAAGGACAAATTGATTCGATTGGTGAAGATCCGAATCCGGATACCATAATTTTTTTTTGTGATTCTTCACCATGAAGAGATAGGGTCAAAAATGAAATATAGCATGACATCTCAGAGTTGGGGACGGATTCGGACGAAATTTGGTGGACAGGGTCGGTGTGTGACAATGACAATTGACTCAATTTTGCTGAAGATCTGGATCCGGATACAATGATTTTTTAATTTTAAAAGTGATTCTTCATCAATTGAGAAATGGGGCCAAAAACGATATGTAGTATGATATCTCAAAAAGTTGTGGATGAGTTATGACAAAACCTGGTCGATGAGTTGGTTCGGTGACAAGAACAAGCCGATTAAATTTTGGTTCAGGTCTGAATCCAGATCCGGCCTGTTCATAGGATACAAAATGTAAACTGTTCAGCCTAGCGGGGGTATGTGCTCTACCGACTACCATTGTAGTTAATATTGGTTCACGAGTTATCAAGTGACCACTATATTCGTCATGTCTGTGTGTGTGTCTGTGTGTCTGTCTGTCCGCAGCATAACTACCCGATGATATCATCCGATCTTGATGAAACTTGGGTGGGAGGTTGATATCATGATCTAGTTGTGTCCTGCCTAGAGTGGGCGTATTGCGCCCATTGTGGGCGGAGCCACGCCCGAAAAAAATGTCTTTTTAGGGGGTAATCGAGTTGAAGCTACATTTTCTCCGATGGGTTTGGTGGAATCTGACAGGGGTTTCGATATTTGGTTAGGCCAATGTCATGTGTCTAGCCCCACGGAGCTCGATCTTTCATTATTTTATTTTTTCATTTATTTATTTATTTATTTCTCTTTTTTTCCCCCATTTCATTTTTCACCGAATTTTCGGTATTGTGTAGCTAACTAACCTCATAACTGATTATACATTGTTTTCTATCTCATTTCAAGGTCAGTAACCTTCGTTTTGACATTTTCGGGCCTGGCCTGTCCGGGCCTGTTTCGGTTACAGTCCGTCCTTTGTCATTGAATACCGCTCGCTCGTGAACCACCGTCGTCTCCTGACTTGTTGTTTCTACCATCAGTTTAAAATATCAAAGGCACAAATTTAACATTACAAAGCTGTTTGGAGAGCCTATCTTCTATTGCAAGCATTTTCACAATTTTCATGTAATGGCACAAGAAGAACAAAAAGAACAAGAATTATATAGGAATGTTAAAAGTCACACCATTTATTTTCCAAGAAATGTTAACTTCTTTAATCCTCATAAGTTGTATACAGTATAACCATATTCACCGCTACTAGTGATAGCATCAGTGATAGCACCGGTGTGTACCCCGGTTTAGAATAGGTACACCGTATCCCTGCGTGTCGTAAGAGGCGACTCAAAGGGTTGGCGTCAGGAAGGGCATCCGGCCATAAAAACATTGCCTCAAAAATAGAACCATGACAATTTGGAGAAGATTGTCATGGGGACCGCAAGGCTAACCCCCGCTCTTGCAGGGAAAATGGCCTTAAAATGCCTGTTGTTGTTGTGTAGTGATAGCATCAGTCTTCATAGTAAATGAACAGGAAGGACTAACTGCAACCATACATGTGCTCTGTACATTCACCACATGACCAAAAGTATGTGGGTGGACACCCAAACATCACACATCTCATTCCAAATTCATGGGTATTAATATGGAGTTGCCCCCCCCCCCCCCCTGCTTTCCACGAGATGTTACAACATTGCTGCGGGGATTTGCTTCCATTCAGCCACAAGAGCATTAATGAGGTCGGGCACTAATGTTGGGCGATTAGGCCTGGCTCGCTGTCTGCGTTCCAATTCATCCCAAAGGTGTTCGATGAGGTTGAGGTCAGGGCTCTGTGCAGGCCAGTCAAGTTCTTCCACACCGATCTCAACAAACCATTTCTGTATGGACCTCGCTTTGTGCACGGGGGCATTGTCATGCTGAAACAGGAAAGGGCCTTCCCCAAACTGTTGCCACAAATTGGAAGCACACAATCGTCTAGAATGTCATTGTATGAATGAATGAATGAATGATCGTTTTAAGGCCATTTTTCCCCGCTAGAACGGGGGTTAGCCTTGTGGGCCCCATGACAATCATGGTTCCCTGTTTGAGGCAATGTTTTTATGGCCGGATGCCCTTCCTGACACCAACCCTTAGTCGCCTCTTACGATGCGCAGGGATACGGTGTACCTATTCTAAATCGGGGTACACACCGGGATGCTGTAGCTTTAAGATTTCCCTTCACTGGAACTAAGAGGCCTAGCTCGAACCATGAAAAACAGCCCCAGACCATTATTCCTGCTCCACCAAACTTTACAGTTGGCACTATGCATTTGGGCAGGTAGCGTTCTCCTGGCGTCCGCCAAACCCAGATTCGTCCGTCGGACTGCCAGATGGTGGTGTGATTCATCACTCCAGAGAACGCGTTTCCACTGCTCCAGAGTCCAATGGCGGCGAGCTTTACACCACTCCAGCTGACGCTTGGCATTGCGCATGGTGATCTCAGGCTTGTGTGCGGCTGCTCAGCCATGGAAACCCATTTCATGAAGCTCCCGATGAATAGTTGTTGTGCTGACGTTGCTTCCAGAGGCAGTTTGGAACTCGGTAGTGAGTGTTGCAACCGAGGACAGACGATTTTTATGTGCTACACGCTTCAGCACTCGGCGGTCCCATTCTGTGAGCTTGTGTGGCCTACCACTTCGCGGCTGAGCTGTTGTTGCTCCCAGACGTTTCCACTTCACAATAACAGCACTTACAGTTGACCGGGGCAGCTCTAGCAGGGCAGAAATTTGACGAACTGACTTGTTGGAAAGGTGGCATCCTATGATGGTGCCACGTTGAAAGTCACTGAGCTCTTCAGTACGGCCCATTCCACTGCCAATGTTTGTCTATGGAGATTGCATGGCTGTGTGCTTGATTATATATACCTGTCAGCAATGGGTGTGGCTGAAATAGCCGAATCCACTAATTAGAAGGGGTGTCCGTATACTTTTGGTCATGTATTGTAGTGTTGCAGGTGTACAACGTTGTAGTTTGAGATAAAAGCGAGTACGAATAATAATTATTTTGTGTTACCGTTGCCTTTAAAAAACGAGTCTGAACAGTCTGAGATAAAAAGCGGTGCAATAAGTGAATATTTTGTTTTGTCAATGGCTGTGGTTAATTACAATGGTGAGCGTTAAGAAGCGGAAGGTTGATTCAGAGTGCTGACCTTTTAAGTCGGAAGTCAGAAAGTCAAAATGATTAGTTACATTACATATCTGCATATGTGCTGTTTAATTTACTAACAAATCACTGAGCATAAATGCAGCCCACACCAAGTTTAACAATGGTTATTACAACCCTTTGCTCTTAATTCAAATTGCTTTGATAAGTTGCATCGACAGCCATTGATGGTCTTGTGCGTTGAAGGGAAACAAAATTGAAATGATGAATGGAAGCATCTGATGCTCTGTGGTCTTCTGAGATTATCCATCATGATGGACTCTGATTAGTAAGTAGAATATCTGACAAAAATAGTACAATGAAATAGATACGACAAAAATAGTCAATTGGTACAATGCCAGACAATGCCAGTCCCAGTGTGTACCCTGGATAAGAATAGGTACGCCGTATCCCTGCGTGTCGTAAGAGGCGACTAAGAGGGTTGGCGTCAGGAAGGGCATCCGGCCATAAAAACATTGCCTCAAAAAGAGAACCATGACAATTACAACTACATGTGGGCAGGGTACAGCCCGAAGTGGAGATCGGTTTCTGAGGTTTGGGACATGGAATGTAGGGACAATGACAGGGAGATCAGGAGAAGTGGTGGAAGTATTGGTCAGAAGAAGAGTGGACATATGTTGTGTGCCAGAGATGAGATGGAAGGGAAGTGGTGTGAGAATGGTGAAGGGTAGGCAGGGACAGAAATACAAGTTTGTGTGGCAAGGGTGCCTGGAGGGCGTGAATGGTGTTGGTGTCACGTTTTCTGAGGAGTTTGTAGACAGTGTGGTGAGTGTGACTAGAGTGAGTGATAGGTTGATGATGGTGAAAATGATGATTGGAAAGCTCTTGGTGAACGTCATCTCGGGATATGCTCCGCAGGTTGGTCGAAGCGATGAAGAGAAAAACAAGTTCTGGTGTGCGATAGAGAAGCCGATGGAAAACGTGAAAGATGAGGAAGTTGTTGTGGTAGGAGGAGACCTAAATGGACATGTGGGAAGGAGTATGGATGGTTTTGACGGAGTTCATGGGGGTTACGGATATGGTGTGAGAAATGGAGAAGGTGAAAGGATTTTGGAGTTTGCTGATGGAGCTGATTTGTTGATTTGTAATACTCAGTTCCAGAAAGAGGATAATAAGCTTGTTACATACACGTCAGGTGGGTCGACGACAACCGTTGACTACCTGATGGTGCGTAGGCGAGATAGGGGGCACCTCCAGGACACCAAGGTGATCCCGGGGGAGGAGGCTGTTTCACAGCACCACTTGGTTGTCTGCGACGTAAGGGTGAAAGGTGTGAGGAGAGCTCGGCGGGTGAAGTACCAACCGAGAATGAAGGTGTGGAGGTTGAAAGAGGTGACAGTAAGGGAGGCATTAAAAGAGAGGCTGAGTAGGGTCGAGGATGATGTGGTTGAGCTTGAAAGTGGTTGGATGTCAATGAAAGCTAGTCTGTTGGGAGCCGTTGGTGAGGTATGTGGATGGACAAAAGGACCACCGAGGCACTCGGAAACATGGTGGTGGGATGATGAAGTTGGAAAGAGGATTGACGAGAAGAGGAAGAAGTTCAAGGAGTGGCAGAAGGCGAAGGGTACGGGAGCAGAAACAGCAGAGCATGAAAGTTATAAGGCAGCCAGGAAGGCTGCAAAGAAAGAGGTAGCAAAGGTGCAGGAGGCATGGAGGAAAATGTTCGAGAACGCTTGGATTCGGAAGAGGGTCAGAAAGCAGTATTCAGGATTGCAAAGCAGACAACGAAAGAGAGGTGTGATGTGATGGGGGTGAGTTGCTTGAAGGATGAAGTGGGACAAATCGTTGTCGACCCAGATGGAATTAAAGGAAGATGGAAAAGATATATGGAAATGCTGTTGAATACAGAGAATGAATGGGATGGCAACATAGAGAGTAACCCAGTTTTAGGACCGGCAGAGAAGATAACTGAGAAGGAAGTTGAGGAAGCGATAAAAGCAATGAAGGGTAGAAAAGCGGGAGGGCCGACGGGAGTTGTGGGAGATATGTTGAAGGCAGCAGGAAGTTGGGGTGTGAAGAGAATGACAGAGATCTGTAATCTGGTGGTGAAAGAAGGCCGCATTCCAGTGGATTGGGAACTGAGTACCCTCGTCCCTCTATACAAGGGGAAAGGTGACCCTCTGGAGTGTGGCTCGTACCGAGCGATAAAGTTATTGGAGCATGGAATGAAGGTATAGGAAAGGGTGTTGGAGAGGAGGATAAGGAAGAATGTGAAGATCGACGAAATGCAGTTTGGATTCATGCCAGGAAGAGGAACGACAGACGCGCTTTTCATTGTGAGGCAGTTGCAGGAGAAGTACATGGAGAAAAGGAAGAAGTTGTTTCTTGGGTTTGTTGATCTGGAGAAAGCATTCGATCGGGTTCCACGCAAAGTATTGACATGGGCATTGAGGAAGTTAGGAGTGGAGGAATGGTTGATCAGAGTAGTGATGGCAATGTACAAAAGAGCGCGCACAGCTGTAAGGACGAAGGACAGGAACAGTGGTGAGTTTGAGGTGAAGGTGGGAGTGCATCAGGGGTCGGTACTAAGTCCACTACTATTTGTAGCTGTGATGGAGGTGCTGGCTCAGAACGTAAAGGAGGGTTTACCATGGGAGTTGTTGTATGCAGATGATCTGGTGTTGATTGCGGAAAGTATGGATGGACTGAAGGAAAAGATGAACACGTGGAAGGAATGTATGGAGATAAAAGGTCTGAAGGTGAATATCGGAAAGACGAAGGTGATGGCAAGTGGTAAAGCATGTGGTGAGGTGGAAAGAACTGGGAAGTGGCCCTGTGCTGTGTGTAGGAAGGGTGACGGAGTGAACTCCATTCAGTGTACAATGTGCGCTGAGTGGGTTCATCAAAAATGTAGTGGTCTGAGAGGGTCATTAACCAGTGTGGCAGCTACATTCAAATGTAAGGTGTGCACAGAGGGAGCTGCAGATGGAGGAAATGTTGAGTTGGATCTTGGAGACGGCGTGAAGCTGGAAGGTGTGAAAACATTTTGCTACCTCGGAGACATGCTGAATGGAGAAGGTGGATCAGACTCGGCAACGGTTGCTCGAGTGAGATGTGCATGGAAGAAGTTTCGGGAATTGAGTGGCGTGCTGATGATGAGGGGAGTGTCATTGAAGCTGAAGGGAAAGGTGTATGCTGCATGTGTGAGAAGTGTTATGATTTATGGGAGCGAGACATGGGTCATGAACGTAGAGCAGCAACGAAGGTTGGAAAGGGTGGAAATGCGAATGGTTCGACGGATGTGCGGAGTATCGTTGAGAGAGAGGAAGACAAATGATGAATTGCGAAAGATGATGGGAATAGAGCCTGTGATTGATGCTGTGAAGAGGAACAGGTTGAGATGGTTTGGTCATGTGTTGAGGAAGGATGAAAGTGACTGGTTGAGAAGAGTGATGGAAATGAATGTAGAAGGAAGTAGAAGACTGGGAAGACCGAGAAAGACTTTGCTAAAGATGGTGGAAGAAGAAATGCGGGCAAGGGGGTTAACAAGGAGAGATGCAGAAAATAGGGCAAAATGGAGAAGATTGTCATGGGGACCGCAAGGCTAACCCCCGCTCTAGCAGGGAAAATGGCCTTTTAAAATGCATGTTGTTGTTGTTGTTGTTGGTACAATGCCAGAAAGGGGGCACTCGACACGTATTAGAGTTAGTTTACTCTCATATTAATTGCTGCATGTGAAAACACCAAACCGCTAAGGGCTAGGTGTGTGTGTGTGTGTGTGTGTGTGTGTGTGTGTGTGTGTGTGTGTGTGTGTGTGTGTGTGTGTGTGTGTGTGTGTGTGTGTGTGTGTGTGTGTGTGTGTGTGTGTCACATGCATGTCACGTGCATGTATGTTTGTAGTTACCTCCGCCACCAAAGGTGGATATTTTCACCCCTATCTGTCTGTTTGTGTGTTTGTTTGCCTATCTGTGAACAAGATATCTCAAAAAGTTGTGGAAAGATTCGGACGAAATTTGGCAGAGAGGTAGTGTATGTGGCAAGGACGAAATGATTAGATTTTGGTGAAGATCTGGATTCGGATCCGGCTAGTAGAATTTTTAAGTGATTCTTCACCATTGGAGATGGGGCCAAAAACGATACATAGCAGGATACATCAAAAAGTTGTCGACGGATTTGGACGAAACCTGGTGGATAGGTTGGGTGTCTGACACGGAAGAATCGATTCGATTTTGGTGAAGATCTGAATATGGATTCGGATACGAACGTTATTTAATTTTTAAGTGATTCTTCACCATTGACTGATGGGACTAAAACTGACACATAGCACGATATCTCAAAAAGGTATTGACGGATTTGGATGAAACCTGGTGGATAGGTTGGATGTCTTACACGGAAGAATCGATTCGATTTTGGTGAAGATCTGAATATGGTTTCGGATACGAGAATTATTTAATTCTTAAGTGATTCTTCATTGTGGTTGTTATTGTTGTTTTGTATTTTTTTTTCTTGAAGAGGTGCAGAAATATGTAAAAGGAGAGTTGTTCATTTGAAAAGTAACATTTGAGTCAATAATCCAAAAGTAGTTTTAAACAATCTAGATATCTGATATGCAGGCTCACGCCCAGGCCTCTTTGTAGGCCATATGTCTGATTGTCTTGTCTGATTACCCGTAATGATGTGCAATAGCCGACTGTCCTGTTTTACCCAACCCCACTGCCATTTCATGTCTTTATTTCAAATTCGTCCGTTTTCAACCGATGTATTGCACCGATTGCACTTAGCCTCATGTGACATTTCATTTGTGGTGTACAAATTTCCTCAGAACTTTGTAACTTGACAACATAGATCAGGTAGTCACTCTAAACTTGATAACAAATGCCACAGGCAGAAAGGAGCAACATTTTTCTTTAAAATGTATTGTTATGTCGGTAGGGTAGAGCAATATCCAGAGCCAGGTAGATCTGAATAGGTAACATGCTTCGTCTGTCGTGGTAGGGAATCAACCCTGTAATTTCCATGTTTAGTCGGGTTTGTCGGGATAAGAGTATACCTGTGAACATACCAGGATGTTTGAGTGTTAGTGTAGGGATGAAAGATAAACTCCTGTGTGTCACACCTGGTAATCAAACCATTGTCCCTTATGGCAATGCATACCCATATAAACACTTAGACAGGCCCTGTAGTGCACACATTAATTAAATTCCCTTCCCTGACAATGACTTCGGAAGAAAACAGGCAAGAGGCCAGTTCGGGGCATCGCCGCATGGGCCGCAGCCAGCTACACCTCCGGCAGGCCTAGGAACATAGAGTGACACGAGCTATCACCACGCTACAGGGAGCGAGTGACTGGTTGGCGCAGAAGGCGCGAACCTCCAGCCAATCAGGGCAAGCAATACCAGGTGGGAGGGACTCAGCCAATGAGAGGGCGCCAGCAAGAGGGAGCATTGGAGAAGATTGACGTCACCGGGGAGGTTATATCAGGGCGCGCCAAACGACATTTTCCCTCTTGCACGTCCAGCTCGAACCCTTGTGCTTTCTGGCTGTCTCGGTGTGTTTGAAGCTCTTGCGCTTCTTCTTGGTCTTGGGAGGTCCCTGGTGGTCCCTGGTTCGCCATCTTCGTTGTGCTTGGAGGGGTGCTCGGTGCTTGTGCTTGGAGCGGTGCTCGGTGCTTTGGAGCTTAGAGTGGTGCACGGACCTCGTGAGCGGTCGACTCGGGCCTTCGCGGTGCTGTGGTGCTGGAGCGAGGGACCTCGTGGTGTGCAGCGGAGCTTGGAGCCGCGTAGGGACAAGACGACGAGACAGATAAGGACGCACCACATTCACAACCACACGACGATTATTTTCCTTTCATCCATTCCTGTGTCTCGTTTCTGAAGTGAGGTGTGTGGGGTCCCAATATAGGATTTAGTTTAATTGATTACCGTCGCGTTTCTTGTTTCAGGTTCCGTGGAATAAATCTCTATTTTTGTACATTAAATCTTGTGGTTGTTTGGTTCATTAATTCCCTGCAGCTGCCGTCGGTTCTCTGAAGATAAGCGCTTTTACCACAGCTTCCACTTCCCTTCTTCCTCCCGCGTTTTATAGCCGAATCCGTGTTTGGTCGTCGCCTCAAGTAAATCCGTTCTGGTCCATCTGCGGTCCCTGGTCTTAACCGAAGGGTCCGCGCGACAGTATTAAATAAAGTATCAGAATACATGCCCTCTGGAAATCTTGTTCCAAGCATGCAACACATTCTCCTGATACATTCCTTTATTTGCGCGGCGAGTACTTCCTCCTCATACTGCTTAATACCATTCTGCTAGTGTCTCTACTGCATTTGCAAACAAAATACACCTGTAACCCTTTTGGCTGAATGGAGAAGGATATAAATTGATCTTGCCACCAGGAGATAAATCTTCAGCTCCAATAGCATTTGTGTCCTGAATTTGACGCTTTAACAATGTCATGTGAATGCTCGGGTGAACAACCATTAAGTAGTCCTTGTGCCAGGTATTAGCTGAATGGATTTATTTCAGCCGTATAGACCAATAAAATGAGTGTAAAAAGAGAACCCTGAGGTCAATCTCTGAAAGTATTACTTTCACACTGTCGTCCACATGATCCCAGTAAGTGCGGAAAGCAACGGTCGGCCTTGTTCGGCCCAACGCGGCCTCACCCTGCGACTCGCATCTGCTACTGACTCAATGCAGTCATCACCCACCGGCTTCCTCCCACGTCCACACTGGTCTCGTCTCCAAAGGCAACCCTTGAGAGGATTTGTGACATCAGTAAAGCAAATTTTACTTGCAGAACTGAGTGAAGATCTACTGTAGTCTATATACCCCACAAGGAGGTAATGTAATGACATGACCCTTCCTGCCCTCCTGTAGAGAACAGGTGTATCTCGTCTCTCACAAACGGTTTCCTATTTTTAGTATTCACTTTCCGACAATATTGCCTGAAAGAAAGTAAACTCTTTATTTGTCAGTTTTTAACTCTGGGCATAACTTATTCAGAAAGGCAGGCCCCGTCCCACGTATTCACTGCTTACAGTGCATGAGAGGTGTATTAACGGTTTTGAAATTGGAATGTTAATTCACACACAAATAACTTAATAGCCCGTCCCCTGCACACCAGGAGACAGGGTTTTGTAATCACTTTTGTGTATGTGTGTGTGTGTGTGTGTGTGTGTGTGTGTGTGTGTGTGTGTGTGTGTGTGTGTGTGTGTGTGTGTGTGTGTGTGTGTGTGTGTGTGTGTGTGTGTGTGTGTGTGTCTGTCTGTCTGTCTGTCTGTCTGTCTGTCCAGGCCATTTACCATTTGAGCAATTGTCATCAAATTTTCACCAAAGCTTTAGTATGATGATACGAAGAAGGCAAATTAATAATTTTGTCAAAAGGTCAACGGTCAAGCGTGACATAAAGTTGTCCATTTTCATCCGATTGACGTGAAATTTTAAGAATTTACATTTTGGTTCACTGAATTGGTCCACCAATCAAAAGCTAGAAGCTGTTTTTTTGTTTGTTTGTTTTTAGATCTAAATTTCGAAGGTCAAGGCTGCATAATTACAGGTCTCAAAGGTCAAGGCCTACAAGGCGATCTTGTTCCAAGCGCGCATCAGTTCTTCTGGCACATCCCTTTATTTGGGCGGTGTATAGGCAACAGGCCGCTGCCTCAATCTCTCCCGAAAATAAAAATAAAAACAACCCGGGTTACGTACGCAAAGCAAAAACGTGTACTGCTTGTGTGCATATATAATACATCATGGTTATATAACTTGGATAATTCCAATTGCACTGGCTCTATCGGCTGACACCAAAGCCCTTAAGCCTGAGGCGTAATACGTACTGTCGCCTTCACACAGCCCATATCAGCTCCAACCTTTTGATATTTGATTATCATTTTAATAGGCATTTTGGTTTTTTTACACTGAAAGGATAACTTATAGAGAAGGCATGGCAATTGCAAATATGACACTTTTGAAGACGTGTTAGGCTTACCCAAATGGTGGATGTATTAAAAAAAAAAAACAAGACCGAAAGTCTAACATCGGCATAACCAGGCTTGTTTGATACTTTAGTTGAAGAGGATAGTATGGCCTGGGTGGGGATACCAGTGAGCAAATAATGTAAGTATTAAATTATTTAGAAGTACTGTAAGTCTCTAAGCTGCTGTGACCATGGAAGTGAAGAGATTGCATTGAGACACTGGTTTATTCTATGCTTAGAGTCAACAATGAACAAACCATACACCACTTCAATCTAGAAACTTTGCAATAACGACTAAGGGATTGCAGTGTTACTATTATATTTACTATATTATTAGTATTAACATTATTATTATTATTATTATTATTATTACAAAAACAATGCTACTGTATTAAGAAACCTGGGCTAATTTGTCTGAAGCGGCCTGAAGGTGAGGCATGAAGCCTAAGGCCAATATGTACTGTGTCGTTGAAAGATCAGTAACGTCTATGCTTTCGATATTTGATGGTCATTTTAACAATCGGTTTGTTTGTGTTTCACATTGAATGAAAAACGTAAAGGTAGAGCATGGCGATTGTGATATATGACAGGTTCGGCGATATGTTTGGTCTGAACGGCACAGGAATCAAAATGGTGGTGTGTGGAGTCGGCCATCGTACACCGTGATGACATCACAGACGTAATCACATCACGTCACCCCTGTCATGTGACCATATCCTCAGCTCTGATTTGTGTATGTTTGAGGGGACATACATACATACATACATACATACATACATACATACATACATACATACATACTGTTGCGGTTTTGAGAATACAGGATAACCCCCCTCGTAGGTAGTTGCACCACAACATGTAGCCTCGCTTTAGTTGTTATTTCTTATTAAATGTAAGCATAGTCTCCTTTCCGGTGTTAGTATGCGTTGAGCAGGCCAGTAAGTGTAGGCTTCGGTGCTCCTTGGGCTAGAATGCCATGTGCTAGGGCCTAGAACAAGTCTGGCAGGCCCAAAGGAGGAGCTGCAAGGGGAGTGGCCGGTAAGCGGCGAGCAGCCAATCGGAGCTCAAGGGGAGTGGCTAACAACAGCAGCCAGAGGAGGGGCTTGGAACATTCGGGTAAGACTCTGGGGCGGGGCTATAAAACCCTGCCCCGGGCCCCCCGCAGCAGTGCCCCAGTGAGTCACGAGTCTACGAGTCACGCAGTGAGTCAGAGAGTGCCCCCGCGACAGTCGGAGTGAGTCTCAGTGCCCGAGTCACCCAGTCAGAGAGAGAGTGCCCCAGTGACCCAGTGAGTGTGATAGTCAGAGCTTCTGTCTAAGCGGTCTGTGCACGAACTCTCCCTGCCCTGCGCTTTGCCGCCGGCTAATCGCGCTTGCGAGAACGGTCTCTCCCGGGGCCACCTACGCCGGCGACCTTCCTACCTGGGCTCCCAGCACACGTGCCGCGAACACTTCATGGGCCACGCCTGGCGAGCTGTCCGGAGCGAACGGCACCAAGGCGCGTTTGGAGCGCGTACTTTTCCTTCCTCCTTTTTCCCGCGTGAGTGAGTTGGCCCTTGTCCGGGGATTAAGTAAGATTGACTAAGTATCTGCTCTGTGTCTCTTCTCTTTACCTTGGCCACTGTATAAATTGTAAATAAACCTGTGTTCTTCCTTCCATTTGACGGTGCACGTCATTTCACACCATTGGCCTAGCATCGCACGAATAAAACCGCTCAAATCGGGTTCAGTAGGAATTAACGGCACGAGTCACGTGACACGCAAACCGCTCGGCGTATCCGACTAGCGTGGCTTGTGCGAGGTCCAGCACCCGTCATCGTGGCAGCGTGTGTACCGAAGGTACGTGGGGATTCGACCTGATACCCTTCCGCACGCTCGCGACGGGGGTGGCAGCTGGAATTGCTCTGCAATCCGCCTCACGAGTATAAAGTGGGTCGCAGCCTCGTGGATTCGAAGGCCCGAGGGGGAAAAGGGTTTAACCCCCCTCTGTACGTCGACGGGCTCGAGAGATCCGCAACAATAATACATACATACATACATACATACATACATACATACATACATACATACATACATACTGTTACATTTGTGGGGGGTAGGCTGAATAAGCAGAGCGCCCTCCACGCACTCTCAAAACAGTTTTGAAGACGAGACATGTGTGAATGGGCTTTGTGAATCATATTCACGAATACCTTAGGCCAGGTAGGATTGTATACGTAGTGTGCCCGACTGTCGTGAAGAAGAAGAAACACCCATGTAACTAAGTAGGGAATCCGTTAGACCGGATGTCGCGTAAGTGGATAATTTTCCCCATGGCGAGCAGTGGGGCTATGTTAATTAGGTAGGGGTTAGGGGGTAAATCCCCTGTGTGTAAATGACCTCTGTGATTTCTCCCGTGTTCCTCGTGACACTACACTACACACACGACCAGCCAAGCGACCAGCACGTAATTATAACACTAAATAAAAGCCACCAGGATTCGGACATTGAACACTACAGCTGGTGCCGCCAGCCGAACCATCACAAGGGCACAGTAGGGGCATGATGCCCCACCCCGAGGGGTGATCATTGGTCGGTACCATGGAGCGATGAGATGGACTCTTTGATTGCAGCATGCACGGACGTCATCAGATGACGTTGGAGACCTGGGAACAAAAAGACTGGGTCCCGGCATTTTCCCTCTCTGGCTTCGTGGATGTGATCGAGGGCAGGCGCATTCTTTCTCTTGGTCCTGGCTGCGTGGAGGAGCGGACGCATCCTTTCCCTGGTTCGTTGGTGCTGACTTCATGACAGCTGTGTGCGCCTGGGAGACCTCGGTGCTTTGTGGAGCATGGGACAAGGACGGAGCTCGGGCCTGTTCGGTTGCGTCGGCGTGGCGGTGAACGCGGCTTCATGCCAAGGTGTGTTTTCCCACGCAGGGACACGGGGGCCTGTGACGATCCCGGACGGTGAAGGGGACCAGAGTTGAGTACCCGCTAACATTCCAAACACTACGCATTATTTTCACATGTATTTATTCCCTTGTGTTGTATATGAGTCCGTATGGGGGATCCCTCAATTTACGAATTTTGTGTTGCCTTCTTATTTTCCTGCATTTATTTTTTATTAAACCATTATTGTTGCATTTTAATTCCTCGCCCTGTCCCGTTTATCTGTCGGTGGTTCGGAAAGCCACCCGTGAAGCGTACGCCGTGCAGGTAAGCCTCGTCACTTTCCACTACTCCTCATGCATATAAAGAAGATCCGCCATAGGTGACTGAACGCCTCGGAGGTAAGCTCGGTCGGTCATTCGTCCGGGACCGGTCTTTACCGTCACGGACACGAAAATACATACGGACAGACAAACACTGTTCTCGACAGCTTGGCCCTATGGGCTACGCCGTAAAAATTTCAGGTTACATTTGTGGGTGGTGTCAGGCCAGCTGTCCAACCAATGGGTAAAGAGTCGACATTCATACATGGAAACACTTGCTCCATGATATATAGATTAATATTACCTTTGCTACTGAAGGTGGGTGGAGGTTATGTTTTCACCCCTGTCTGTCTGTTTGTCTGTGGGCAGGATATCTCAAAGTTGTGGATGGGTCAGACAAAATTTGGTGGACAGGTTGAGTGTGTCACAAGGTAGAATTGATTTGATTTTGGTGAAGATCCGGATCTGGATTCGCTTTAACAAGTATAAAAAAAAAAAAAAACACCATTAGAGGCCATTTTTCCCTGCAAAGCGGGGGTTGGCCTTTTTCGGGCACCGTGGTTGTTGTTGTTGGTCCCCTTTTTGAAGCAATGTTTTACGGCCGGATGCCCTTCCTGCCGCCAACCCTGTTTGTCGCCATTTACGACAAACAGGGAATTATCAGTGAACTGGTACTCAATTTGCCGACCTTGGAAGGATGACAGGCTGAGTCAACCCCCCTGGCGTTAATTCAGCGATCAACCGGGATTCGAACCCAGGATCCTAGGATCCTAAGCTGGCACCCAAGCCGCTAAGCCAACACCAGGCTTTAACAAGTATTACTATATATAATTTTGTGTGCTCCTTCCGTGCCCACCTTCAGTGGGTGGAGGTTATGTTTTCACCCCTGTCTGTTTGTTTCTTTGGCTGTCTGTTTATTATTTGTATTCAAAGTCAAGGCTCATGGAAAAGTGAAGTTCCATGAAGACGGGTGGTTCATTGTGCTGTTCTGTGGTACTACTTTTGTAGACAAATAAATATTAACCACCGCTGCAGGAAAAAAACTTGCTGATGGATGCTGATGATGGATGATGCTGAAAAACAAAAAACCCACCGCTGATGGATGCTGTGAAGAGAAAGAGTTTGAGATGGTTTGGTCATGTGTTGAGGAAGGATGAAAGTGACTGGTTGAGAAGAGTGATGGAAATGAATGTAGAAGGAAGTAGAGGACGGGGAAGACCGAGAAAGATTTGGCTAAAGATGGTCGAAGAAGAAATGCGGGCAAGGGGGTTAACAAGGGGAGATGCAGAAAATAGGGAAAAATGGAGAAGATTGTTATGGGCACCGCAAGGCTAACCCCCGCTCTTGCAGGGAAAATGGCCTGAAAATGCCTGTTGTTGTTGTTGCTGCAGGAAAAAAAACTGCTTGCGGAGTCCATATCAATGATGTATCTCACACAAGATTGCAGCTGGAGCCGAGAACTTAAACTTGTGAATTTTTTGTTCATCTAATTATTGCTCAACTGTTTGTGACCATGGGTAATATAATGTTTAAAAAAAAACTCGTAATAATGCATGCCTGACCCAAGGGCCGATAAAGTGCATTAGGTCCAATGTGGGCACCATGGAGATGTGAACACCGCATTGTTGCCAAATTGGCTCTCTACAAGTGCAACGAACACTCCTAATAGCTTCGTTCACATCTTTTACAGAGGATCGAGCGAGTGGTGTTTGTCGGCAATTTCCTGCGGATCAACACCCTCTCCATGAAGCTTCTTTCCTATGCAATGGACTACTGGTCGAAAGGACAGCTCAAGGCACTCTTCCTGGAACATGAGGTCTTTATTTGTGTTTTCTTTGTTGTTATCAGGGGTGTCGAGAGCCAGCACAGGAAACAACCTCGCCCCCCCCCCCCCATCCCCCGCCCCTTCCTTTTCCCTCTCTTTTTTATTTTTTATTTTGGTATACAAGATCGAGGAGGCTCGTGTAAGAGCTAACATCAATCACAAAAAAAAAAAAACGGACACCCAAAACATACAACAGAGGGAGCGAGAGACAATATGGGGAGAGAGAGGGAAGCACACAAGTACAACAGTAGAGAACAGGGACAACGGAAGATCTGTGGGAGGGAGTGGGCTTGGGGGGATGAGGCATAGGAAGGCGGGGGCGGGGGGGGGGAAGTATAAGGCATATGGATACTGCTGGAGCTTCTAGGAAAGAAAAAAGTCCGTATTTCAAAAAAAAAGTGGATTTGGGGTGAATTAACGGAGAGAGAAGAGATCATGGTTTTGGATGGGGGAAGATAAGAGATGGTGGTGAACAGCTGTTTTAAAGACCTGGAGGGAGGAGTGGGATTGAACACAGTGAGGGAGTTTGTTCCAGAGGCAGGAGTAAATAGGAATGAAGGAGTGAAGGTGAGCAGAGAGTCTTGATTTCGGCAATTTCACCAGAAGAGGGTTGCTGGCAGATCTTGTGCGACCTGTAGGAATATTTGGGGGACAGAGCACAGACAGAGCTGGGGGAGCAAGACCGAAGAGGAGTCGGCAGAAGACAGAAAAACCACCAACCTGCCTGTGGTGAGTGAGTGAAAGGCCCTCGGAGTTCGTTTCATCGCGGGAGATTCCAATGATTCTGAAAGCTTTGGTTTCAACAGCGTGAAGCCGAGCTAGGTGTGAGGCAGGAGCACCGGCCCAGAGGGGAGAGCAGTATTCCATTGAGCTGCGGATGAAAGCCTTGTATGTGGTGAGGAGCTCAGGTGTGCCGAGGAAGGACTTCGCACGACGGAGGATGCCCAGTCGGCGACTGGCTTTGGCGGCCAGCTTAGAAATGTGGTTTTCCCAGGAAACGTCATGGCAGATAGTGAGACCCAAAAGCTTGAGTGACAGAACTTCTTGGAGAGGATTATTCAGAAAGTGGATGGGAGGGTTGTCCAGTCGGTCTTTTCGGAGAGACATAGTAAGAGTGTGAGATTTGTCAGGATTGAAAGCCATGTTCCACTTGTTTGACCAGTCTGTGATTTTGTCCAGGTCTGCAGAGAGTGAGGAGGCTGCAGACTGTTGATCTGAGGTATGAGGAATGGAGCGGCAGAGTGGAGTCATCAGGAAAGAGATAGAGAGGATTTGTTAAACCCTTTAAAACCTTTTTTAAACACCTTTCTTAAAACCTTTTTAAGACCTAGTTTAAGAGATCTTAAATTAGGACAGCCCTGAGCTCAGAAACAAAGCAAAATCATAACAAAAGTCGTTTTTAGCTCACATTATATAAGTGTTAAAAAGTAAATGAAGTGTCAACAAATATCTACGAAATCTATAACGTAATAAAAATGTATTAATTATTACTCAATTATTATTTCAATCATTATTTATTATTTCATTATTTATAATTATTATTTCAATGTTTTCACCCCTGTCTGTTTGTTTATTTGTCTCTTTGTTTGTTTGTTTGTGAACAAGATATCTCAAAAAGTTATGGACGAGTTATGACTGAACTTGGTGGATTAGTTGGTTTGGTGACAAGAACAAGCCGATTCGATTTTGGTTCAGGTCCGAATCCAGATCCGGCCTGTCAGTGGGATAGAAACCATAAACTGTTCAGCCTGGCGGAGGTCGTTCTAGTTCTTAATGTATCAAGCATACAAATAAAATAAAACATTAAACAGTATGAATGCTATGAGATTTTATGATAAATGAATTTAGAACCCAAAGGTACTTTGTGGGCTTTACGGCAAGCAAACAGTTCAATAGCAGCAACAAAACCCAATCTCCTTGCTGGAGGCACCTCCGCTACAAGTGTTACCAAACTTATCAGTTTATCTTAACGCATATTTAATCTCAGGACATTTTGTGTCCCGTCATGTAAGTATGTTGTGTATCATGTAACGATGAGGAAGTGAGATGAGAGCTTTCGCTTTACTGTTAAAAAATAGGATTAAGTGGGATTTGAAAAAAGAGGATCTTGGACCCGGGCCCAAAGACGGGCAGCGACCCCTCCCTGCCCCCCACCTCTCATCGGTCCTGATTATTACCTCTGCTCCTGAAGATGATGTTTTCACTCCTGTCTGTTTGTTTGTGTGCAGGATATCTCAAAGTTGTGGACAGATTCAGATGATATTTGGTGGGCAGGTTGGCTGTGTTACAAAGACGAAATGATTAGATTTTGGTGTAGATCCAGATCCGGATCTGGATACGATAAATTTTAAGTGATTCTTCACCATTGAGAGATAGGGCCAAAAACTATATGTAGCATGATATCTCAAAAAGTTATGGACGAGTTATGATTAAACTTGGTGGATGAGTTTATTAGGTGACAAAAACAAGCCAATTCGATTTTTGGATCAGGTTGTGGCGGAGGTATACACTCTACTCTGTGCCCTTTTAGTTACCCTCGCCAGAGGAGAGGGTATTTCATTATGCACATTTGTCTGTTTGTCCGCACAGAATAAGTATGCTTTTTTTCTGCAACTGTTGCTCCGATTGACAGGAAATTTTCACCATAGGTGCACCTCCTTCGATATAATTTTAATGATAATTGTGACATTGGTCTCGTGGTACGGGTGCCATCTTGTAAAAACCGAAAAACATTGCAACTCTATGTCTCCAAAAGTGCTGAGTAGAAAAAATTGAGACATGGCTCATTGAAAATAATTCTCCATGGGGAATAACATATGTTAACGAGAACGGCACTCATTAGAGAGCATACTTCCGCCTGGTTGGCCATATTCAATGGTGAAGAATCACTTTAAAAAAAAAAATTCTCATATCCCAATCCATATTCAGATCTTCACCAAAATCGAATCGAATCGTCCTTGTCAGACACCCAACCGGTCCACCAAGTTTCGTCCAAATCTGGCCACAACTTTTGGAGATATCCTGCTATGTATCGTTTTTGGCCCAATCTCCCAATGGTGAAAAATCACTTTAAAATTACTAGTAGCCGGATCGGAATCCGGATCTTCACCGAAATCTAATACATTTTCCCTTGTCAGACACCCAACAGGTCCACCAAGTTTCGTCCAAATCTGTCCACAACTTTTTGAGATATCCTGCTACGTATCGTGTTTGGCCCTATCTCCCAATGGTGAAGAATACAACAACAACATGCATTTTAAGGCCATTTTCCCTGCAAGAGCGGAGGTTAGCCTTGCGTTGCCCATGAAAATCTTCTCCATTTTGCCCTATTTTCTGCATCTCCCCTTGTTAACCCCTTGCCCGCATTTCTTCTTCGACCATCTTTAGCCAAGTCTTTCTCGGTCTTCCCCGTCCTCTACTTCCTTCTACATTCATTTCCATCACTCTTCTCAACCAGTCACTTTCATCCTTCCTCAACACATGACCAAACCATCTCAAATTGCTTCTCTTCACAGCATCAATCACAGGCTCTATTCCCATCATCTTTTGCAATTCATCATTTGTCTTCCTCTCTCTCAACGATACTCCACACATCCACCGAACCATTCGCATTTCCACCCTTTCCAGCCTTTGTTGCTGCTCTACATTCATTACCCATGTCTCGCTCCTATAAATCATAACACTTCTCACACATGCAGCATACACCTTTCCCTTCAGCTTCAACGACACTCCCGTCCTCGTCAGCACGCCACTCAGTTCCCTAAACTTCTTCCATGCACATCTCACTCTTGTAACTGTTGCCGAGTCTGATCCACCTTCTCCATTCAGCATGTCTCCGAGGTAACAAAATGTTTTCACACCTTCCAGCTTCACGTCATCTCCAAGATCCAACTCAACATTTCCTCCATCTGCAGCTCCCTCTGTGCACACCTTACACTTGAAGTAGCTGCCACACTGGTTAATGACCCTCTCAAACCACTACATTTTTGATGAACCCACTCAGCGCACATTGTACATTGAATGGAATTCACTCCGACACCCTTCCTGCACACAGCACACGGCCACTTCCCAGTTCTTTCCACCTCACCACATGCTTTACCACTTGCCATCACCTTCGTTTTTCTGATATACACCTTCAGACCTTTTGTCTCCACACATTCCTTCCACTTGTTCATCTTCTCCTTCAGTCCATCCATACTTTCTGCAATCAACACCAGATCATCTGCAGACAACAACTCCCACGGTAAACCCCCCTTTACGTTCCGAGCCAGCACCTCCATCACAGCTGCAAATAGTCGTGGACTTAGTACCGACCCCTAATGCACTCCCACCTTCACCTCAAACTCACCACTGTTCCCGTCCTTCGTCCTTACAGCTGTGCGTGCTCTTTCGTACATTGCCATCACTACTCCGATCAACCATTCCTCCACTCCTAACTTCCTCAATGCCCATGTCACTACTTCACGTGGAACCCTATCGAATGCTTTCTCCAGATCAACAAACCCAAGAAACAACTTCTTCCTCTTCTCCATGTACTTCTCCTGCAACTGCCTCACAATAAAAAGCGCATCTGTCGTTCCTCTTCCTGGCATAAATCCAAACTGCATTTCGTCAATCTTCACTTTCTTCCTCATCCTCCTCTCCAACACCCTTTCCAATACCTTCATTCCATGCTCCAATAACTTTATCGCTCGATACGAGCCACAGTCTTTCCCAACCTTTCCCCTTGTATCACGAGATAGGGTATTCGATTCCCAATCCACTGGAATGCGCCCTTCTTTCACCACCAGATTACAGATCTCTGCCATTCTCTTTACACCCCAATTTCCCGCTGCCTTCAACATATCTCCCACAACTCCCGTCGGCCCTCCCGCTTTTCTACTCTTCATTGCTTTTATCGCTTCCTCAACTTCCTTCTCGGTTATCCTCTCTGCCGGTCCTAAAACTGGGTTACTCTCGATGTTGCCATCCCATTCATTCTCTGCATTCAACAGTATTTCCATATATCTCTTCCATCTTCCTTTAATTCCATCTCGGTCCACAACGATTTGTCCCACTTCATCCTCCAAGCAACTCACCCCCATCACGTCACACCTCTCTTTCACTATCTGCTTTGCAATCCTGAATACCCCTCCCTGACTCTCTTCCGAATCCAAGCGTTCTCCGAACATTTTCCTACATGCCTCTTGCGCCTTTGCTACCTCTTTCTTTGCAGCCTTCTTGGCTGCCTTATAACTTTGATGCTCTGCCTTTTCTGCCCCCGTACCCTTCGCCTTCTGCCACTCCTTGAACTTCTTCCTCTTCTCGTCAATCTTCTTTCCAACTTCATCATCCCACCACCATGTTTCCGAGTGCCTCGGTGGTCCTTTTGTCCATCCACATACCTCACCAACGGCTCCCAACTGACTATCCTTCATTGACATCCAACCACTTTCAAGCTCAACCACATCATCCTCTGCCATACTCACCCTCTCTTTTAATGCCTCCCTCACTGTCACCTCTTTCAACCTCCACACCTTCATTCTCGGTTGGTACTTCACCCGCCGAGCTCTCCTCGCACCTTTCACCCTTATGTTGCACCAATGGTGAAGAATCACTTGAAAAATTCTAGTAGCTGGATCGGAATCCGGATCTTCACCAAAATCTAATCATTTCGTCCTTGTCACATACACTACATCTCTGCCTAATTTCGTCAGAATCCGTCAACTACTTTTTGAGATATTTTGTTCACAAACAGACAGACAGGGGTGAAAACATAACCTCCATCCACCTTTAGTGGCAGAGGTAATGATGATGTCATAAGTGCCTCCATTATGAGGTCATAATTCGACAAGTACAAAACTTCATCCGACGAGGATGAAATTTTTTGAGCATCATCTGGGGATAAATTGGTGGAGAAAAAATAAATAAATAATGACCATCAGTCACGTCGTTCGGCCCCCATATTTTTACCCTTGCCAGAGGAGAGGGTATTGTATTTGGGCCTGTTTGTTTGTTTGTTTGTTTGTTTGTCTGTCTGTTTGTCAGCACAGAACGAGTGTGCTTCTCTCTGTAACCGTTGGTCCGATTGCCAAGAAAATTTCACCATAGGAGCACCTCCTCCGATATAATTTTTTTTGTAATTATGACATTGGTCATGTGGTACGGGTGCCATCTTGGAAAAACTGAAAGACTTTGCAACGCGATATCTCCAAAAGTGCTGAGTCGAAAAAAATTGAGACATGGCTTATTGTAAAGAACTCTCCTTGGGGAATAACAGATGTTAATGATGATGTTTTAGGTGCCTCCATTATGACGTCAATTCGACAAGTACAAAACTTCATCCGATGAAGATGAAATTTCTTGAGCGTCATCTGGGGATAAATTGGTGGAGAAAAAAATAATAATAATGACTTCATCAGTCATGTGGTTCGACCCCCATATTTTTACCCTCGCCAGCGGGGAGGGTATTGCATTTGGGCCTGTTTGTTTCTTTGTGTGTTTGTTTGTCTGTCTGTTTGTTTGTCTGACAGAACGAGTATGCTGCACAGTCTGTAACCGTTGGTCCGATTGCCAAGAAAGTTTCACCATCGGAGCACCTCCTCCTGTATAATTTTTTTAATGATATCTATGACGTTATAGGTCACGTAGTACGGGCGCCATCACTGAAAAAAACGAAAAACTTTGCACCTTTATATCTCCAAAACCACTCCATGGAAAAAAATTGAGATATGGCTCATTGTCAAGTACTCCCCATGGGGAATAACGTATGTTCATGATGATGTCATCAGTGTCTTCATTTATGACGTCATAATTATGCAAGTGGAACGCTTGTTCCGATCAATTTGAAATTTCTTGTGCATCATCTACACAAAAATTGTATTGGAGAATTAAACGAATGACGTCATCGGTCATGTGATTCAGCAGCAATATTGGATTGAACATAAATTGATGTCATCAATAAACTGCACCAACACAGCAGCTAATAAACACCACACAAAATATAAACACATCCTGGTGGATGGATGTCTGCAAAACACATCCATCCACAAATATATAACCACATGTCTGCAATCTCTGATTGCTCTTTCTTGTTACCTCCGCCACCAAAGGTGGATGGAGGTTATGTTTTCACCCCTGTCTGTTTGTCTGTTTGTCTGTTTGTCTGTCTGTTTGTTTGTGAACAAAATATCTCAAAGTTGTGGATGGATTCGAACGAAATTTGGCAGAGATGTAGCGTATGTGACGAGGGCGAAATTATTTGATTTTGGTGAAGATCCAGATTTGGATCCGGTTAGTAGAATTTTTTAAGTGATTCTTCACCATTGGGAGATAGGGCCAAAAACTATACATTGCGGCATATTTCAAAAGTGGATTTGGACGAAACTTGTTGGACAGGTTGTGTGTGTGACGAGGAAGAATCGATTAGATTTTGGTGAAGATCTGAATATGGATTCGGATACGAGAATTATTTAATTTTTAAAGTGATTCTTCACCATTGAGTGATATGGCCAACAGGTGGAGGTATGCTCTCTACTGAGTACTGTTCTAGTTATTCATGTTGTCAAGAGTAGAAATGATTTTTAAAAAAATTCTCTTTGGAACTCACCTTGTTTAACCACAATATCAATGGCCCAAAGCTGCTGCTTATTGAATTTAATGAATGCCTCTTAGTGTGCTGCTGTGTTAAACCAAAACCATTGATTGACCACAAAACGCCACTATATCGGTGTACTTGTACTTTGTGTTAGTGTAGTTCGTCAAGCCTCAACATATTACGATTTGTCCTCTGCTTGGTTTCATAGACGGCCATACACACACGCACCAGAGGTTTGCAAGTTTTTTGTTTTTTTTTGTTTGTTTTTTTGTCTCGTATTGTTTATATCATATGATTCGTAAGGAAAGTTAATACATGTTTGGTGGCACCTGCATGTTCAAGTTTGTTTTTCTCTGCAGGGTTATTTTGGTGCTGTCGGGGCATTATTGCACCTGTTTGACCACTCCGAGACTTGGTGATCCAAGATCCACCTGTTTTTGGCCTCGCGAAGCTCTAATGAGCTTCCATCATCAACCGCCACACCATGTGGGAAATGCTGCTAACCGGACACCCGATTGCTTTTCTCTGTCTGGGCACACACAAATTTGTGATTCAAAACATGAGGGTTTGGTTATTTTGGAGTGTGTACACACACACACGCACACACTCGTGCGCACACTCGCGCACACACATACACACTCTTCTTTATCACCTCTCCCACACTACCTTTTTTATTTGTTTCCACGGTATCATTCGGTCACGATCAGCATTCCTCCTCTTGTCTTCCTCACCAAGCAGCATTTTACTTATTCTTATGCAGTTTGAATTCCTTCTCCTTTTTCTTCTTTTTTCTTTTTTCCCTCTTTTCTCTTTTCTCTTTTCGGTGCGTTTTGCCTTGGGAGCAATCTTCGAAGTTCAATCCATGTTTTACAGACGATTTTGGTGCTGGCATTTTGGTGCCGTGCTCCAGAAGCGTGCCTTATTTATACACTGGTTTGGAGGTGTGCGATTTGGGCTGTTTGAGTGTGTGCTGTTCTTTTCCTTTTTTTAATTTTTATTTTTTTCTCTATAGTTTGTTTCTACTTGATTGTTACTTTTACTAAACTCGAAACTTGAAACACATGTAGTATTGATGAAATGTTAATCGTAAATGGAGTGTAATTTATATTGAGGCCAATGGCTATAAACGTTGTCGCGTTCGAGTGTTTTTCGGAGACATGGAGTCGGAGTCGTGTGGTGCAGCCCGCGGTTGGTTTTAAAGGAGATTGTAAACGCTGGATTTTATAACAGGAAATGCTTGTGTAACGGACGATAGGGAACGTTTCGATTGTTTGTTAAATTCTTCTTCTTTCATTTTTGCCTCTCACTGTATTTCTCATTTGCCAAACTTGCACGGCGTGGCCAGGCGGAACGCACGGGTGTTCGAGAGAGCCAGGGACCAGGGGCGTCTTGCGGATCTGCCTAAACTGGGTCTACCTACTTGTAACAAAAGGCCGTTGAGATGTTTTGTCTGAAGTGCATAACCTTATGTGAGGTCCACGTTTCCATGAAGATATTAATGATTACAAATGCAAAATATATTTGGAAAAAAGATTTACCTACGATATAATTTTTTTACCATTTTTAATTTCACTTTGTGGGTTCCTCATTAAAAGGTCGTGATCATGTCCACAACAGCTGTCTCAATAAACAAAGTTCACCGCTTTTTGGTGTCGCGTGGTTCTAAGTTCTGAAACATCCCTCCAAATCTGGCGGCTATTGCATGGGAATAGTTTTCCTACAACCGGTGGCGATGACGACACGTGCAGACGTTCCTTCACGTTTTTTTTGCAGCAAGGTGAAGCTGTTCGAATTACGCGAGTCTGTGGCACGTGATCCTGAAGGGCCGAGCTGGTGTGATCTCAGAAGCACAATATTCGGGTCATTTTTCTCCTAATGGGGCCACATGAGAGAGAGAGATGATGATGACGATGAGAGAGAGAGTGAGAGTGAGTGTGTGTGTGTGTGTGAGAGTTTAAATGGGAGAAATTAATAATTGAGACTATGGTTATATTTGGCGGAGATGGAAAAATAGGGCCATGTTTGTGCTTGGGTGGTGAATACAGTACCTTGTTGATGTATGCTTTTGCTTAAAATGATTATCATGGTAACCTGTTGAAGGTATAATGCTGACATTATTTTCGAAGGCCAATGATTGTGATCCTCTTGGTACCGGAGTGCCCTCAATGCCATTGGGAGGACCACGGTCTGTGGTTATTGTTGCTTAAAAGTTTTTTGTGTCGTTACTGTGCCATAAGAGAAGGGACACGGTGACCATTTTCAATAAAGTATTAAGTTGTGGTTTAGAACATTTGGCAGATCTGAATTCAATTAAATTCCTGAATGATCAGTTGTTCCAAAGGCCTGGCAGGATGGCTGTCGAGGTTGCGTGCTCTGGCGTTTGACCTGTCTAGTCTGGTTTTGAATCCCGAGCCGGCTATAAACCGTCGTCCTGGTGTTTTGCAAGCAGGGCGAAATTCCTGCCCAAACCACCATCAATCCAACCTTGGCCTGGCCATCCAGTTCGAGAAAGACGTGCGTTCCTATTTTTGCGCCCCCCCCCCTCCCCCTCTCCCCTGTCCCTTCCAAGAAAAGTACTGAAAATTGTTCTTGCGGTTCCCAGAAAAAAAATGTCCCCCTGCCAACCCCATAGGAAAGTGGAAGTACTTGCGGCCATTAAAGGAGAAGTAGAGGCACTGCGTAAAATTGGATCATAGCAACCCTTTTAATAATGGCAATTTGAACGTTTTGGGATACAGAATTGAGGCTAAGCGATGGTAGAGCACTGCTTGCTTGGAGTCCTGGAGGGAAGAGTGAGGCAGAACAACCTCTGGAAGGTGAGTGAGTCTCATAGACTGGAGAAGTGAGGAATAAAAGAGTTGAGATGTGTAGTCATCCTGATTTTGGAAGTTTAACAAGGAGGGGATTATTGGAAGAACACGCATCCTGGAGTTGCTGGGGAGGGTTGGATGCTGAGAGTAGAGGGAGCTCGACCGCAGCAGATGAGATGAAAAGCCAAAGACCTGTCTGCGATGGAACACGAACATACCGTGTACTTTTCCTTCGTGGGAGCTGCGTGTCAACGTTGTGAAGAGCTTTAGATCCCACAGATCCCAGGATGCGGATGATTTGGAATGACGGAACTGGGTATCGAATGTGCGACTGCCGTTGGAGGTGCTCGGCTGGTGGTGAAGCCCAGAGGTTTAAGAGACAGCTCCAGGTGCTCCAGCGGTTGAGGAAATACACAAGGTGTTCTACTTTGATGATCCCTACAGAGTGACAGTGTGATACAGTGGCATTTGCCAGGATTCAAGAAAAGGTTGTACTTATCAGTTATCACATCATTTCATCAGCATCCATTATTATCAATATTCGAGATCAGCAGAGGATGATGTAACTATCCTCTGTTTGCCAGGGGGGTTGTTGGGGTTACTGTACGACACTTAATGCCGAGTCGGCTGAAAACAAAAGGGAGGGCTTTATTTCCCAGTGCACCGTCGGAGAGTTCATTTCGGTAGACGAGGACAGACACACTTCGCAGATTTGGGACACTCAAACGTCCATCAAACGATCGAATGTAAGCTCTCCTCGAATTACCATAACACCCTCTTCGATTTCGCACTTTTCGAATCAAATTGCTTTTACTTCATACGTCTCTGGCCTCACCTGTCGCCAAAACTTTACAACCTAACTTGTTTAACAAATTGGTCGTTATTACATCAATGATCAAAATTCTTAATATTCGTTTTCAATGAAGTTACGGTGCTGGTGGAAAAGTTGATGAAGACCTTTCGGCGTTTTCGCTTTGTTGGAAAGTTTCTGTTTAGCCCAAATTGAGTTACGTTACTGCGTTGTCGATCAAGCAGGCATCGCCATTGCTCCTTCTGCGAGAAGTGCTTCAAAAGTATTAAAACAATCCAGGGTGTTCATCCGGCCTTCTTCAACGGGACACAAATGCGTTTTCCACTTACCGACACACTCATACCTACTGTGCTATTCTATGGGTATCGCCTGGCGCTCATTACACGGCTTGAATCGCCAAACTTCTTGCCATTGTGACGTCACCTTCCCGCGGTTGTTTGCGCGCGGTATTATTCGAGTGGGTAGGGCACGTGCGGGAAGTTCGTGCGCGTGCAACAAGCATTTGAAATACACTGTCGGGACCTGAGCCTGGAGGCTGCGATGTTTAATCATCAATAGGAGCACCAGAATGAGGGCGATTGGGTAGTTTACGATGGGAAGGAGGGGCAAGACAATTGTGGGTCGAGAGGACGGACCAGGAGGGTCGTTGCGCTGAAGTTGGCGTTTTTTTTAAAAATCCTCAGTTCGCGTTGAGTTACAGTTGCTGCAGTCGCATGGAATTCCCCATGGGCTATGGGCGTCGTCTTTGTCGTTTGACTTATTTTCGTGTTTATCTGACTCACGTCCAGGTGGTGGAACTTCCAGCAGGATGCGACGGGGATCCAGTCCTCTGCTGAGAAAACCTCCGGATGGCGGCTGGGGTTGGATGGTGGTTGCTGCCTGCTTCGTGCTGATGGTTTGCACCCGCGCGGTCACCAGGTGTGAGGCTACAACTTACAATACAGCTGTTCGCACATCAAACATTCACATTCCGTCCTGGTAGCTTGCAGTACACGCAACCATTGTTGTAACTGTGCGATTGTGAAGTTAACTGGTTAATGGGGAGCAAGATGGAAGCATTTTTGCACTGGGGGACTGGACTTCACTTTTGGTTTATTATGTGATTGCTTCATGGTCAATTTTATGGTCCAAGAAAGGATTGTTGGTGGAGCCCAACTCCAAAGAGCCCAACCGGAAGGATTTCATCAGAGGAGGCGATCACGAGGGGATCTCATAAGAGATGTTTAAGATAATGAAAGGTGTGGACAAGATAGGTGAAGTGGAGTTTTTCAGCATAGTGGACTAGAGTGTTCGGACTTTAGGGTAAAGAAGATGAGGGTTAGGACAGGTACGTGTCCTAACCTGGATGCACTGGCGATAGAGGGGTATGGATATATTTGCAGGACTTTTAGTCTTAGGTAGCTTATGTGTGGATGGGTGATGGTTTCTTGGGTTGGTGCAGCACAAGCATGATGGGTCAAATGGCCTCCTGCAACAAGGTTCCTAATTTTTTATTTATTCCCCCTGTTTTATTTACTTATTTCCTGGGTGTTTCATATGCAGCCTGTGGCTGCTTGGCTGAATCATTTTCTGGGGGCACGGCTATGCCGCTGATGCAGTTCCCCCTTACCAGCTACCTGCTACTCATTTTGCTGGTGTTAATTCAATGGCACAACAAGGGATTGAATTCAAAACGCAAATGATGGGACAACTGGGATTGATTGGTGGCACAAATAGTGACGTGTTTATTTATTTATTTTTTGCCAGTGTGATAGCATTTTATTTTTTTCATCAAAAATTTTTTTTTTCAAAAAGAAAATTCAAACATTTTTCAAAAGAAATATTATTTTCAAAAATATTTTCTTTCTTTTTTCAATAATTTTTTTTATTTCATCAAAAATAAAATGATAGCTTTTTTTTTTTTTTTTTTTTTTGCCAGTGGAACCAAGCCTAAGGGAGTTGTGGGTGCTCTTGGTGTGCGTTTCTACGCTGTGCAGTCTCGAGAAGCTTGGTAGGGGACAATACTAGTCAGCTTGCTAAGGAGTGACGTCACAAGCACATTGACACATACATTTCATGACTTTCAAATGTTCTTAAAAGGTGGCTGTACACTTTACAGGGGAGCATGTATGTCGAAGGTGTGAAAGGTGAAACCTTTGTGATCAAAAGGCGGGTTCGGCGGGTTCGGTTGCGAGAGGACGCTGGCGTTGCATATTCGCCGCTTCTCCGACTGGATGGATGTACAGGGTCTGCTTCTACCTTTCTGACCTGACATCTCACACCTGTCCTGCCTTTTCACACCCGCACGTGCCGCGTGTTCTCCGGCTGGATAACGGAATCTGCTTTTGATGGTACGGAATACGGAATTCGAAAGGCCCGCTCCCGTTGATTGTGGCCGTGGCCTTGTTTGCCGGTGGCCTTGTGGCCTTGTTTGCCGCTGTGGTCTTGATTAGCGGCTGCAGTCGTTTGCCGCTGCGTTTGCCGCTGCGTTTGCCGCTTTGCCTCCTCGACCTTGGCCTCGTACTCGTCCCTTCGCTCCTGCCTGGCATGGCTCTGAAGTACTCCGCCGCAAGGCTTCTTCTGCTCAATACCCGCTCCACCCCATCATGCATCTCTGCCATCAAATCAAATGGACTCCTCCGACGACCCAGGTACATTCACCGTGGCTCCGGTCGCAAGTTTGTTTATTTGCAATCAGGTCACTCCATCCCCGTCCTCTGGTCGGCTCAGCGCACTCTCACTCTTCGTCCCAGCGCACCTGGTCACAGCAACCCACACGATCGCACCTCTTGCCTACGAACCCTGGCTAAATCACCTGAATTCATCCCTGCTGTTCAAAACAACATCAAGCTCACCCTGTTCAACACCCGGTCCCTCAACAATAAATGCCTCATCCTGAACGAATACATCCTGGATAACAAACTGGACTTTCTCTGTCTCACCGAAACCTGGCAACAACCTCTGGACTACTACACACTCAACCTCACCACACCCAATGGATATTCCTACGTCAATAAACCACGCTCGGAGGGCCGAGGTGGTGGAATTGCCGTTATCCACCGTCAAGACATCAAGACCAACCTCATCTCCATCTCATCTGCTCCATCATTTGAACACCTGGCTTTAAAACTCTCTGGTCACACGCAGTCAGTCATGGCTGTCGTCTACCGCCCTCCCAAACCACACCCATCATTCCTGTCTGACTTCTCCTACTTTCTGACCCAGCTATGTTCCCTCTCCCCCTCAATCCTCCTCCTTGGTGATTTCAATATCCACATGGACTCCACTGACTCCACAATAACCACTGACTTCACTGATTTACTCACCTGCTTTAACCTCACTCAACATGTCGACTTTCCTACCCATATCCGTGGTCACATTTTGGACCTTGTCTGCTCCACTGGATTAAATTTGCACCATCTCTATGGCTCCGACCTCACCCTCTCTGACCACTTAGCCATCACTCTGACCATCAACATCCCCGCCCCAACACCAAGGCATTATCGCACAATCAACTTCCGTAAGCTAAACGCTCTTTCACCTACCTCATTCTCATCCACCCTCTCTGAAAAAATGTCCACTTCTCCCTTCATTGACCTCCACACCCCTTCCGACCTCACTGACTACTACAACCACACTCTCTCCTCCTGCCTTGACCAGCTTGCGCCTGTAAAAACCAAAACAGTTTCTTTCACCCATTCTGCTCCCTGGTTTACCCCTGAACTCCACCTGATGAAAACTCGTGCTCGCCAACTTGAAAGACTCCGCAATAAAACGGGTCTCACAGTTCACTCCCAAGCCTACAAGGACCACATACAACACTACAAAGATGCCCTCTCCCGCGCCCGCTCTGCCTACTACTCTCAAATTATCCACTCTGGCTCCGGAAACCCAAAAGCACTCTTCTCGACAATAAACAAACTCCTCCGCCCCCTGAACACCACCACCCAGTCATTCACAGTAGACAACTGCATCTCCTTCCTCTCTTTCTTCCAACGCAAAATTGACAACATCTACAACAGCTTGACCACCGCCGCACCCGCTCCCCCTCCAACCACCTGCCCCCCCTTGTCCTGCCATCCCCTGTCTCGGTTCTCCCCAATCTCTCCTACTGACCTCTCTGAACTCCTCATAGGAATGAAAACTGCCACCTGCACTCTTGACCCCATCCCCTCCAGCTTTGTCAAAGCCTCCCTCCCTGCTCTCTCTCCACTTATCATTGCAACAATAAACTCCTCCCTGTCTACAGGCATCGTCCCACCTTCCCTCAAAATTGCTGCTGTTACCCCCATTCTAAAAAAACCTGGTCTAAACCCTGACACCCTAAACAACTTCAGACCCATCTCCAACCTACCCTTTCTGTCAAAAGTTTTGGAACGCGCTGTAGCCACTCAACTCAAACATCATCTCTCTGCCAATAACTTGTATGAAACATTCCAATCCGGATTCCGCTCCAACCACAGTACTGAAACTGCTCTCCTCAAAATCACCAACGACCTTCTCCTCTCCTCTGACGCTGGCAACCTCAACATTCTCGTCCTCCTCGACCTCAGCGCTGCCTTTGACACCATCGATCACACTATCCTCCTCACCCGACTTGAATCCACCTTTAACGTCACCGGCACTGCCCTCTCTTGGATTAAATCATACCTCTCTGACAGATGCCAGTTCATCTCCATCAATAACTGCAAATCCCCCACTGCTCCCCTCCCCCAAGGTGTCCCCCAAGGTTCAGTTCTTGGCCCCCTCCTCTTCATCCTTTACCTGTCCCCGCTCGGTCACTTAATCCGCCGTCATGGTCTCCAATTCCACTGCTTCGCCGATGACATCCAGCTTTTCATCTCCACCAAGTCCGTCTCCACCGACACCCACTCTATCCTGACAAACTGCATCACTGAAATAAAATCCTGGCTTCAAATCAACTTCCTCAAGCTTAACTGTGATAAATCTGAAATAATCATCATTGGCCCAAAAACGCTCACAAAATCCACCCATAACTTTGCCCTCAACATCGACGGTATCCCAGTATCCACCTCCCCTCACATCCGGAATCTTGGCGTCATCTTTGACCAAACCCTTTCCTTCGACAAATACACTAAACAGATCACAAAGTCAGCCTTCTTTCACCTGAAAAACATTGCCCGTCTCCGCTCATCCCTCTCCTCCACGGCTGCAGAAACCCTCATCCACGCCTTCATCACCTCCCGTCTGGACTACTGCAATAGCCTCCTCTATGGTTCACCCTCAAAAATCACCAATAAACTCCAATACATTCAGAACTCCGCTGCCCGTCTACTCACTCATTCCCGGACCCGTGACCACATCACCCCCGTCCTTTACAAGCTTCACTGGCTCCCCATCCCCCAGAGAATCCAGTACAAAATCCTCCTCTTGACATACAAAGCCCTCCATAACCTGGCCCCATCCTACCTGGCTGACCTCCTCTCCAGACACACTCCCACCCGCAACCTCCGCTCTGCTGGTACCAACCTCCTGACCCCCTCCATCCGGACCAAATTCAGATCCTGGGGGGACAGGGCCTTCTCCATCGCTGCTCCCACCCTCTGGAACTCACTACCTCACACCATCAGAGACTCCTCCTCACTCACCACATTCAAAACATCACTAAAGACCCACCTGTTCAACGCTGCATTCAACATTCAACCCACAGCATTTAACCCCTGACTATCTCTTCTCCTTCTCCCTCCTTTTGCTTTAAATATTTCCCTATTGATTCTTGTCTTGTCTTTTTGATTCTTGTCTTATATATATGCCGTATATCGCTGCTGTTTGTTTTCTTGATTCTTGTCTTTTTGCAATTGTTGTTTTCATGTATTGTTATGCATTATGTTTTCCACTCTGTCAAAGCGCCTTTGGGCTTCTGGAAAAGCGCTATACAAAATAAATGAATTATTATTATTATTATTATCAACAACATATAATCAGAGGTTTTGGGAATTAAACCACCGTTATGCGAGAAGATTCCTTTAAACACCAGGTTTATTTTGTACTCGAGTTTGCTGGAGTACACTGGAGCTCGACAGGTTTTTTTTAGGTGCTCTATAAGGTGACACAGTAAAGCAGCATTTTCGTGGGAAATGATGGGAAAACTGCATGTTCCAGCTCGTAAAGAATAAATAATTAATTCATCCAGTTTTAAACAGGTTGAAGTGACGTCATAGGGCAAATAAGGTTTACCATTGACAGCCACACCTACAATATGCCACTGGTATACATATGCATATCCACTTTTTCCCTGACTCGCACACTCACGCATTTCATGTTTCCTCCAATTTATTATCTCCGCAACCGAAGGTGGACAGAGGCTATGTTTACCTCCGCCACCAAAGGTGGACGGACGGAGCATATGTTTTCATCCCTGTCTGTTTATTTGTCGGTCTGTGAACAGGATATCTCAAAAGGTTGTGGACGGATTCTGATGAAACTTGGTGGACAGGTTGGGTGTGTGATAAAGACAAATTGATTCGACGTTTGTGACGATCCAGATCCGGATCCGAGAATTTTTGTTTTTCAAATGATACTTCATCATTGAGAGATGGGACTAAAAACGATATCGCATGGTATCTCATGGATTATGACAAAACTTGGTGGATGAGTTGGGCAAGTGACAAGAACAAGCCAATTAGATTTTGGTTCAGGTCCGGATTCAGATCCAGCCTATCATTGGGATACAAAACATAAACACCCTTCCCGTCCATGGTACACTGAATCTTGTGGTGCAGCAGTTGCCCTGAAACAACTTGCCTTTGCATCTTGGAAGGCTAATCCAACTGAAGGCAATCTCAGTTCCTTCCAACAAGCTCGGAACAAGTGTGTGTCTATCCTCAGGAGAGCCAGGAAGCACTATCTCTCCACTCTCAAGACTGAACTCTCAAACCTGTCTCCTTCCTCCAAATCCTGGTGGTGTCTGGTCAAATCTGTTTCTGGTGTTTGTTCCCCCTCCATCCCCTCCCTTACCTCAAACGGCAACACAGTTAGCGCCGCACGTGACAAAGCTGAATGCCTCAACTCTGTGTTTGCCTCAAAATCTTGTGTCCCAAACCCATCTCTCTCTGTACCCACCTTACCCAGTCGAACCCGGCTGCTCCTGGACTCGTGTCCTTCTCTCCTGACAAGGTGGAGAAGTTTCTGTCAAACCTCGACTCTAATTCTGCAACTGGAACAGATGGCATCAGCCTACGGGTCCTAAAATCCTGCTCTGCCGCGCTTTCACACCCTCTCTCTGTTCTCTTCACCCTCTCTTTTGCTCAAGGTCATCTGCCATCAGTTTGGAAATCGGCCAACATCACCGCTTTACACAAAAAGGTGCAAAAACATCTCCTAGCAACTACAGACCAATCAGCCTGCTCCCAATTATCAGCAAAGTCATGGAATCCATCATTGCTTCGGATATCAAATCCTTCCTCTTCTCCAATGGCTTGATCTCTGATCATCAATTTGGTTTCAGACCAGGTCACTCTACTCTGAACATGCTGCTAAGAGTGTTGATCTGCTGTCTCAACAGTGGATGGAGGTCCTCAATGCCAAACAAGAAATCAGAGCTGTCTCCCTTGACATATCACGTGCCTTCGATACGGTCTGGTACCCCGCTCTGCTCACCAAACTCTCCTATGATGGTATCCATGGAAATCTCCACGCATGGCTTGCGGACTTCCTCTCTGGTCGTAGTCAACATGTGGCCCTGAATGGGTTTCTCTCATCTCCTCTTCCTGTTCGGACTGGAGTTCCCCATGGCAGTGTTCTGGGCCCTGTGCTTTTTCTGGTCTTCATCAATGATCTCTCTGACTCTCTGGAAAATCCTCTCTATCTCTTTGCTGATGACTCCACTCTCTGCCACTCCATTCCTCATCCCTCAGATCGGCAGTCTGCAGCCTTCTCACTCTCTACAAAATCACAGACTGGTAAAACAAGTGGAACATGTCTTTCAATCCTGACAAATCTCACACTCTTACGATGTCTCTCCGAAAAATCTTACGATGTCTTTTAGCTCTTTCACGAGCCTCGATTCAGTATACAAAAAAAAAAAAAAAAAAAAAAAAAAATACCAACTGGACAACCCTCCCTTCTAATTTCTGAACAATCCTCTCCAAGAAGTTCTGTCACCCGAGCTTTTGGGTCTCACAATCTGCCATGATCTGTCCTGGGAAAACCACATTTCCAAGCTGGCCTCCAAAGCCAGTCGCCGACTGGGCATCCTCCGTCGTGTGTAGTCCTTTCTTGGCACACCTGAGCTCCTCACCACATACAAGGCTTTCATCCGCAGCTCAATGGAGTACTGCTCTCCCCTCTGAGCTGGTCCTCCTCGGCTTCACGCGGTTGAAACCAAACCTTTCAGAATCATTGGAATCTCCTGTGATGAAGCTGATTGTGAGGGCATTTCACTCACTCACCGCAGGCAGGTAGGTGGTCTTTCTGTCTTATACTGACTCCTATCCGGCCTAGCTCCCCCAGCTCTGTCTGTGCTCTGTCCCCCAAATATTCCTACAGGTCTCACAAGATCTACCAACCCTCTTCTGGTGACAATTGGGGCCCAAACACAATCTGGCCTCACCAATCACAGCAAGCGGGACGTCGTGTGTGTGTGTGTGTGTGTGTGTGTGTGTGTGTGTGTGTGTGTGTGTGTGTGTGTGTGTGTGTGTGTGTGTGTGTGTATGTATGTATGTATATGTATATATATATACAGACAGACAGACAGAGAGACAGACAGAGAGACAGAGAGACAGACAGACAGACAGACAGAGAGACAGACATCACGAAAGGGGGGGGGGAGGGTGAGGGGGGCAGGGGGGGGAGGACAGAGGGGGAAAGGGGAGGGGGGAGGAGGAAGGGTTCGGGCCAGTCAACAATGGCGTTGCAGTTCTCATGGTCGGAGAGCAGCACAACAATCGCGACATCGTCCTGCATCTTCGAAAGAGCACGAAGCGGATTTTGGAGACTCTCCGATCCTGTGACCCACGCCCTCCAGTACCGGCGTTGCCGGGCGGGGGAAGGGAGACCCGCACATTCCCAACCCGTACATTCGCCCTCTCGACTCAAGCTCGTATTCGATTCGTATTCGAAATCGAAAGGGGAAATCCTTCGTATTCGAATTCGTAAACACGAAATATGAATTTAAATTTAATTCATATCGCACAAAATCGACACAAAACACGGTCGCATAAATGTGAAAACACGCAATGGCTTTTCGCCCTGAATTACGTGCAAACGTGTGACGTGTGACGGGATGGAACATCACGTGATCGCTCTGAGCGAATCAGCGAGCTGCTCGCACTGGCTGAGATTAGCGGGTACTTCGCTGAAATGCGCTGAGGTAAATATGAATAAAAAATATGGATCTCGTCAAATATGGTCTCAGCCATGTTCGTCCCAGGCTCAATGGCCATGTCTATGCCAAATATCAAGCACGTGAGACTCTCCGTTTCGGAGTCTATCGGTAACATTACACACACACACACACACACACACACACACACACACACACACACACACAAACTGTGTTTTATATATATAGATAATAGGCTTTCCAGTTAGGTTGGAAGGGGTATTCTGTGGGCAAGCAATTGTGCCACTTCCTCAACTGCCACGTTCCGAAGGAGGGCTGGATTGCTTTGACGCAGGCCTGGTATATAACACGATTTTCCAGACCTGCAGATCCAAAACGTATTTTTGGTAAATATTTTATTATTGTACCAGAATTCATTAGTGAGGGTGAGTTCTAAATTTGGGAAACAGAGGCTTGGTTCACAAACATTTGGGCCATCACCAGTGCGAGGAGATTGCTCCCAGTGCACCTTAGCTCTGCGGTACACGTTAAGTATTTCACATAGTACAGCAGATATTATGCGGTTAGACCGCATGCCAACTTTATTCGCAAGTGCTGCAGCACTTAACCATCTCTTGTCAATCATTAGATCAGCAACGCTATGGACACCATTCTAAACAAAAAAAATCAACAAAGGAGTGTTCCATTCTCATTCTTTTGAAAAGAGTTGTAGAAAAGAGGTTCACTGAAAAACATCTCTTTGGTGTGGGAAACATAATCACGGTCGACCATGAAAACATGCCAAGCATTTAAAATTATCTATCTATAATTCCAGTAATCTCTGTGTGTGTGTCTGTGTGTTTGTTTGTTTGTCTGTGACCGCTGTTTCTCGACAACCACGGGTCCGATATACTTGAAACTTGCCAGGTATATTGCTGGGGACCTGAGGATGTGCCTTTTCAAGGTTTCATATTAATCGGAGAAGTAGTTACCGAGCTATGGCGATTTATTTACCAACCGTTCGCTTTGGCTTTGCGAATGGACCAAACCATTTCATGTAAATAGAGGGGGGGGGGGGTTCTACCGTACTCGCAAGCCGTTCGCTTTGGCTTTGCGAATGGACCAAACCATTTCATGTAAATAGAGGGGGGGGGGGTTCTGTGGTCGTTACTGCCACGTGGTTTCAAAGTTTTTTTTTGTTGTTGTTGTTTGCACGCATGTTTTTTTGCACCCACGTACGGGCACGCCCTAGTATTCTAAAATGGTGGAAGCAAGGACAGATCAATACATTTCATGTTCATTAGAAATAGACCAGATGAATAGTCTAGCATGCCGGCTTGACGGAGGAGGAGGAGAGCAGTGGACCTCCAGGCTAGGTCTGATGGATCATAGAGAAGCCGCCAGATTGAGGCGATGCCAAATGCCATTGCCCTGCATACGATGTCCACAAGACCATGCCCGCCTTCCTCTAAGGGAAGATTCAAGATGTTTGGACGAAGCCAATGTTTTCCACTCCAGAAGAAGTTTATTATTGTCTTCTGTATATTCAGCAGAAAGTGTTCAGGAGGTGGAATGGCTTTGATTCTGTGCCACAGTATAGATGCTGCTAGATTGTTGATGACCAGGACTCATCCCCGGTATGAAAGCAAAGCCAGCAACCCTTTCCATTTCCGCAGCTTTTGTTCGAGAGAGTCAGTGAGACCCTCCCGATTTTTCGCTTGTGTTGCTGCATCACCGATGAAAACACCAAGGTACTTCATTCCGTTGAGGGACCAGGTGAGGTGTTTCGGAAGGACAGGCATAGGGAGCTGGCATGGGCCCATCCACATCGCCTGGCACTTGTTCCAGTTTACCAAAGCTGAAGAAGCTAAACCATAATAGTCCAAGCAGTCCACCAGTTTCTTTATCTCATCGCTATTATGTACGATGACACAAATATCGTCAGCATATGCAGAGACTTTCACAGGTCTTGTGAGCAAATTTCTGCATCCGGTTAAGATGCTGCGGACTTTGATTAAAAGAGGCTCAATGGTTAAAGAGTACAGAATACCGGATAAAGAACATCCCTGGCGGTTACCCCTTCCAACCTTTACAGGTGAAGTCAGTTGAGAGTTTACTCTGAGTATTGAGGAAATGCCATTATAGAGCAGGTTTACCATGGAGAGAAAAACAGGACCAGGTCCAAAACACTCTAGGACCTTGAAAAGATATACATAACTTACACGGTCAAAAGCCTTCTCTTGGTCAAGCACAATCAAACCAAGATTGTCATTTTTTATTTTACACACATCCCAAAGATCTCTTAATAGAAAAATGTTATCGTGTATCTGTCGGTTAGGGGTACAAAAAGACTGATCACTTTGAATCAATGACTCTAGAAGTGGGGGCGATGCGTCGAGCTAGAACTTTAGAAAATATTTTATAATCTGAAGTTAGAAGACAGATTGGACGCCAATTATTATCAATGAGCTGAGGGTCTCCTTTCTTAGTAGAATAGGTAATAAACTAATTACTGCTCTTCGGCAGCTCATCGGCAAGTCACCACAACGGAATGAACTAGTAAAGACCTCCAATAGTTCTGGGCCTAATAAGGGCCAAAAGGATTTATAAAACTCTATTGGGAGGCCGTCCAATCCAGGAGATTTACCCGTAGGTAAAGAAGCAAGGGAAAGTGTAAGCTCTTCCAAGGAAAGTAAGGAGCCAAGCTGATCCCTTTGAGCAGCACTTAGCATGGGTAAGTCAGATGTGAAATAACTTATTGAGCCATCGTCAACATCATTTGCCATAAACAAGCCTGAAAAGAAGTTATAAACCTCCCTCTTTATATTATCTTGTGACGTCACAGTGTTACCAGTTGAGAGCTTCAAGGTTTCAATTTGCCTTTGATTGGTAGTCTTTTTATCAAAATGGAAAAAAATTTGGTCGGTGCATCTAAATTATATAGCTGATCCATCCGTAGACGGATTGCACCTTTGCACCTTTTGCACCTTTTGCTTGGTATTCGACTAGGTTGTTTCGTAGAGTCTTCTTTTCCATAAGCAAATGATTATTTGTTCTATTGGGGCTGGTGTTGGCTTAGCGGTTAGGGTGCCGGCTTGGGATCCTAGGATCTTGGGTTTGAATCCCGGTCGATCACTGAATTAATATCAGGGGGATTGACTCAGCCTGTATCATCCTTCCATGGTCGGCAAATTGAGTACCAGTTCACTGGTAATTCCCTGTGTGTTGCAAGAGGTGACTACCAGGGTTGGCGGCAGGAAGAGCATCCGGCTATAAAACATTGCTTCAAAAAGGGGACCACTGTGCCCGAAAAAGGGGACCACAGTGCCCAAAAAAGGCCAACCCCTGCTCTGCGGGGAAAAATGGCCTCTAAAGGTGGTTCTTATTGGAGCTATTTGCCACATCAGTTTGCAACTTCATTATTTCCTTTTCTAGTGCGAACCTCTCCCTTTTTACACTAGAAGAAGAGAAATAATTAAACTGTTGGCAAAAGACAGCGATCTGTGCCTTAGCGTAGTCCCACCATAATATCGGGTTATCAAAATTATTCTTTCTTTTTTGAGGCTAATCCAAAACACTTTGAATGCTTCACAAAAAGCAGCATTTTCCAGCAACATGACATTGAACTTCCAATATGGACTGCCATGTTGCTGCAGAGCAAGCTTAAAGGACAAAGTTACAGCCACGTGATCAGAGAAAAGAGAAGGCACGATATCAGATTTCAATATGTTGTCAAGCATTACAGTATTGACATAAATTCTGTCTAACCTGGCTAGAGTGTGTATCTGAGACGTACATCTAGACCAAGTAAACTGCCGTTGCGTAGGGTGTTGAATATGCCAGACATCTATTAATCCCGTCGTCTTGATGATTTTCTCCAAGGGTTTGGCAGATCTCGGATGTGGCTCCGCACTGTTTCTATTTAACGCAGGGTCAAGAGTGCAGTTGAAGTCGCCACTCATTATAAAAGAGCAATTTAAGTCAATTGTACTCAGAAAATCCTCTAGCTTTAGAAAGAAGTTGTGCCTTTCAGCATTCTTACCGGGAGCATAAATGTTTACAAAAACAAAGATTTGATTATTGGCAGTGAATTGAAGACAAGCCAGATGTCCGGGAATTATATCATTATATTATAATAATAATAATTCATTTATTTTGTATAGCGCTTTTCATGAAGCCCAAAGGCGCTTTGACAGAGTGCAAAACATAATGCATAACAAAACATGAAAACAACAATTGCAAAAAGACAAGAATCAATAGGGAAATATTTAAAGCAAAAGGAGGGAGAAGGAGAAGTGATAGTCAGGGGTTAAATGCTGTGGGTTGAATGTTGAATGCAAGTCTGAACAGGTGGGTCTTGAGTGATGTTTTGAATGTGGTGAGTGAGGAGGAGTCTCTGATGGTGTGAGGTAGTGAGTTCCAGAGGGTGGGAGCAGCGATGGAGAAGGCCCTGTCCCCCCAGGATCTGAATTTGTGATCCCAGGATCTGATCTGATCTGAATCTGATATTGAACTTGTGAGAGTGTTAATGAGGAGGAGACAAAGAAAGCAATTCCAGCAGTGAGACAATTGATATCACTGAAGAACCACTGGCCCTTCATTAGCCTTCTCCACTGGGCTTGGCCATTCAGATCTCCATGCGTTTCTTGCAGTAACAAGACATCGAGGTGCAAATGCCGGGTCAGATCTTTTACCTGAACTTTGCGTTCTCAACTAACACCACGGTTAATGTTTAGACTGCCAAAACTAACACTCATTCTTTCGGAAAAAGAAAGAAGATAAATAACTAAATAGATCAAAAATCCCATAGGGACCTCATTTACAAAGCTCCTGCCGAGCTTTCTAGATAATTTTTCTTAACCGGTGCTTCTGAGCATCAGTGAAATTTGGAGTGTCGGGAATGAATGAATGAATGAATGATCGTTTTAAGGCCATTTTCCCCGCTAGAGCGGGGGTTAGCCGGTGTCAATTGACAGGGTTACTCACAATTTCCTTCAATTTAAAAATCAACACCTGAAGATCAGGGAAATTATCTTTCAGTTCAATGTTCCTTTTCCGATAGGAATCTCTCAAAAAGTCCCGAAGCTCGTCATCCGAAGGGCTATTTACAGCCTTTAGAATCTGAGAGGACTCTTCTTGACCCTCACCATCAGATTCCTCATATGGAGAATCAATTGGTGTTTCAGCTTCCTGGCGCACATCACATGATTGCTCAGTTTCAATAAAAGAAACTTCTTCAGGAACGTTTTGTGCCGGAGTCACATTTGAAGCTTCTTCGGGATGCGAGGTGGGGGACTCAAAGCCTGTTTGTGACATGACCACGATGCTCGGTTCATGGATGTCACTCTCCTTCAGTGGATTTAAATTATCCTCTTTTATTCTCTCTGTGTCCTTATTTTCCTCATTTATTCCTTTTGTAGGGGGAGATTTTAGGTGCTATTCCTCCTCTTGCAATTGACAGGAGGAAGCTGCACAATGAACGTCCTCGTGTGAGATGACACTGTCTGAGGGATCAGGAACACTCACTGGGATTGGAAAATTAGAATCCACTTTTTCCTTGATAATGTTTGTACTAGTGGAGGTATCCTTTTCCTCTAATAAGGCAAACCTGTTTTCACATTGAATTCCAGTGATGGAGTTTTCACTGATTTGCCTTTTCCCAGAAAGGTGACGCACTTCTTACAGCCGATTTACGTTTTTTACCTTCGCAAAAGCGGAAGGTTATGTTTTGATCGCTGTGTATTTATTTGTATGTCTGTGTGTGTGTGTGTGTGTATGTTATTCGCATAACTCAAAAAGTATTCAACCGAATTGCATGAAATTTGGTGGGATGATTGGTTATTATACGGGACACATTTGATTAGATTTTGGGAGCAATCGGGTCAAAGGTCAAGGTCAAGGTCACGAAAAGGTCAAAATCGTATTTTTGTTGTTCTGTTCCCTACACTCCCATGCCAAGTACAGAACAGTAGCTGCGGCGAAGGTATGCGCTCTACCGAGTGCCCGTTCTAGTTTACTTTGGAAACGGTTAGAAACCCCTCATTTGCGCTGTCCATTAGTTCAACGGGAGGGGGCGTGTCCACTTGTTTACCTGGTTTATCCTGCACATTTGTCGAGCGGGAAACGTTAACATTAATCTGTGAGTCATTGTTACCCATTTCGACCAGGTTAGGCTGTTCCTTCTGAAGGTGGCAAAACAGTTTCATGTGTCCCACTGCACCACAACCAAAGCATTTTAGGGTGTCGGTGGTGATGTATACTTGGTAATCGCGACCATTTGTAGTGAATTTTAAAGCAACATTCAAGGAGGGATATTCCTTTTTGAGAACCATAAATACCTGTCTATGGAAACTCATCACGTGACTGACACATTCATCCTTACAGCCCAAAGGGAGCATTATTAATGGCGACACACATTGACCATATCGCTGCAGCGATGCAAGGATGGTATCGCTATCCAGGAATGGGGGTACATTTGAAATAACCACTTTCTGAGCAGGAGTATCCAAGGGATAAACCATAACAAAGTGTCCTGAGTCGAGGGACAAACCTTGTTGTACGATGAGAGCAACGTGCTCTAGATCGGACACAAACACGACAACCCGTTTGTTCATACGTGATGCGCACGGCACGTACCTTATCAAACCCGATAATGTTCCCGGTCACGAGAACAATGGCTTCTACTGTAATACCCTCCGGTGGAGAACACGCAATGCCATGCTCGCGTGATAATTACTCGAACGCTGCATATCGCTGCGAATGAGCAGCCGCCATGTTTGAACACACGAGGCTCGACCTCGTCCTCCCAGCTCGGGAAGAGGAAGTTAGTGATGCACTCCGACTTTCCCAGCTTAGGGAAAGGGAGCGTTAAAAAAACAAACCAAGGAAATATAATAGAGAAAAAAAGGTTTACAACAACAGCAACAGGCATTTTAGGGCCATTTTCCCTGCTAGAGCGGGGGTTAGCCTTGCGGTCCCCATGACGATATTCTCCATTTTGCCCCATTTTCTGCATCTCCCCTTGTTAACCCCGTTGCCCGCATTTCTTCTTCGACCATCTTTAGCCAAGTCTTTCTCGGTCTTCCCCGTCCTCTACTTCCTTCTACATTAATTCCCATCACTCTTTTCAACCAGTCACTTTCATCCTTCCTCAACACATGACCAAACCATCTCAACCTGTTTCTCTTCACAGCATCCATAACAGGCTCTATTCCCATCATCTTTCGCAATTCATCATTTGTCTTCCTCTCTCTCAACAATACTCCACACATCCAGCTAACCATTCGCATTTCCACCCTTTCCAGCCTTCGTTGCTGCTCTACGTTCATTACCCATGTCTCACTCCCATGAATCATAACACTTCTCACACATGCAGCATACACCTTTCCCTTCAGCTTCAATGACACTCCCCTCCTCGTCAGCACGCCACTCAGTTCCCGAAACTTCTTCCATGCACATCTCACTTGAGCAACCGTTGCCGAGTCTGTAACACACCTTACACTTGAATGTAGCTGCCACCCTGGTTAATGACCCTCTCAAACCACTACATTTTTGATGAACCCACTCAGCGCACATTGTACATTGAATGGAATTCACTCCGTCACCCTTCCTGCACACAGCACACGGCCACTTCCCAGTTCTTTCCACCTCACCACATGCTTTACCAATTGCCATCACCTTCATTTTTCCGATATTCACCTTCAGACCTTTTGTCTCCATACATTCCTTCCACTTGTTCATCTTCTCCTTCAGTCCATCCATACTTTCTGCAATCAACACCAGATCATCTGCATACAACAACTCCCACGGTAAACCCTCCTTTATGTTCTGAGCCAGCACCTCCATGACAGCTACAAATAGTAGTGGACTTAGTACCGACCCCTGATGCACTCCCACCTTCACCTCAAACTCACCACTGTTCCCGTCCTTCGTCATTACAGCTGTGCGCGCTCTTTTGTACATTGCCATCATTACTCTGATCAACCATTCCTCCACTCCTAACTTCCTCAATGCCCATGTCACTACTTCACGTGGAACCCTGTCAAATGCTTTCTCCAGATCAACAAACCCAAGAAACAACTTCTTCCTCTTCTCCATGCACTTCTCCTGCAACTGCCTCACAATAAAAAGTGTGTCTGTCGTTCCTCTTCCTGGCATAAATCCAAACTGCATTTTGTCAATCTTCACTTTCTTCCTTATCCTCCTCTCCAACACCCTTTCCAATACCTTCATTCCATGCTCCAATAACTTTATCGCTCAATACGAGCCACAGTCCAGAGGGTCACCTTTCCCCTTGTATAGAGGGACGAGGGTACTCAGTTCCCAAGCCACTGGAATGCGGCCTTCTTTCACCACCAGATTGCAGATCTCTGTCATTGTCTTCACACCCCAATTTCCCGCTGCCTTCAACATATCTCCCACAACTCCCGTTGGCCCTCCCGCTTTTCTACTCATTGCTTTTATCGCTTCCTCAACTTCCTCCTCGGTTATCTTCTCTGCCGGTCCTAAAACTGGGTTACTCTCTATGTTGCCATCCCATTCATTCTCTGCATTCAACAGTATTTCCATATATCTCTTCCATCTTCCTTTAATTCCATCTGGGTCCACAACGATTTGTCCCACTTCATCCTTCAAGCAACTCACCCCCATCACATCACACCTCTCTTTCGCTATCTGCTTTGCAATCCTGAATACCGCTCTCTGACCCTCTTCCGAATCCAAGCGCTCTCCGAACATTTTCCTACATGCCTCCTGTGCCTTTGCTACCTCTTTCTTTGCAGCCTTCCTGGCTGCCTTATAACTTTCATGCTCTGCCTTTTCTGCCCCCATACCCTTCGCCTTCTACCACTCCTTGAACTTCTTCCTCTTCTCGTCAATCATCTTTCCAACTTCATCATCCCACCACCATGTTTCCGAGTGCCTTGGTGGTCCTTTTGTCCATCCACATACCTCACCAACGGCTCCCAACAGACTATCTTTCATTGACACCCAACCACTTTCAAGCTCAACCACATCATCCTCCACCATACTCAGCCTCTCTTTTAATGCCTCCCTCACTGTCACCTCTTTCAACCTCCACACCTTCCTTCTCGGTTGGTACTTCACCCGCCGAGCTCTCCTCGCACCTTTCACCCTTATGCCGCAGACAACCAAGTGGTGCTGTGAAACAGCCTCCTCCCCCGGGATCACCTTTGTGTCCCGGAGGTGCCCCCTATCTCGCCTACGCACCAGCAGGTAGTCAATGGTTGTCGTCGTCCCACCTGACGTGTATGTAACAAGCTTATTATCCTCTTTCTGGAACTCAGTATTACAAATCAGCTCCATCAGCAAACTCCAAAATCCTTTCACCTTCTCCATTTCTCACACCATATCCGTAACCCCCATGAACTCCCTCAAAACCGTCCATACTACTTCCCACATGTCCATTTAGGTCTCCTCCTACCACAACAACTTCCTCATCTTTCACGTTTTCCATCAGCTTCTCTAAAGCACACCAGAACTTGTCCTTCTCATCATCACTCCGACCAACCTGCGGAGCATATCCCGAGATGATGTTCACCAAGAGCTTTCCAATCATCATTTTCACCATCATCAACCTTTCACTCACTCTAGTCACACTCACCACACTGTCTACAAACTCCTCAGAAAACAGGACACCAACACCATTCACGCCCTCCAAACTTCACGCCCTTGCCACACAAACTTGTATTTCTGTCCCTGCCTACCCTTCACCATTCTCACACCACTTCCCTTCCATCTCATCTCCTGCACACAACATATGTCCACTCTTCTTCTGACTAATACGTCCACCACTTCTCCTGATCTCCCTGTCATTGTCCCTACATTCCATGTCCCAAATCTCAGAAACCGATCTCCACGTCGGGCATCAGACGTTTCATCGTCATAAATGGAATGATTTCCACCCTTGCTTCGATCGGGTTCCCCACCTTGAGTTTTGACGAGAGGGAGTGGGGTCCTCCATGGGGTACTTCGGGCTGTACCCTGCCCATATGTAGTCGTAATTGTCATGTTTCTCTTTTTGAGGCAATGTTTTTATGGCCGGATGCCCTTCCTGACGCCAACCCTTTTCCCGAGCCGAGACAAAAAAGGTTTGAAGTGAAGAAAATAAGTCAGGGGAAAAAACAACAGGGAACCGCCCAAAAATGACGATTACCTAAACTGCACGTTAAGTGTGCTCTAAGGCTCTCTCTCTCTCTCTCTCTCTCTCTCTCTCTCTCTCTCTCTCTCTCGTCTCAACATAGAAGGGGAAACACAGGGAAGCTTTACAAATAGAAACAAGGACACGAAGGAGCGAAATGAGGGGGGACAGGGGGAGTAGGACAAACAGCCAAGACAGAGCACTCACGACACGAAGCGGGAAGCCGCCATGACACCGCACCAAACGCACCAGCCAGCAGATGGTGACAGAGAGAGAGACAGAGAGAGAAAGACAGAGAGAGAAAGACAGAGAGAGAAAGACAGAGAGAGAAAGACAGAGAGAGAAAGACAGAGAGAGAAAGACAGAGAGAGAGAGAGACAGAGACTTTGACTTTTGAAGCTCTTTTATTATAAAGGTAAGAAAACCACACAAGTCATGCAAATAATAAAGTCACTCCAATTCCAAACATGTGCAGCCGAACAACAACAATAAAAACACCAAAAACTAAAATAAAAAATTTAACAAACCATTGTCAAGTTTACAAACGCCACCCTTTACACACCATTTTTCCACAAAGGTTTGTAAATCATCTTTCATTTGGCAAAAGGAAAATTCCAAACACAACCTTGCCATAACCAGAGCCTTAAACACAATTACCACATCACATAAAATATCAGCATTTGCCAGGAGCTTTGCTTTTCTTGTCTTGTAGATTGCTAATTTTCCAATAGAAATTAAGAAATTAGCAAGACCAGTCTCAGAGCTTTTTTTTGTAACTAAGTGGTATTCCAAAAATAAAAACCCGTGTAGAAAAAGAAAAGTTCATATGATTAAAAAAAGTTGAAAAAAACCAAAGAAGGGAGAGAGTCTTGCACAATCTACGTAAGCATGGAAAAGGTCTTCAGAAATCATACAAAAAGGGCATTCCACTGAATTATCCTCATTAAAACGATGTAATAAAACATTGGAGGGCAACACCATATGGGCGAGTCTCCAAGCAATATCACCAGTTCTTTTAACAATCGGTGAAACATACATTGCAGACCACTGCGGATGGGAGGGAGACCCAGAAGGAAGTTTCTCTTTCCATCGAGCCCCAAAATAAATTGGCTGTAACGAGGGAAACCGGACTGAAATACACAAGTGATACAGTCTCTTTTTATCCTTGCTGGAAAGTGGCGATGAGGATAAGATAGATGTTGCGGCGCTATCAGCCGGCAGGCTAGAGCCAGCACAGATCTGTGGTGGTGTATGGTGGTCACCAATGTTGGCGGTTAAGCTCAGGCCCAAGTGCCTAAAAACACACAAGATTTCCTGTAGGACCTTGGCGACGCTCCTCAAAGATCTGATACCAGTTCTTACTTGTAGATGTCTTGCGGAGAACCAACTGTTCCTGTTACAGTCACGAAGGTCCCGAGCCGTTTTCACGCCAGCACTCTAAAAACGTTGCACAAAAGCACGTGAGTGAGGAATAGCAGGAAAAAGGGCATTGTAGAAAAGGGGTTCCCGGAGGAACCTTTCACTGTTGTACGTCCCCATTTGCCGAGTTACTGAAATGGACCGCCAGACGTGCAAGACATCTTGGTAAAAGTCAGGAAGCAGCAAAGCATCGACATGTTGCAGCTCCATGAAAAAGAGTTCACAATTGTAGCCTAGCATGCCGGCTTGTTTTAATATACAGTTTGCAGTAGATTTCCAGGGCAAGGCCTCCAGAAATATAAAATGACGAGCTGTAGAGACTCGGAAGGCCATCACCCGACAAAGAATGTCCATAAGTCCATGATCCCCTCCGCCAGTGGAAGGCAAATAGTCTCTGGCTTTAGCCAGTGTTTGCCATCCCAAAAGAAGTCAAGTAAGCATTTTTGGATTGATGACACCAACGTTGCAGGTGGCTGCAAGGCAATCATTTTATGCCATAAGAGAGGGGCCACCAGGTTGTTAATGACCAGGGCACGACCTCGAAAAGACAAGGTCGACAAAATTCCTCTCCATCTGTTTAATTTATTGCTAATTTTGTGGAGCCAACCATCCCAATTCCTTTTGACAAAACCTGGGGTTCCAAGGTAAACACCATGGTATTTCACACCTTCTTTTCCCCCTGTCAAATTAATAGGGAGAATTGGAAGGGCAGAAGGTGGCGTACCGCCGACCCAAACTGCTTTGCATTTCGACCAATTAATTTGCGTTGTACATGCTTGAGAGTAGACCCATAGGCACTCAAATAGCAGAGCAATGTCATTACTGCTGCGAACAGCAACACATACATCATCAGCATAGGCCGAAATGATAACGGGATTTTCTGATGGAGTCACTGAAAATCCCATAAGAGAAGATCGTAAACGAATCAAAAGGGGCTCAATGCAAAGAGAGTACAAGATTCCAGATAAGGGACAACCTTGCCGAATTCCCCTCCCAATCCGCAAAGGTGAACAGAGACCATCATTGATTTTGATCAAGCTAAAAATGTGATAATACAATAAGGATACATATGAAATAAAGGATGCCCCAAAACCAAATTGCTTTAAAATGTGAAACAAATACTCATGATTAACAGAGTCAAAAGCCTTTTCTTGGTCAATAAAAAAGAGACCGGTATGTTGTTGTTGAAATGCACACACATCCCACAGGTCTCGTACCAAAAAAATGTTATCATGCATAGATCTGTGCATAACACAGTACGATTGATCCTGATGTATAACTGTGCTTAAAACAGTCTTTACACGGTTAGCTAGCGCTTTGGCAAAAATCTTGTAATCTGTGCAGAGAAGAGAAATTGGGCGCCAGTTCTGTATCAATTGCAGGTCGTTTTTCTTAGGGATAAGGCAAGCAACTGCACGTCGACAACTAAGGGGTAACAATCCCTCATGCAGACTGTATAAAAACACTGAATGCAAAGCAAGACCAAGCATGTCCCAAAAGGTTTTATAAAATTCAGCTGGTAACCCATCAAAACTAGGAGCCTTATGATCAGCAAGGTCATCTAGCGCAGTTTCAAGTTCACCGAGAGTAATGTTCTCATCCAAGACATGCCGTTGATGCTCATCTATCTGGGGTAAATTGGTCGTAATATTCTGCATTGCAGGCACATCATTGGGCTTAAAGGAAAACGCATTCTCAAAATAAGACCGAACAAAATGAACAATCTCCGTATTATCACTAAGAATATGCCCATCACTAGCCCGAAGACAGCATTTGCTGGCTCGCCTTGGTCCTCTTCTCAAACTTAAAGAAATCTTTACATGTGTCTGAAGACAGTAAACCATTCACTCTCAGCCTGACTAAGGCACCAATACCATTTTCTTGAATTAATTCCTTAAGGAGAGTTTGTTTTTCAAAGAGGAGTTGACACCGTCTTTGATCACTGAGGACCTCAGCACCTTCCTGCAATCGTAGAATTTCTTGTTTCAAGGCATCAATACATAATTGTTTACTTTGAGAGCAATTGGTTTTGTATTGCTGACAGAAAACACGGATCTGCGCTTTAGCATAGTCCCACCACTGACAGAGATTTAGGAAACAATGTTGGAAGTACACAACCTTGTCCCAAAAAACCACAAAGGATGATTTAAAGAAAGGATCGCTCAGAAGTGAGGTGTTAAAGGACCAATACAGGGTGCGGCGTTTGCAACGAGGAAAAGAAAAACGCAGTTTTACCAAAGAATGATCAGAGAAACCAGAAGGGACAATAGCCGTATATGTCACAAGATTGACAGCAGAGTTAGGAATATAAAATTTATCAAGACGAGCAAGTGAAAGATGATTTAGTAAAACCCGACACCAGCTAAATTGCTGCAGGTTTGGGTGTTGTTGCCGCCATACATCGTTGAGGTCATGCCGCGAAATTATACTGGAAAGAGGCCTACTTGAAGCTGGATGTGGCTCTGCACTGTTCCTATCTAAAGTTGGGTTAAAGTACAGTTAAAGTCACCCCCTAAGCACAACAACGTATCAGAAGAGAGTTGTCTCAGGAAATTAAATGACTGATTAAACAAGCATTCTGAGTATTGCGCTGCAATACATGTCCCCTACCAAAGTTCAAAGTGCCATAACTTTGTCAAAAATGATCGAATATGCAAATTTATGCACGGTTGATGCTGGTTTTCAAACTTGATCTGAGGTAGCTGAGACACCTGTGTCACGCCTCGCCTCGTTGATAAGCCTGCAAGGTCGCTCCGTGGAGCGGCCTGCACGTATTGCACTGTGTGAATTATATAAATTATTACCAACTCACGGTCTGAGGTACTAGCGATTCAAGAGATATCCATTTTTTTATGGCACATTGGAGAAGCCAATGCGAGGTTTCTTCTTCCTCAGCTTGTCACAACTCTGTCAAATGCGATCGAGTTTTAAAAAGTCAGAATTTGACCAAATCTGTTTTATTCGTTTGTTAATATACCTCAGCTATTGACAAATCCTAAATTAGAATTTTATTTGAGGTTAAAATGACCGCGACAGGTCGTGTCCAACGATGCTTTCAGTCTGTACATGTGATAAATAATTAAATCCGCACACTTGCCGCCTCTTCTTCTTCACGCAATAACAACTTCTAGCTTCCAGACCATACATCCAATCATCTTGAAATTTTGCTCACTTGTTACTCTTCATGACTTCTACTATACATGACTTCTACTATGAAAGCCCACAGAATCTTGTTTCTCACAGTCTGAGAGTCCTTAAGGTGCTTTTTTGCAAACTCAAAGAGGTCTTTCATGTGTCTTTCACTGAGGAGTGGCTTCCATCTGGCCCTCTGCCATAAAGCCCAGATCGGTGGAGTGTTGCAGTGATGGTTGTCCTCCTGGAAGTTTCTCCCATCTCCACACAGGATCTCTGGAGCTCAGCCAGAGTGACCATCAGGTTCTTGGTCACCTGTCTTACCAAGGCCCTTCTCCCCCGATTGCTCAGTTTGGCCGGGCGGCCAGCTCTAGGAAGAGTCCTGGTTGTTCAAAACTTCTTCCATTTAAGAATTATGGAGGCCACTGTGCTCTTGGAAACCTTCAATGCAGCAGAATTCTTTTTGTAGGCTTCCGGAGATCTGTGCCTCGACACAATCCTGTCTCTGAGCTCTGCAGGCAGTTCCTTCGACCTCATGGCTTGGTTTTTGCTCTGATATGCATTGTCAGCTGTGAGACCTTATATAGAAAGGTGTGTGCCTTTCCAAGTCATGTCCAATCAATTGAATTTACCACAGGTGGACTCCAATCAAGGTGTAGAAACTTCTCAAACATGATCAAGAGAAATGGGAGGCACCAAAGCTAAATTTCAAGTGTCATAGCAAAGGGTCTGAATACTTATGTAAATGTGATATTTGAGTTTTTTCTTTTTAATACATTTGCAAAGCTTTCTAAAATCCTGTTTTCTCTGTCATTATGGGGTAATCAGTGTAGATTGATGAGGGAAAAAATGAATTTAAACGATTTCAGCATAAGGCTGCAACATAACAAAATGTGAAAAAGTGAAGGGGTCTGACTACTTTCTGAATGCACTGTATGGTACAACAATAAACATCTAACTTGCATGATGTAGCCACGACCAGCACGTTATTCACACAGGATGGACAGAGAGGGTCAGACTATACAGGATGTCTGTAGTATCTCTGTGGTGTGGATATCAACCTGTAGAAACCACACAACAGTTACAGAAATATACAACATTAAACCGGCCTGTCTCCATTTATATAGCAGAAACTGGTTCTCCCATATGGAGTGGAAACTGGTTCTCCTTTTTGTAGTGGAAACTGGTTCTCTCTTATGTAGTGGAAACTGGCTCCCCTTACACGACCGGTCAAAAGTTTTAGAACACCTCAATTTTTCCAGTTTTTATTGAAATTTACACAGTATAATGTCTCAATGTACTCTGCAATTAAGCATAGAACAAATAAACAATTGGAGATAAAAAAGAAATCAAAGAATCATTTTGTTCAACAAAATTTAATTTAAATTTTTGACTCAGCAAAGTAGCCACCTTTTGCAGATATAACCGCCGAACACACTCGTGGCATTCTTTCTACAATGGAAATCAAATATTGTTCGGGAAGTTCTTCCCAACACTGTTGCAGAAGTTCCCACAAATGTGTTGCACTTGTAGGTTGCTTTGCTTTCACCCTTCTGTCCAGTTCATCCCAAAGCAGCTCAATGGGGGTGAAGTCTGGAGACTGCTGGCCATTCCATGATTTTAAGCCTACCATCTTGTTCTTTTCGTCGAAGGTAGTTTTGACATAGCCTGGAGGTGTGTTTAGGGTCATTATCTTGCTGTAGGATGAGCCCCTGACCAACTGGGCGTATACCAGAGGGTATTGCATGGCGTTGCAAAATGCTGTGGTAGCCCTTTTAGTTCAGGGTGCCAGTCACTCTGTGCAAGTCGCCGACTCTGGATCCAGCAAAAGAGCCCCAGACCATCACGCTTCCTCCTCCATGTTTGAGAGTTGGTGTCACACACTGAGGAACCATCTTTTGCCTACTCGACGGCGTACAAAAACCCTGTGTGATGAGCCAAAGATTTCAAATTTTGATTCATCGGTCCATAAGACCTTCTTCCAGTCTTCAGTAGCCCACTGGCAGTGTTTCATGGCCCAGGCATGCCTCTTTTTCTTATTTTGACATCTTAGCAATGGCTTTCTTACTGCCACTCGACCTGTCAAACCTGCAGCTCGAAGTCTTCTCTTCACAGTTGAAAGTCAGACTGGCTTACTTCGACCAGTGTTAAGCTGTGCTTGAAGCTGTTGTCCTGTGAGCCACCTATCACGCAAGCTGTTGACTCTCAGAAACTTGTCTTCCGATTCTGTTGTGGCTTTGGGTCTGCCAGACCTCTTCCTGTCAGAGTTTCCTCCAGTTTCCAATATACTACTTCCTGCAGTGCAATATTGTCCAAATAATGCTTCAGAAGGTGTAATAACAGTCTGTTCCAATACTGCTTTTATACAGACAGGGGGTTTGTTATCAAGTAATCAGCAGAGGTTGGGACACCTGTAGGAATTGTTTGCATCAACTTCCAAGGCTTAATTTACTTACATTGCGGCAGAACAGCTGTAAGTTGTTAACCCATTACTTGTTCCATGAAGTAGGCCTTTTTTACAATATAAATGTGCAATTTACATTATTTCCCCGTTTTTGCTAACCTAAACTTTTTGTTTTTTAAGCTCGAGCATTTTACTGCTTACCTTTGTACCATTTCAGGTGATTCACTAGACATTAAACTGCGTAAACTTCAATAAAAACTGGAAAAATTGAGGTGTTCTAAAACTTTCGACCGGTAGTGTATATAGCAGAAACTGGTTCTCCCATATGGAGTGGAAAGTGGTTCTCCCTTATGTAGCAGAAACAGGTTCCCCTGTATGTAGCAGTAATAAGCATTGGCATAAAGGTAGTGAGGATGCCTGCATTGGTTGCAACATATGGTCTGGAGGGAGAAAGGGAATGAATAGTTGGCAGGTGCATCGAAGAGGTAGCAGGAAAGTGTGAACCAAAAAATTAGGTTATGGAGTGGGACAAGAGAGACGTGGGGTGTATAAATAAGGAAAGTGAGGAGAAGAATGAGAACAATAAGGAGAATCATGGCTTCCTTGTATGCAAACCATTTGCGCAATGAATGCTATCAGTAACAACAAAAATCCATAAATTATAGCCGGCGAAGCCGGTGTTGTGAATGAACGCGTACGTATTATGTTGAAAAGCCAGATTTTGCTGAATCCTTTGAGAATTTCGAAGCTTTGACGCACCAACTCGCTCCATGGAGGCTGCCATCTTGCGGATGCGGAAGTATGCATAAAAAATTGCGAAAAAGTTCAATAGGAGTTTGTTTCACCCGTCTTTGATTGATTCACAGTCTTATGCACCTCTAATTTGTAATTAATACACTAAACAGATCACAAAGTCAGCCTTCTTTCACCTGAAAAACATTGCCCGTCTCCGCTCATCCCTCTCCTCCACGGCTGCAGAAACCCTCATCCACGCCTTCATCACCTCCCGTCTGGACTACTGCAATAGCCTCCTCTATGGTTCACCCTCAAAAATCACCAATAAACTCCAATACATTCAGAACTCCGCTGCCCGTCTACTCACTCATTCCCGGACCCGTGACCACATCACCCCCGTCCTTTACAAGCTTCACTGGCTCCCCATCCCCCAGAGAATCCAGTACAAAATCCTCCTCTTGACATACAAAGCCCTCCATAACCTGGCCCCATCCTACCTGGCTGACCTCCTCTCCAGACACACTCCCACCCGCAACCTCCGCTCTGCTGGTACCAACCTCCTGACCCCCTCCATCTGGACCAAATTCAGATCCTGGGGGGACAGGGCCTTCTCCATCGCTGCTCCCACCCTCTGGAACTCACTACCTCACACCATCAGAGACTCCTCCTCACTCACCACATTCAAAACATCACTAAAGACCCACCTGTTCAACGCTGCATTCAACATTCAACCCACAGCATTTAACCCCTGACTATCTCTTCTCCTTCTCCCTCCTTTTGCTTTAAATATTTCCCTATTGATTCTTGTCTTGTCTTTTTGATTCTTGTCTTATATATATGCCGTATATCGCTGCTGTTTGTTTTCTTGATTCTTGTCTTTTTGCAATTGTTGTTTTCATGTATTGTTATGCATTATGTTTTCCACTCTGTCAAAGCGCCTTTGGGCTTCTGGAAAAGCGCTATACAAAATAAATGAATTATTATTATTATTATTATTAAGACCAACCTCGTTCCCCTGGCCCGCACGGGCCCTGGTTATCTTCAACGAAAATCGTCACCAAACACCGGAACCAATGAGATTCCAGCATTTGAAAAAATATTACAAAAAGCTTATTACCGCGTTTCGGAGGCTGAAAACGGCGTCAAATATTCTAAAATTGACGAATAATTATTTATTAGAAATCTCGCGGCCGTAGGGGATAGTTTTTCACGGCCGGAAATATCCGAAGTTGAGACGGAATTCACCGAATTAATCAAGACGGAAATTTTATAAATTTTTATCTCATCCAGAATGCAAATGGTGTCATTTTGAACGAGGTACGGTACCTACTACACCTACCTACTACCAACTACCTAATCTACTGATCAGTGCCGGATTAAGCCTCGGCTGGCCCTAAGGCACATTTTGAAATTTTAGAGAATGGCCTGAACAATTTAAATTAGATCTCGGGCTCATGGAAATGGACCCCAGACAAAAGATGACCTGATTCATGAAGAACATATTTAATACAAAAAAAGACAAATATTTAATGTGAAAAGAAACTACTTTCAAACTAGTTTAGTCTATACAATTTGCAGTGTATGAATATATGCATGACAAAACACGCACAGATTTGGCACTTTGCTTTACAGTTTACTAGACCTTAGATTGTAACCTTGCGCACGTTTACAACTGCAAACTCTTCTGTGCACACCCTGTTGAGGGGGAACCTGAGGGCAGTTGGCCCGAATTTTTGGCTGGCCCGAAGGCACATGCCTTGTCTGCCTAATGGTTAATCCGGCAATGCTACTGATGCCATAGTGATGGGTAAAATAGTGGCAAGAGGCTTTGGCTTCGCCGGCTCATTGCGGCTTTGCAGTAGGGTACTAGTAATGATTCATATGTTAAGTGTTATGAGAAAACGCACAATGGAGATTGAAAATGGACGAGAAAGGCAATTGTGCTGAGTACTATAAAAGCTGATAGAGCCTTTTAAAGGTGCAGGTGCGGACAGCTGCTCACCCTAATTTAAATGTTGTACAAATTGAGTACTCACCTGGATGGTAGTCCCACATTCTCATTTATGTTGTGGTTCTTTACCTACTGATGCAAATCCCATAGAATGTGTCGATTTGCCCATTGTCTCCTAATCTCCTTGTTATTAATGTGGAGTGATGTCACCTAATGTTATTTATGCAATCTAATGCGTGTCCAAAAGCTCCTCCAGAGCTGTAGTCATTGCGGAAAAATAATCTCGTTCTTTATTTGTGTTGCAGTGGGAATTCTGTTTGGAACAGTTATTTTTGGAACACATCCCGTTGATTATATTACGAATAGCTTCAATAATTGAGTACCGTGGGTAAGAATGGAGGGGGTGGGTGATTGGAAGGGTGTCTTTGTGATTTCCTTGAAAGTGAAATGATGGATGTCATTAGAACAACAAAGGCAAGCAAGGAGTTTTTTTTTCGTTTTTCTAGATGTCTCTCGATCTTCTTTGTGGATTTCCAGGAGCATTTTGCTCAGAGCCATGCAAACACGGCATGGATAAACAGCATAACTGATTGCAACACCATGCTCTTTTGTGAGTACCTCTTCATTGTGAATGAAATGCTTGAAATTCCTTAAACTGTTATTCCCAGAATTCTGAATATTCATTTTGGCTTCTTATCATAATCAAGGATTTGTGTTGTAGCTTGCATTGCTCAAGTGTAGCATTGTTGATGCATTGTTTGAATTGTTCTTTGATTCTGGGCTTGCTGCTTCCTGCCTTTCCACGCCATTGGTTAACGCAGCACCAATCGGCACGCTGCTCAGCTGCCTTTTTGGCTGTCGAATTACAGTGATATTCGGGGGACTGGTGGCTTCGTCGGGATTCATACTTGCATCCTTTTCAACCAGCATCTCATCCCTTTACATCTCCATCGGATGTTTCTCTGGTTTGTATTTTACTATGGATGTTCCTTTTTACCTCCACTACCGAAGGTGGGCGGAGGTAATGTTTTCACCTCTGTCTGTCTGTTTGTCTGTGAGCAGGATATCTCAAAAAGTTGTGCACAAATTTGGACAAAACCTGGTGGGCAGCTTGAGTGTGTGATGAGGACGAAATGAATAGATATTGGTGATGATTTGGATCTGGATATGCGAATTTTTAAGTGATCCTTTACCAGTGAGTGGTACGGCTATAAAAACAATATATAGCACGATATCTCAAAAAGTTGTGGATGGATTCAAACGAAACTTGGTGGATGACTTGGGTAGTTGACAAGAACAATCCAATTCGATTTTGGTTCAGGTCCGTATCCATTTTCGGCCTATCGGTGGGATACAAAACGTAAATTGTTCAGCCTGGCGGAGGTACGCGCTCTACCGTGAGCCGTTGTAGTTCATTTTGAAACGGTTTCTGAAACCCTGAATCTGAGGGGTGTATTGCAAAATTGGTATCACATGACTGTAAATGATACTTGCACTGCAGTTTGCATATAAAAGAAAGACCTCCCCTCGTGCTGCAGCTGCATTATGTGGCATCAGATGGTGAACACATGACAACATCAGTCACAAAAAAGGGGGAAAAAAAGTCAATTTTTAATCAAAACAGGCATGGCGAACTGTTGAGAGTTGAGGGGCGAGAGGGTATTTAATCCCCAACTCCACATTTATTTTGTATTTTGCAACATACCTTACTATATAAAGTTATTAACCTTCATGCATCTCCAAAAGCTGAACTGTTCGAAAAAGAGACAACCTACAGGGAATGCCAATAAACATTATTTTGGTACAAATCAGACGTAAAAATAACATTTTGTAATTGCGACCTTGTTTTGCAATTCCACTTCATCGACAATGACCAGATTACCATTCCAAATCCTGATAAATTTCATAACACCAAAACTGAGCCGAGTGGGAATGTGGAGGTTTCTTCCCACATCGTTTGCTATTAACTCGGCACAGAGCATTGCGCAGACACATGGCAAACTGCACCAAGATACTCACACGTGTTTTTTATTATGATCGGCCTTCAGTCTCAGAAGTGGCAATCATTACTTGCTTTCAAGACAGAGTGCATAAGCAGATTTTCAAAAAACAACATATAACTTGCGAACACACAAATGAGTACCCCGACTGAGTTGGCATGACGGTTTAGGGGTAGCATGCTTGCCTTTGAGCTATCTGATCTGGTTTTGATTCATTGACCTGACTATAAACTGCCACCTTGATGGTTCGCAGGCGTAGCGTTGCATCAATGAGTTCAACTGAAGAAGCATTGAGATTGTTGTGCCATCTGCGAGCATTCCCTGGTGGATGTGAAAGATCCAACGATGTCCCTTATTATTTGTATTTTTGCAAGAGCAAGCCATTGTGTTTCGTAGTCCTTGGGGTGCCGGCTAACTTCACGGGGTGCTTGGTGAACCCGACATACGAGAAGAAGCAACAAGTTGCTTCGCTACCCTGGGTAGGGCTTGCAAAGAAAAGGCTGGCACCCTCTTCACTTTACTTTTACTGAATTTTACTCCGTTTGCAAAACGCAGTTTAAGATACCCGAACTATACCCAACGAGTATGCAACATCTAGTCATTTTTTCCAACTCGTGCAAATGAAGATTACCGTTTATGTAAACAACAATATATTGCATCAAGCTCTCTGTCCTGAGGGTGTAACTTGCACATTTCATTATCGTTGCGTGTGTGGTACAATTTACTTTCAAGTGTTGTTTTCAATTCACCACGTCAACCGTGAGGCTTCCCGAACAAAATATTCAAACTAAGTGTTTTGCTTCACTTACTTGTGATGATGATGGTTCTATGTATAAGATCATCACAGTAAATTAGTTAAATCATCCAAAGATGGTAACGGACTGGTTATTGAACTTTTGAGCAGCTGACATTCGAACTTCGTGGATTTCTTTCTGTTGGTTCCTCAATATACGAACAACTAGAACCACACTCAGTAGAGAGCATACCTTCGCCTGGTTGGCCATGTCACTCAATGGTGAAGAATCACTCACTTAAAAATTAAATAATTCTCGTATCCGAATCCATATTCAGATCTTCACCAAAATCGAATCGATTCGTCCTTGTCAGACACCCAACCGATCCACCAAGTTTCGGCCAAATCCATCCACAACTTTTTGAGATATCCTGCTAAGTATCCTTTTTGGCCCTTTTCTCCCAATGGTGAAGTATCGTTTAAAAAATTCTAGTAGCCGGATCCGAATCCCGATCTTCAGCAAAATCGAATCATTTCGTCCGTGTCGCATACGCTACATCTCTGCCAAATTTCGTCCGAATCCGTCCACAACTTCTTGAGATATTTTGTTCATAAACAGACAGTCAAAGGTGAAAACATAATCTCCATCCACCTTTGGTGGCAGAGGTAATAATTTGATGTGCCTCATGCCCACATATGATTGCATACATATGCCAAATATAAAGTAAATGTGTCCAGTCATTCTCAAGTCGAGGCGGATGGACGTACGGCTGGATCGACGGACCGACAGTACTCAAAATATGAGCTCCCAACAGGCTGATGCCCAGTCGGAGGCTAAAAAGATTTTCTATCTTTGTTTATGCTTTACATATACAGTATTTATGTAAAATTGGTTTTGGTGATATAGACAGGGCCTCCGCTGGGTATGTGGGTGGCCCGCTGCAAACCTCTCGTGGGGGCCCTTTCTAGGATTCTAGGACACTGGATAGGATAGTAGTGTGGGTTAATCAGAGTGTGGTATGTGGCCAACAATGAACCAAGTCAAATGTCAAGGTCATCAAAGGGTGAAAATCACATTTCTAACAATAACTCTGGAATGAATCATCAGAGAAAGAAGTGGGTTTTTGCATTAAAGCACATCAAATCTATGAATTAAGGCACATCAAATCAAATCTGACTTAGGAATTGACTGTCAGGTTGCATTGGGATACGAAAATAAAAATTTGACCTTAAAAATCACAATGACCAAAAATGCAAACATTTTTAAAATCTTTATATCTCAGAAACTAAGCTGCAGAAATCCTTCAAAATTAGTTTGTGGAACCCTCTTAAAAACCCCAATCAATCGCTGAAATAAAACTAGATGGTATTCATAGAATACTTACCCTGCGCAGTCAACTTGTTGCGAGCCAACTCTTCTGTTTTTGAACATTAAAAAAGAAAAATTGATCCAATATGGGTGCCAAACCACGTGAGCGATGACATCATAAATTTCTATTCTCTAATATAATTGTTGCGTAGATCACGCTCAATACATTTCAAATTGATCAGACTAAGCGTTGTCCCTGTCGAATTATAACGTCAGAATTATAGCACCAATGACGTCATCGTTAACAACACCTATTCCCCATATGGAGTTCTTTACAATGAGCCATGTTTCAATTTTTTTCCATGCAGCGGTTTTGGAGATATAGAGGTGCAATATTTTTTGGTTTTTCCAAGATGGCGCCTGTACCACATGACCTATGACGTCATGCTTATCATTAAAATATTCTAAAGGAGGAAGCGCTCCTATGGTGAAAATTTCGTGTCTTATCAGACCAACCGTTGCTGAATTTTTTTAAATAATGATCGGATGGATAAGTGTTGTATTTGTCGAATTATGACGTTATAAGGAAGGCAGTGATGACGTCATCATTAACATATCGTATTCCCCATGGGGAGTAGTTGACAATGAGCCGGGTCTCAATTTTTTCCATGGAGTAGTTTCAGAGATATAGAGGTGCGAAGTTTTTCCAAGATGGCGCCTGTACCACGTAACCTATGACGTCATAATAATCATTAAAATATTCTAAAGGGGAGGCCCTCCTAAGGTGCAAATTTCATGTCAATCGGACCAACGGTTGCCGAGAAAATGAATTTTTTAAATGCAGACACGACACACGTACGGCACACACACGTACGTACGTACCTGAATGCTTAACCCCGCTTTTCGCTTCACGAGCGCAGGGTAATGATGAGCGAGAGGAGAAATTCCGACAGGCAAAATGACGTCGTTTATTCAAATTTCACGATGGAAAAAGCAAATGCAGATCTGATGATTTCTGAATATATCTATACGCACATAGTTCTGTCAATAATGAACCGATCTGCCGATCACCAACACACTGGGCACAGATGTAGTACAGATTGAACAGACAAAAATGACGAATTCCTGCAAATAAAGGTTAAAGGCAACAACTCGAGAACAGAACAAAGTGAATGTCACATCATTCCGAAAAGTGCTCAAAAAGATAATTATTTTGAAGTATTAGGTGGTAGAATTGGTCTATTATGGATTTAAATTCTTCAGATATTCACTCAGGAGATGCGGAGAAGAGCATCAAACATGTATGAGTCATGGAGTCAAAATATCATGACTCACACATACTATCATGACACACACGACTCTGCAGTCAGACAAAGGCAGACCAAAGCCGTCCAATATTTCCAATAATCTCTCCGTTTTTCATGCCGGCTGTGTCTTTCACAACAAAAAATGATAGGAAATGTTCACATATTTCAGAAGCCTCTCCATCTTGCACACGAGCGAAGCGGATGATGACGGAAAGTTGCTCTTGGTGGCCGATATCTGGGGTGCAATCAAGCAACACCGGGTAGGACTTGTAAGTTGAAACATGTGCAAATATTTCGCTTCTGATTTTGTTGGCTAATAATCCAAGGAGCTCGTTCTGAATATCGGCACTCAGATAGTTATCTCTTACTTCCCCGGTTGATGATCTTCGGATATGCTCATGCATGACTGGGTCAAATCGAGCCATCAACTCCAACTGCCCAAGAAAATTCCCATTGTTAGGCTCGTAGAGGCCTTTCGATGACCCAAGGAATGACAGATTTCTCTCAGCTAAAAAATGAACAATCACAATCAAACGCTCCAGGACGTTTCTCCAATGTTTTTTCTCCAGGTCTGTCAAATTCTGAAGCTTATCATCGAGAGTCTTTCCGGCTTTTAACCTTGCATCCAATTCCTTCCACTTCTGCATGCAAGCTGTGTGGTGTGGTGAGGTTTCATGTCGGGACAATGTTTTTGACAAATCTTTCCAGGCTGAAAGACCATCACAGGTGAGGTGCATGGTGACATTTCCAAAAAGCTTACAGCAGAAGCGGTGCACAGTGTCGGCCGCTATATAATTAATTAGCCATGAGCGCTTGATTCGTCCACCATTTTGAGCTTTCTGTAATCATTTTCAGTTGAGAGTCTCCTATTCACATCGTCTTTTGGAAAATCATGCACTTTCATATGCTTTGGACCGAACCTGACAATGGCAGAACACCTGGTCCAGCACTTGAGGCCACTCTGCAGGGTCAGCAAAATCTTCGACAAAATCAACAGACTGCTCACCTCCAACTGATTCTTTCCCCGCCTGTCCAGGCATCTGCTCTTCCATTGAAAGTGTTGCGTCTTCATCCATATCCTCAGAATTCCTATCTTGCTCCTGGCGCTGGAGCTGTGACGAGTCAAATGTGCTGTGCTGCGCTCTGGGTGGTTTCATTAGAAATTTCTCAAGACAGCCTCTCAATTTTGTTTCTACAACCTTCGACGCCTCTTGCTTTTTTTTCTTTTTGCTGCTCCAGACTCGTAATGCCTCGCACCTCGGTTTCTGTGCCTACCGCTGCCACATATTGGGTACATTTTATAACCACAATTATGCTTCTGAAAGGTAGAATGTAATGCGCCATTTGACTTTGCCATTTATGTTTCTTTCAACACCCTTTAGGGAACATTCATATATTCCGTCATATACCTGGTTGGGGCAAATTATCACACTTGATGATTGGGGAGAGCTGAAGTTATGACAACAGGGTGATGATATATGACGGGGTGTGGAGGGGTGCATTATCCCCCCCCCCCACCCCCACCCAGATCATATATAATTAAAACTTTGATTAAGGGCTCTTCAAACATTGAAGCATTGCTTATGTCTGCCTCCAACCACCCTAACCCTCGTGTTGGCTTAACGGTTAGGGTGGAGGGCTTGGGATCCTAGGGTCCCGAGTTCGACTCCCGGTGAGCTGTTGAATTAACACCAGGTGAGCTTGACTCAGCCTGTCATCCTTCTGAGGTCAGCAAAATGAGTACCAACTCATTGGGTCCTCTCTCTCAAGGAGGTTGGTGGCAGGATTTTCCCTCTGGCCACCGTAAAACACCTTATTCCGTAACACACACAGTGGTGTGTGTCGGGATGGTGCTGAGGTCACTTTGATAGTGTTGACTAACCTACCAACATATAGAATAAACCATATGGTGTCTCAATGCAATCTCTTCACTTCCATGGTGACAGCAGCTTAGAGACTGAGAGTACTTCAAAATAATTTAATACTTACATTATTTGCTAACTGGTATCTCCACCCAGATCATACTATCCTCTTCAACGAAAGTATCAAACAAGCCCGGCTATGCCGCTGTTAGACTTTCGGTCTTGTATAAGGTATTGTTGCCCAAGGGACAGTAAAGTTTGGGGACCATTTCTCTAAGAGTCTAGAGATTAGCATGTAAGCATCAAAATGTACACAGCCCCCTACCATAGCCCTCCCCCCAGGCACTCCAGCCCACCCTTTAATATATTGTTACGTTTGTGGGGGTAGGCATGAAATACCTTCGGAAAGTAGGAATGTGTAGGTTTTAGTATGGACCGTGTGACATGAAGAAGAAGAAGCCACCTCTATGTACATAAGCAGGGTAAATATTCAGGTTAAGAGTGTTTGCATGTCGCCATAAGGAGGGTGGTTTGTGCTAATTAATTATAGGGCTTATGGTTAATAATCCCCAGTATGCATTGCCTCCCTGTGATTTTTCCCTAATGGTCTTATAAAACTCAGCTGGCCAGGCGATGGGCTCCATTAGCCAACCACGCTGCCAGGGCCGACAGAAACGGCATTTGCCCGTCGGCAAGGGAACCCCGCCCCCGAACATTCCCGAAGGACAGCTAGGCTCCGCCTCGGAGGACCGGAATTGACAGGCCATGCCCCTCGAGCTTCGTCATTGGGCGTCAAGAATGGCTGTGAGGCCATGCCCTGAAAAGATTCGACGGTGCTGGGCGATTGGTCAAGAGGATGACGCCATCGGGATGCTCCGAGAAAAAGCAAGAGGAGCCGACATTTTCTCTCTCTCATTCTGGCTCTCGGCTCGAGTGAGTGTTGTTGTCTCTCGGGTGCGCTGGTGAGGAGATGTGTCGGAGCTTTGGAAGCTTTGCAACGTCGGAGGAGGGGGTGTTGTTGACTGGTGCTTTTTGGGGGAGGAGCGGGCCGCGTCTCGCTTGGCGATGGAAGTGAGGAAGGGCCGATTGGCTGCTTGTTCACGCCTGGGCCTTTTCGGCGCCATTTGTTTGTGCGCTTCATGCGCGGTGGTTTGGAGGCAACGGAACGCCAACCCCCCAACCCCACCTCGTTCAGACCAGAGCTAAGTGCCGGCTGGCAGGAACATCATTTATTTTTATTTAATCTTTCCCCTTGTCTGTATATTGGTCTGAGGGGAGACATCTCAATTAGGAATTATAGTTTTTACCACACCTTTCATTTTCATTATCCTTGCATTTATTTTCATTAAATCCTTTATTTTTGGCATTTCATTCTTGTATTGTGAATTTTGCTGTCTTGTATTTGTGTTTGTGGGTCGAGTCATTAAACCCAATGTCGGCCGTCCGATCAGGTAAGACTTCGAACCTTCCCGCGCGCGTGAAAAGATAATCCCACCAAGTTCGAAATACGCCTCTGAGTTAAAGCTCGTTTCAGTCATCCGTCGCCCAAGAGTCTTAACCCCGGGGACGTGACAATATTTAATGCATGCCTAGGTCAGAATGGAGTTTCCTCTGGCACGTATGATTTGGAACTGTATTGTTTATCTGGAAAGTTTGTTGTGTTAATCACAGTAAATCTATATTGAACATAATCGTGTTAAGAATATGAGGGCCATCCTAATCCAATGAAGAACACCATGAACGGATTACGCATCGGCCTCGATTTATTCAATTTGTTTCAAAACGCATCACTTTTGTTGATCACTGATCTTCCTGCATCCCTTTCCTTATCATACCTTCAGGTGTTGGCTTTGCCCTTTGCTACAGTCCAGCATTGGTCATGATTGACAGGTACTTTGGGCGGCGGCGGGCTTTAGCCATGGGCATTGGGTTGTCTGGCAGTGGAGTGGGTACCTTCATGCTCGCACCTATTATCCAGTTCATGATCGTGAAGTTCTCATGGCGAGGAGCTCTCCTGATTCTCGGTGCCTTTACCTCCAACCTCTGTATCTGTGGAGCCCTCATGAGGCCAATTCATTTCAAGGTACGTTCTACACCGTATGGTCCATTGACATAAAACCACCATTTCACCCATTTGTTTTCTTGTCATAATCAATTTCTGATGACAAATGCCATTTTGCTTCATATTATAAGAGTGGGCGATTCACCTCTGTCTATCTACCAGATAGCACAACCACCTGGAGAGAGAGTTCACTTCATTTCATTCTCTAAACCTCGTGAAATTTAAAAATGCACTGAATTAAGGTGGAGGCATTAGAATACAAACTAGATGGATCTAAAAATGCAAAGCCCGTCCGCGTACGTTTGTATTCAGACGTCTTCTTCTGTATGCTCAAATAACAAAAACGGTTTTAAAATAATGCACAATGAAAATAGATTATTTTATGTATGCCATTTCTGTATGCCATTTCTTCTGTATGCCATTTTGCTTCATATTGTTGCGGATCGCGGACAGATGTTATATTGACCGAGCGGTGGTGTATTACCACGTCCGAACAGTTACTCCCCGATTAGAACCCGATCCCGCCCGATTCCACTCGAACGTTGACCAAATCGCGCTATGCTAAATCAATGAAGGAAAGGACACAACGGCTGGGATAAATGAAATGACACAAGGGGTACAGTTCTCAAGACCTCCGGAGGAGGATATAATTGGTGATGCAGAAAAGGGGTAGATTACAAGGTAAGAGGTAAAGCACAGAAAAGATGGGCACTTAGACACAGTCTTATCTTATCCCCGACAGACCACAGACAAACGGAACAAGACTGACTTACACGGGGATTGATGGCAAGGAAGGACAGGCAGTCGATAGCACAAGGTGCACCTTGGCTCAGGGACAGGATACAGCTCGGTCCAGTCCAGAGATGCGGGGAGGTATTGCCGCGCTCGGAGGTGGCGTCTTCTCTCTCCAAGCTGAGGGCGCATCTGACGTCACCTCCCTCTTCCTGCGCATGCTCAGCGGGGAGTGACACGCCCTCGGCTCGTTGGCTCCGCCCCAGATGGAATCGGTCCGCCGCTTCTATTGGGTGTGGGGGGTTACCGGGCTCCGCCCTTGACGAGGAGCTGACAGCGAGCCCCTGCGTGGTAACCCCGTCGGACCACATGTTCAATGGCGGCTAACCAAGCCGGAGTGAGGACGCACACTCCCCGCGCCGCCGCCGCTGTTGTTGTTGTTGTTGTTGTACCATGAGGAAGAGCTGCGGGGAGGTATTGGGAGGTCCTAAACTTTCTAACGGTGCCATACAATCACATTCTGGTGCAACGAAGAGTCAGAATTAATGGAAACGAGTCCTTAACTGACATAGACTAAGAATAACTAGCAAGATGTCCTATAGTTGTCTACGTGAGATGCGGTGGACCTGGATGCGACATTTAATGGGGGAAATAGGGGAAGGTCGGGTCTACAGAGTGTTGTTTACAGAAAATGGGACTAGGGAATGGGGGATTGGGGATAGTTGGAAAGTACTGAGGAAATAGGGGAATATTTACAAGCGGATATGGATCGATGTAAATCCCATATCCGCAACATTGCACCCTTCTCTACCTCGGGGCGTCCCGACCCGATAAATTTTTACTTACTTTAGTGTGGCACTCAGATGTAGTTCCCTCTACTATTAACTCAACCCTGAGTGCGACAGTTTTACAGATGTTCACAAATGAGTAAATATGTCCCCCTGCGACGTTGCACCCTTCTCCTCACAGAAACACACCCACAGGATAACCGAATCGCGGAAAGAATCCTCAAACTAAACATACAGCCGGTAGGGAGCATTATTTACACAAGACTGATATTTACACTACGATCCAGGACCTGTTCTTTGAGGAACACATGCAGATGTTATGCATAGAGAGAGAGCACGCATGCCAGCATCGATACACCAACCCACGAGTGCCCTGTGGCCCTACGGCCTTTAAAAATGTGCAGAGCACCCCATCCAAGCACCAAAAGCACCACCCCATCATGTAGAGTCAGCACCATCCGGTGCACCAATAAAGTGTTCAACAATAATGCACAATCAAGTGTCCATGGTCACCGGTGGTGTCGCAGCCGGCCGATGTTCTGCCGCTGGTCTTGCCTTCATGTGGTGTACTTGGCCTTCTGGCTTCTTTAAAAATAAAGAAAGGCGCCAACCGCGTCCATTTCTAAATTGTGGCCGTCAGGGGGGCCAACTATAAGTGGTTCACCTGTATGGCATAGGTGCCACGTTGACCCAGAGGTCCATCAACGGGTGGTGCTTGCCCGCAAAAGAACTGCGGTCCATTGTGGGCGGCCACAAAAATTGCGGTCCATATGGTGTATCGATCCAGGCAGCAAGCAGCGAAAGTACAGGCCCACAACTGCGGAGCCAGCACCTCTCTCTCCTCTCTCTCTGCCCCAAAGCCAGATCCTCGGAGGTGGGAGACAAAAGAAACAAGTGAGTAAGGTGGTAAGGGCGCAAAAGTGCACGCAATATTAGGTAATGCACACTAGGGGCACATGGGAACCAGGTGAGACAGGTACGTTCCTACCGTACGCCCCCCCCCCCCCCACCAGGTAACCTACATTGCCCCTCCCTTACCCCTTACTGTATCCACAAAACACAACACTACCCATAAACATCTACTTTACACATCAACAAACGTCCCTACTGTCTTCCCCGTTCCTCCCATAAACCAAATTCATCTTCTCTCCCTCCTAACCAATCAAATTTGCCATTTCCAACTCTCATCAAAATTTGCCATCTCCAACTCAACATCAAAATTTGCCATCACCAATTCATCATCAGTCCCTCCTAAGGAGGGAGAGATGGAATCACCCCAATGTCTCATCCACGTCGTGATGCGTCTCACAAATCCACACAGCAATTCTCATTTCCTGCAACACAAAACAAAGAAAACACAGGTATGGAGTCATCATCATCACCGGTAAGTGGCTGCGTATGGTGCGACAGGTTCATCAATCCTAACTATTTCCTAAATGACTTTAACAACTTTACATTACCCGGGGTCTTTCCCTGCCAATCCATTGGCCAACTTACACTATGGGTTCTAAAAACCAATTCCCATTGACCAAACTGTGGTGCTTCTCAATTTGGGGTCTCACTCCCCCCGATTCATCTCCCGGTGCCCTCGCACAATTTCTGGGCTGTGACGTGTAGCTCTCCCAGCAGGTCTACCCACCTGCACACCTCCACCACTGTAGTTGCCACCCGAGCTTACCTGCTCCTCACCCTAACCTAACTAACTGGGGAAGGCCCTCTCGCACTCTCACCCCCTCAGTGCCCTCTCTGGCACGGGCTGCCCGATCCACACCCGGGATCCTCAGGCACCCACTGACACTAACGGCTCCCAGAGCCCACCTGCGGCCTCACCTGGCCGACATCCTCACAGTGGTGGAGTGCCCAAACCAACTACACACACTAACAGGCTACACGCCCAGCCATTTCCACAACACTAATGCACCCATCCACCATACCATTCTGCAACCGCACCACAAATGCCAATATCCAACCACAATTTACCTACACCCTCTACCTAACACTTACACTACCCGCCCCGGGTACTCGTGAAAGGGGTCCACTCTTCCCCCATCCACACCTTCGCACCATGCACACCACTCCGTACCACTTACTCCAACTCTCTCCACACCACTCATTCCCTGCTCCATGTATTCCACACACCTGTACTTGCACACCTGTGCTCTCATACTTGGTGCCGCCTGCACCCTTCTCTCCCCCAAGCGCATTCGCGCTGATCCACAACACTCACTACTCATACACTGCTCCACACACCTGTCCAGTTCTCACACAGCATCATCTCATCTAACTACTCCCCTCTGAAACTTGCGCTTCCCAGTCGCCCCTTTAAACTATTGCGCTCCCTCGTCATTATCATCCACTCTAATCTACCTGCGTCCCCACTACAGGTATCAGTCACTATCTAAACCTTAACGTTACCTAATGTCATCTTCTAGGGCCCTACACACGATATCCTAACCCACCCGGGCTAGTTTTCACTGCCATACACCCCATAAACTATAGCTCCTTTGCCCCCCGTTTGTGAGGGATGACAGAGTTGCCATCCCACCACATCGGGCATCTCCCACTACCGATTTTGCACATCAAATTTCAACAAATCAAAAATTTGCCAATCACTGCCCATCATCTGCCAATCATTACTGCCAATCATCATTTTTGTTTTTTTCTAATTTCGGGGCCAAAACACTATCCTCATCACCCGTCTACTTATTACATCCTCTCGGTGCGCCAATTCACGTCTACAGCCCGGCTTCGTACAGCCGAGCAATGAACGCGGGTTCTTTGGTGCTGGCGGCTGGATGCGTCCGGCACTCGGTGCAGGGACGGGGGCGTACCCGGGCCGAGATCCCACGCACCACCTCGGCGTGGAGCCATCCAATGTCCCGATCTCGACCTGCCGGCACGTCTCAATAGAAAGTGGTCGCCATGACGACCCTTCCTATCGGGCTGCCCGCTCCGCCTAGTGGAGCCCGGACGCGGCCGTTCCAAGCGAGGCACAGCGTGGATCGCGTACGGCGGTTCTTTCAAAACCGCCGTGGTTCGGATCCCCGCTGGTCCTCGCGGCACGCGAAGCTGCCCGACGCGCACCGAGGGCCCGATTCGGCTATAAGTCGCTCTAACCGCTAACCCGGTTACCGTCGATGCTTCACCTGCATGCTTACATGCATACGCTACCCCTTGCTTGCTCATACCTCCAGCCGTTCCCATGCTCCTCGTACCTTTCCTTACACACCCAGGTACACTCATTCCACTCACAGACTTGGTCACACACCTGACCACCGAACACTTTGGCACACATTCGTTGGTCACACACCTCACCAACACACCTCTTCGCGCCCCTTCCTCAGTCACCTCCTCTGTGACAATCACAGGTGTGCTTTCACTCGCACACCCAACCACGTGCCTCACTACCAATTCCAGCGTGCATTCCCACACACGCTCTACCATTCCAGGTGTGCTTCCTTTCTCACCTGTCACAACCAACTCACGCTCCGTGTCACTCTTACTACTCTCACCTCCACTCTTGACAGCGCATCCTTTCCTCATGCACCCGTCCGTTACACACCTTTCTCGCGCACACTCTTGCGCACACTCTCCCGTCACACCCTCTGTAACACTCACCACAGGCGTGCATTCTTCCTTACTTTTGACAGCGCACTCTTTCCCCATGCACCTGTCCGTCACACATCTTTCTCGCACACCCTCTCCCGTTACATCCTCTGTAACACTCACCACAGGCGTGCATTCTCCCTTTACACCCTCCGTAACACTCCTCACTACGCGCTTCCATGTGCTCCCTCGCACACGCGCTACGACCGACTCACTCTCGACAGCACCCTCACTCCTTGGCACGCACTTTTTCCTCACACACCCCAGAGTCGGACTTTCTCGCACACCTCCTTTTTCGCACACCAGACCTGTCGCACACTTCACCAACGGCCTCTCACGAACACCCGGGTCCATCTCGACCCCCAAGCTTCTTAAATCACCTGGCGCATCATACGCACGACCATATTGGTCACCACTTACACCGGCGTCCTCTTTCTCTTCGCTTATCCTCCATCACCTGTGAATCCCTCATCCGGTTAATGAGCACATCATCACGATCCGAACACAGACTTTGGACCAATTCTTTTACTTCCTCCTTTATCTCTTTCTTATCCCCTCTCCGTTGCTTCTTAATTTCGCTCACCCCTTCTTCCACTTCTTCTAATTTCTGCTTTACCTCTTTTATTTCCCGGTACGTCTCCTCAAGCTCGTCCTCTAAGGCTACCTTGACCGTTTCCATGTGCGTCCTCACCTGCCGGTCCTTCGTCTCCATTACCTCTGTCACCTCGTCCAACCTCGTTGTCAGTCCCTCACGTACCATCTGACATTCCCTCTTCGTCGCTATCAAGTCGTCTTTTAGTTCTTTCTGTGTCGCTTTTAACCCTCCTAGTACCGCAGTGTTCCTTTGTACCTGCTCCACTAACTCAGTCTGTCCCACCGTCAGCTGTTCCACCTCCTGCGTCAGGTCCTCTATGCCCCCTTGTAACTTTACAGTCCCCTTTCTCACCTCCTTCTCCATGCGCTCCTTACAGTGCCTCACCTCCTCGCGCACTCCTCCGACCTCCTCACTCACACCTCTTCTGATCTCTTCTCCCATCACTTGCATCTCCTGCCCAGATGCCACCCTCATCTGCTCCATTTCCTCCCTGTGAGCATCCAATTTAGTTTCTACCCCCATTCTGACCCCCTCTATCTGCTGCCCCATTTGTTTAACTTCCCTTTCCGCTTGGTCCCTCATGTCCCTCAATTTGCCTTCCATACTGTTTTCTAACCCCTCTAACCCCTTTTGCATCCCTTTCATTTGATTCTCTTGAGCGGCCATTCTGTTTTCTACCCCCATTAACCCCTCCTGTATTTCCCCTAATGTATTGTCTAATCCCTCTATTCTACTCCCTAACCCTCCGATCTGGGCCCCCATCCTTTGTTCTAACCCCTCACCGGTACCCCTCGCTTCGTCCCTCATTACCCCCATTTGGCCCTCCAATCGCTCACCCTGAGCATCCATCCGGTTCCCCATTACCCCCATTTGGCCCTCCAATCGCTCACCCAATCGCTCACTATCAGCCCTCATTTGCTCACTATTAGCCCTCATATCGTCCTTCTGCAGGTTGAGGGACGCCTGCATTTGCGCCATAAATTGCTCCATGAGGGCCTGCATTTGGGCCATCCCTCCCACTTGTGCAGCGGGTGCAGTCGCCGCAGCCATGTGCGAGGCGCCATTTTGCGAACCTGCCGCCCTCACTGCTTCGCTCTCCTCTTGTCCCTCAATTTGGTCCTGGATCGACCCTGCCTCACTCTCCTCTACCGGAACCCAGCCGTCTTGATCCGCCATAGCGCGACTTTCAAAATTCGGGTTTTTATTTTTGTAAAACAAAATCAAATTTCGCCGTTAATAATTTCGAGCGCGTGAAGCGCGCTTCGGGTCCAATCCCACTTCCCGACACCAATTGTTGCGGATCGCGGACAGATGTTATATTGACCGAGCGGTGGTGTATTACCGCGTCCGAACTGTTACTCCCCGATTAGAACCCGATCCCGCCCGATTCCACTCGAACGTTGACCAAATCGCGCTATGCTAAATCAATGAAGGAAAGGACACAACGGCTGGGATAAATGAAACGACACAAGGGGGTACAGTTCTCAAGACCTCCGGAGGAGGATATAATTGGTGATGCAGAAAAGGGGTAGATTACAAGGTAAGAGGTAAAGCACAGAAAAGATGGGCACTTAGACACAGTCTTATCTTATCCCCGACAGACCACAGACAAACGGAACAAGACTGACTTACACGGGGATTGATGGCAAGGAAGGACAGGCAGTCGATAGCACAAGGTGCACCTTGGCTCAGGGACAGGATACAGCTCGGTCCAGTCCAGAGATGCGGGGAGGTATTGCCACGCTCGGAGGTGGCGTCTTCTCTCTCCAAGCTGAGGGCGTCACCTGATGTCACCTGACGTCACCTACATCTGACGTCACCTCCCTCTTCCTGCGCATGCTCAGCGGGGAGTGACACGCCCTCGGCTCGTTGGCTCCGCCCCAGATGGAATCGGTCCGCCGCTTCTATTGGGTGCGGGGGGTTACCGGGCTCCGCCCTTGACGAGGAGCTGACAGCGAGCCCCTGCGTGGTAACCCCGTCGGAGCACATGTTCAATGGCGGCTAACCAAGCCAGAGTGAGGACGCACACTCCCCGCGCCGCCGCCGCTGTTGTTGTTGTTGTTGTTGTTGTTGTACCATGAGGAAGAGCTGCGGGGAGGTATTGGGAGGTCCTAAACTTTCTAACGGTGCCATACAATCACATTCTGGTGCAACGAAGAGTCAGAATTAATGGAAACGAGTCCTTAACTGACATAGACTAAGAATAACTAGCAAGATGTCCTATAGTTGTCTACGTGAGATGCGGTGGACCTGGATGCGACATTTAATGGGGGAAATAGGGGAAGGTCAGGTCTACAGAGTGTTGTTTACAGAAAATGGGACTAGGGAATGGGGGATTGGGGATAGTTGGGAAGTACTGAGGAAATAGGGGAATATTTACAAGCGGATATGGATGGATGTAAATCCCATATCCGCAACAATATTATAAGAGTGGGCGATTCACCTCTGTCTATCTACCAGATAGCACAACCACCTGGAGAGAGAGTTCACTTCATTTCATTCTCTAAACCTCGTGAAATTTTAAAATGCACTGAATTAAGGTGGAGACATTAGAATACAAACTAGATGGATCTAAATATGCAAAGCCCGTCCGCGTACGTTTGTATTCAGACGTCTTCTTCTGTATGCTCAAATAACAAAAACGGTTTAAAAATAATGCACAATGAAAATAGATTATTTTATGCAGCCTTGACCTTTGAGCTTTAGATCTAAAAAAATTATCGGCTTATATGTAGCTTTTGAATGGTGAACCAATTTAGTGACCCAATAAGCAAATCCACCTTTTATATTTAAGATTAATTTCAAATAATTAATCTTATAACTACAACCGTTTATTGCCCAAAAAGAACATCAAAGTTTCCCTACAACTGACACCCTCTTCCTGTCAAGTCCTTTGAGCAAGTTTTAACAAAGAAACCACAATCATGAGTATACAATAACAATAATACATATGCTTCAGCAAAATACGCTGAGCAACTTGTTAATAACCACCTGAACTCAAATAGTGCCAACATTTCTCTCATCACTATCTCTATCTCTCTCCACCTGTTGGAAGGTCACTTTCAAAGCACATACATATTGTCACATCTGCTCCAATTATTTCATCTCATGTGCTTGTGGAGGTCACCATCTCTCTGGCCATTCTCAGAGAGCTGCCTCAGCGTCGGCGAGTCTTGCATTTTCCTCAAGCAGATTGGCAAGCAGCCATTTATCTTCAGGACTGGTCACCCATTCCTACTGACCCTGAATGTTAACTCAGCCTGAGAATTCTTCCATTGAAACCTGCTCTCTTTTGCACGGATTCATCCCGACTCGTCTTCAGTTATCATACATTCATACCGATACTCCCGCCCATGGTACACTGAATCCTGTGGTGAGGCCGTTGCTTTGAAAAAACTTGGATTCTCCTGCTGGAAGGTAAGTCCAAACGAAGGCAACCTTAGATAATTCCACAAATCCCACAACAAGTGTGTCTACACTCAGGAGAGCCAGAAAACAACATCTGTCCAATCTCAAGAATGAGTTTTCAAACTTGTCTCCCTCCTCTAAAACCTGGTGGGGCCTTGTCAAGTCTGTCTCTGGTGTATATTCCCCCTCCATCCTGTTCCTTCTCTTCAAATGGCAACACAGCCGACCTCGCTCGTGAGTAGGCCAAAATTTCTCAATTCTATACTTGCTTCCAAATCTTGTCCCCAACCCCTCCCTTTCTGTACCCACCCTTCCCAGTCGCACCCGACTGCTCATGGACTGTGTGTCTTTTGCACTTGAGAAGGTTGAGACGTTTCTGTCAAACATTGATTTTGATTCTGCAACTGTCGAGCCCGGACGGCATCAGGTCACACGTCCTAAGAACCCGCTCTGCTGCTCTTGCGCACCCTCCCTCTCTCTCTGCCCTTTTCACCCTATCATTTGCTCTAGGTCATCTTCCATCTGCTTGGAAATCCACCAACATCAATGCATTACATAAAAAGGTACAACAACGAATCCCCTTAAGTACAGATCAATTAGCTTACCGGTCATCAGCAAGGTCATGTAATCTATCATTGCAGTTGACCTAAAATCATTCCTTTTCTCCAATGGCCGACAGTAATGGAGCATGCGGATTAGTAAGGGTAGTAGTAGTGCTATCGATGACAGCTCCGAGGATTTGTGATGTTCAATATTGCGTAGTTTTAATTGTTCCAAGAGTTGTTGAGCCGAGTGATAATTGTTTATTATAATTTATTGCTTATCTCGTTTGTGGTTGTTGCCATCAGAATTTTGCTCCTCCTGAGGACAATGAGGAAAAGCTGGAAAAGACAGCAGGGAATGAATCCTCACTGTGGCGAAGAGCGTTCATCCTAGTGTCTCAATCTGTGAGCTGCTGGCTGGGTGAGACCCACACCCTGGTGAGGTGCCCACTATTTGCAGCATACCTTCTATCACTGTTGCTGTTGGCATCAGGCTGTGGAATACCCTTTGTGTACCTGGTGCCATATGCTCAGAGCCATGGCATATCGTTCCAGCATGCGTCATTGCTTCTTTCTCTCACTGGCATCATGAGCATCGTGGGAAATGTAACGTACGGATGGCTGGTCGACTGCAGGTGGGAATCTGGTTCGTCTCTATCTGATTCTCTACCATGTCTTCCTTAGGTGTTGTTGAGTCTACCTGAGCCACTTGGCTTGTAGTGTTTATTGTGGGCTGGCAGAATAGCCTAAAGGTAGGTGCACTTGTCGCTGAGCTGTCCAAACTGGTTACCTCCGCCACCAAAGGTGGATGGAGGTTATGTTTTCACCACTGTGTCTATTTCTCTGTTTGTTACTCGCGAAAATCGAAGATTTTTCAAGTATATTGGTTTGTCTTGTGTGTCAGTTGTGCGATCATTCCGGTTTGTGTGTGTGTGTGTGTGTGTGTGTGTGTGTGTGTTTGTGTGTTTGTTTGTTTGTTTGTGTGTTTGTTTGTGTGTGTGTTTGTTTGTTTGTCTGTCCACTCACTTATACTTGCCTACAGGACACAATTTTAAACCGATCTTCACGAAACTTTACCAAATGGTAGCGTTCGTGGTCCGACAAAATCCTATATATTTTTGGGGTCAAAAGGTCAAAAGGTCAACATAGGCCAAAGGTCAACCACTTTTTTCAAATTTCTAAAATCCTCAATTTTCATCCGATTGACTTGAAATTTGAATAGGATATACATATTGGCAAACTGAATTCAACCACAAACTATTTTTGAGATTAGCATAGGCCAAAAGGTCAACATAGGCCAAAGGTCAACAACCATTTCAAATTTCTAAAATCCTCAATTTTCATCCAATTGACTTGAAATTTGAAGAGGATTTACATATCGACTAACTGAATTCAACCACCAACTATTTTTGAGATTAGCTTATGCCAAAAGGTCAACATAGGCCAAAGGTCAACCACTTTTTTCAAATTTCTAAAATCCTCAATTTTCATCCGATTGACTTGAAATTTGATTAGGATTTACATATCGGCTTTCTCAATTCAACCACCAACTATTTTTGAGATCAGCTTAGGCCAACAGGGCAACGTAGGCCAAAGGTCAACCACTTTTTTTTAATTTCTAAAATCCTCAATTTTCATCCGATTCACTTGAAATTTGAATGGGATTTACATATCCGCAAAGTGGATTCAACCACCAACTATTTTTGAGATCGGCATAGGCCACAGGGTCAACATAGGCCAAAGGTCAACGACAATTTCAAATTTCTAAAATCCTCAATTTTCATCCGATTCACTTGAAATTTGAATGGGATTTACATGTCAGCAAACTGAACTCACCACCAACTATTTTTTAGATCAGCATAGGCCAAAAGGTCAACATATGCCAAAGGTCAACAACAATTTTAAATTTCTAAAATCCTTAATTTTCATCCGATTGACTTGAAATTTGAAAAGGATTTAAACATCGGCAAACTGAATTCAACCACCAACTATTTGTGAGATCATCATAGGCCTAAAGGTCAACATAGGCCAAAGGTCAACCACTTTTTTAATATTTTCTAAAATCCTCAGTTTTAATCCGATTGACTTGCAATTTGAATAGCATTTACATTTCGGCGAACTGAATTCAACCACCAACTATTTTTTAGATCAGCATAGGCCAAAAGGTCAACATAAGCCAACGGTCAACCACTTTTTGTGAATTTCTAAAATCCTCAATTTTCATCCGGTTGACTTGAAATTTGATTGGGATTTACATATCGGCTTACTGAATTCAACCACCAACTATTTTTAAGATCAGCATAGGCAAAAAGGTCAACATAAGCCAAAGGTCAACCACTTTTTTTAAAAAATTCTAAAATCCTCAATTTTCATCCGATTCACTTGAAAGTTTAATGGGATTTACATATCAGCATAGTGAATTCAACCACCAACTATATTTGAGATCACCATAGGCCAAAAGAGCAACATAGGCCAAAAGTCAACAACAATTTCAAATTTCTAAAATCCTCAATTTTCATACGATTCACTTGAAATTTGAATGGGATATACACATCAGTTAACTGAATTCAACCAACAACTATTTTTGAGATCAGCACAGGCCAAAATGTCAACATAGGCCCAAGGTCAACCGCTTTTTTTCAAATTTCTAAAAGCCTCAATTTTCATCCGATTGACTTGAAATTTGAATCGGATTTTCATATCAGCCAACTGAATTCAACCACCAACTATTTTTGAGGTTAAAAGGATGCTCTACTGAGTGCCATTCCACTTTGTTCTGTTTTGCTAAGAGTGATTTTTCATTTGTTTGTTTGTTTGTTTGTGTGTGTGTGTGTGTGTGTGTGTGTTTGTCTGTCCGCTCACTTATCCTTGCCTACTATACAGGTTACAGTTTTTAACCGAACTTCACGAAACTTCAGCAAATGGTAGAGTTCGTGGTCCGACAAATTCCTACATATTTTTGAGTTCAAAAGGTCAACATAGGCCAAAGGTCAACCACTTTTTTTCAAATTTCTAAAATCCTCAATTTTCATCCGATTGACTTGAAATTTGAATCGGATTTACATATCGGCTAACTGAATTCAACCACCAACTATTTTTGAGATCAGCGTAGGCCAAAAGGTCAACATAGGCCAAAGGTTAACCACAATTCAAACACTAACTATTTTTGAGATCAGCGTAGGCCAAAGGTCAACCACTTTTTTTCAAATTTCTAAAATCCTCCATTTTCATCTGATTGACTTGAAATTTGAATAGCATTTACATATCAGCTTACTGAATTCAACCACCAACTATTTTTTAGATCAGCATAGGCCAAAAGGTCAACATAAGCCAAAGGTCAACCACTTTTTTTGAATTTCTAAAATCCTCAATTTTCATCCAATTGACTTGAAATTTGAAGAGGATTTACAAATCAGCTAACTGAATTCAACCACCAACTATTTTTGAGGTCAACATAGGCCAAAAGGTCAACATAGGCCAGATTTCTAAAATTGTCAATTTTAAACCAATTAACTTAAACTTTGAAGACTATTTGCATATCAGGTCACTGAATTAAACCACTAATTATTTTTGAGGTCAAAGGGATGCTCTACTGAGTGCCATGCTACCTTGTTCTGTTTTGCCAAGTGTCACTGAGTGATTTTTCATCTGTCTGTCTGTCTGTTTGTTTATCTGTTTGTATGTCAGTCGCCTACAGGTCACAATTTTCAACCTATCTTCACGAAACTTCACCAAATGGGAGAGTTTGTCATAAACAAAAAAGCCTATTGTTTTTGGGGTCAAAACGTCAATAGGTCAACATAGGCCAAAGGTCACCAACTTCAATTTCCTCAATTTTCATCCGATTGACTTGAAATTTAAAGAGGATTTGCATATCTGGTCACTGAATTCAATCACCAATTATATTTTAGGTCAATATAGGCCAAATTTCTAAAATCCTCAATTTTTATCTGATTGACTGGGAATTTAAAGAGGATTTGCATGTCTTGTCACTGAATTCAACCACCAATTATTTTTGTGGCCAACAACTCCAATGCCAACAACTTATTTTAGGGATTTCACAAGTGTCATGCTATGCACGACATATTTCTTTGTTTGTTTGTCTGTCTGTGAACAAGATGTCTCAAAAAGTTGTGGATGGATTTGGACGAAATTTGGCAGAGAGGTAGCATATGTGACAAGGATGAAATGATTATATTTTGGTGAAGATCCGGATACGGAATCGGGTAGTAGAATTTTTAAGTGATTCTTCACCATTGGGAGATCGGGCCAAAAATGATACATAGCAGGATATCTCAAAAGGTTATGGACGAGTTCTGACATGGACGAATTATGACAAAACCAGGTGCATAAATTGGTTAGGTGACAAGAACAAGCTGATTACATTTTGGTTCAGGTCTGGATCTAGATACGACCTATCAGTGGGATACAAAACGTAACCTGTTAACCTGGTGGAGGTATGCTTTTTACTGAGTGCTGGTCTAGTTTTGAATCTTGATTCAGCTATAAACTGAAAACTATCACCTGTTGCCTTGGTGTTCCGTTGTTAAAAAAATTAACACGATGTGGTGTTACGCAATCTGGGTGATGCGTCGTTCTGCGTGCTGTCTATCAGAGGGACGTTAAACTGGAGGACCCCTCTGCTAGCACTGGTTGATACTCCGTGCACACGAAGCGAAAAGCAGGGTTAAGCAATTGGTTAACTGGTAAGTCTACAAAAGTCAGTTTATGATCGAGGAACAACTTCATTTCAATTGAATATTATACTTTGAGCATGTATCTGAAAACAAACCTGTAGTGTCCAAAAATCAAACAAACAAACCAAAAATCATTCCAAACAGGAAATGCACCGTTTTTAAGGGACGTCAAAAAGGACACAAACAACATAAAGGAAGAGAGATGTTTGTCTGTCAGTCTGTCTGTGGGTCGCCATGTTTCTCAGAGATGGCCAAACGGATCTTCTTCAAACTTTCAGAGGTTCGTCAGTGAGTGCAGGAAGTGTTTTAAGGGAAACATTATTATGAAAATTTTGAAAGAAAAGTGAGATTTGTTTTGGAATTTTTTGTTTTTGTTTTATTGCTCTCTAGTGCCTAAGCCTTTGTAACTATACAACAACAACAACAACAACAACAACATGCATTTTAAGGCCATTTTCCCTGCTAGAGCGGGGGTTAGCCTTGCGGTCCCCATGACAATCTTCTCCATTTTGCCATATTTTCTGCATCTCCCCTTGTTAACCCCCTTGCCCGCATTTCTTCTTCCACCATCTATAGCCAAGTCTTTCTCGGTCTTCCCCGTCCTCTACTTCCTTCTACATTCATTTCCATCACGCTTCTCAACCAGTCACTTTCATCCTTCCTCAACGCATGACCAAACCATCTCAACCTGTTCCTCTTCACAACATCAATCACAGGCTCTATTCCCATCATCTTTCGCAATTCATCATTTGTCTTCCTCTCTCTCTCAACGATACTCCACACATCCACCGAACCATTCGCATTTCCACCCTTTCCAGCCTTCGTTGCTGCTCTACGTTCATTACCCATGTCTCGCTCCCATAAATCATAACACTTCTCACACATGCAGCATACACCTTTCCCTTCAGCTTCAATGACACTCCCCTCCTCATCAGCACACGGCACACACATCAGCACCTCCTTTGTAACTATGTAAAAGGTAATATTAAATGATCTCCAACCCCGTTTCTTAGTGGGTGTAGAGACGTGTTTTAGGGCCCACAAAAAATAGGAAAAAAAAAAACTGATTTCTTCAAAATGCCAACTGGATTAGAACAGCAATGGGCAATGTTGGGTAGCCCTGATAGTATATTATTTATTTTTTATACATGGTCTAAGGCTCATAATGGAGCTGCCACATGCACATAAATACACGCACACACATGCACATGGACATAATGACAAGACAAACACTTAACACAGCCACTGAGCTTGGGGGAAGTGCCGTCACTGCCATCACTTCCGAGGATACTCTGGGTACCAGCGATGTCACAACAATGGCACCGCTTTTCTCACCGCACTCAGTGGGGCATTTCCTCAGGAGGAATTCCTCCTCCCCATGGATGCCAACCCATGGGGATTGTCCATGCTCTATCCTTTTCAATGTTGAACGTCAATTTAAAGTCTTTGATGTGATTGTAACCGGTCCAATCCGGATGGGTGTTTTTAGGACACACCATCTCTGTACTGGATGTTTGTTGGCTCACTTTGGGAACTCATCCACCATTTATCAAGTGTTGTGTTTATTCCTGGCAGGGTGTCGCCCTACTAGCAAAGTGAGGGGCGTCAGTTTAGTCACAGGTAGTACTGGGTTACGTGTTACCAGTGACAGTCCCAAAAGGTTGACCTGACACTGACCTATTAAATGAAGATTTTTTTTGAGGGGGCCTAAAACACTCCCCTACATCCACTAAGGAAAGGGGACAGAGATTATTTAATATTACCTTTCACATAGCTAGAAAGGGGGGGGGAGGGGGGCACTTCCCCTCCACCACCCACCCAACTTTCCACTTCTCTCTTCGTTGTGGTATGTCCTGATCTGTTCTGTGCTCTAGCTCTTCCATTAGCCTGTATTCTGTATAAAATAAAACGCATTACAAAGCTGCATGGGCCTGTGGTGAGCAGGAGAAACTCTTCTTTTATTGTCATTATGTCAAGAGATCTTCTGTTTGTTAGTTATTTGTCCATAATGCCATGGCACACCTTCTTGAATGTTCTAGAATTCTGATCCCTGCACCGTTTTCTGTCCAGTTTTTTCCGCCGTCGTCGTTGGTGGTGCTATGTCTTCGCCATAACTCTGGAGGGAATTTGCTCCCTCTGTCTACCATTTGCACAACACGTACCTCCACTCGCACTTTTGGCGGGGCTCTACGGCTATTTTGATGGAGCGTATGTGACTCTGTTAGCGATAATCGCGACTGACCTGGTGCCTGCACACCTCACGCCAACAGCAATCGGCCTCACGTATGGCATTCATGGTCTACCCTACCTCCTTGGTCCACCTCTTTCAGGTAATGACTGTTGCTGTCACATCCAAGAGTTGTCTAGTATGAGTTGTGACCAGCCTCGGCGGTGTAATGGTTGGAGCGTCTGCTCTGAGATGGGCCTAATGTTCTCCTCTAGTAAGGGAACTCATATTATTATGTTTAGTGACTGCAAACAAAACAAGCTACAACTGCTGAGTCAGGCCTAACTCTAATTTACTGACTCGCTGTGTAAAGTCTGTGGATGTAATGACGCATGTATGTTTATGCTGCAGGCTGGATGGTGGATCAAACTGACTCCTACACAACCTCATTCCTATTCAGTGGCTCTGCAATACTAGCCAGTGCTATGTTGTTTGCTGTAGCAACTCTTGTCGTCTCAAACCCCGGGCCTGGTGGTGAAGCGAAGGCCTCTGGGCAAGAGGGCGAGCTAATATCCTCTGGGCTGAGTGGCAATGGAGCTTTTCCCAGACCGATTGGTGAAGCAACAGTTCCTGGAATGAATTGCGAGGGCGGTAGGCTCTGAACTACATGGCAGGGTGGCGGTCCCCTGACCTTGCTCGGACAGGGTAAATGGTTACTGTGGAACTGGTCCAGAAGTTACTCATAAATATGGTTAAATGCTTGGGAGTGTGAACGCCATCATTTTGTTTTGGTGTGTGACCTCATCGGTCCCCTCAAAGGCATAGACTTGATTTCTGCATTACAAAGATGCGAGCGATTGTCTTTTTCCACATTTGAATGCGGTTAGTGCAACGTAAGCGGAAGCAGGTGCATGTGCCAGAATGAAAACCCAATCCCACTCCTCCTCGCCTCCTCCAACACACCCCAAACAAATACACATTCCCTTTAATGTAAATATGCAGTTTTTTCATGGTTTTAAACAAGTATTACAGCTATGGCCTATAATACTATATTTAATGTATGTACATGACGTTTTGCACACTGTAACATACTGAAATGTGCCGTGTGTTTAAACATCATATGATTATTCGAGAAGTGTCTGTGTTTGTTTGTTTGTTTGTGTGACTTCTCTGCATTCCTGAACCCCAGGCCAAAATGAGTTGGAAACTGGTATTTTTACTCGGGGGGGGGGGGGGGGGGGTGGGGGATGCCAGGTGACGGCTTTCGGCGGTAAAAAAAAACAAAAAACCAGAGTCTTGGGGGTTCAGGGTTGGGAGAGCACCCCAATTCTCTCTATGCAACTGTGTGTATGGCATAGTGTCACCTGGTGGAAGGAGACATACTAAAATAGGCCAATTCGGGGGAATGAACCGTCCGAAAGAACGAGCTTTGCTCGTGATAAAAATCGCACTTGTTTTTATTGTTTTTTATCTGGAGCATTTTATTTGTACTTAAAAACATTTATTGTTCATTTGTGTTTAGGTGACTGAAACTCTGTGTGATCACATTATAGTATCATGCGTGGGCGGATATCGATGAAGAAGAAGAGTGGAGGATTGTTGCTGCCATAGGGTGGTGGGGTGAAGCGGGTAGGGGTTGGTGTGCTAAATTGAGAAAAGAGAGCAAAAGGAGAAGGTAGAGTAAAACGTTTTAGAGGCAAGAAGATGTTAGGAAGGGATAATAAAGCTTTTTCAAGGAGAACCTTTTAAATATAACAAGCACGAGAAGAAAAGTAGTGGAAATGTGCAAATCTTCTCTTATTACCTCCGCTACCAAAGGGGGATGGGGGTTATGGTTTCACCCCTGTCTGTTTGTGAACAGGTTATCTCAAAAGGTTGTGGACGGATTCGAACGAAATTTGGTCGACAGGTTGTGTGTGTGTGTGTGTGTGTGTGTGTGTGTGTGTGTGTGTGTGTGTGTGTGTGTGTGTGTGTGTGTGTGTGTGTGTGTGTGTGTGTGTGTGTGACAAGGACGAATCGATTCGATTTGGGTGAAGATCCGAATCTGGATACGAGAACTATTTAATGTTTAAGTGATTCTTCACCATTGAGTGATAGGGCTAAAACCAATATATTACACGATGTATCAAAAAGTTGTGGACGACATGACTAAACTAGGTTAGGTGATAAACCTAGGTGACAAGAATGAGCCGATTAGATTTTGCTTCATGTCGGAATCCAGATCCGGCCTATCAGTGGGATACAAAACAAAGTTTCATCACGCAGGGTTTTTGTACGCCGTCGAGTCGGCGAAAGGATGGTCCCTCAGTGTGTGACACCAACTCTCAAACATGGAGGAGGAAGCGTGATGGTCTGGGGCTCTTTTGCTGGATCCAGAGTCGGCGACTTGCACAGAGTGACTGGCACCCTCAACCAAATGGGCTACCACAGCATTTTGCAGCGCCATGCAATACCCTCTGGTATACGCCTCGTTGGTCAGCGGTTCATCCTACAGCAAGATAATGACCCTAAACACACCTCCAGGCTATGTCAAAACTACCTTCGAGGAAAAGAACAAGACGGTAGGCTTAAAATCATGGAATGGCCAGCAGTCTCCAGACTTAAACCCCATCGAGCTGGTTTGGGATGAACTGGACAGAAGGGTGAAAGCAAAGCAACCTACAAGTGCAACACGTTTGTGGGAACTTCTGCAACAGTGTTGGGAAGAACTTCCCGAACAATATTTGATTTCCATTGTAGAAAGAATGCCACGAGTGTGTTCGGCGGTTATATCTGCAAAAGGTGGCTACTTTGCTGAGTCAAAAATTTAAATTAAATTTTGTTAAACAAAATGATTCTATGATTTCTTTTTTATCTCCAAATGTTTATTTGTTCTCTGCTTAATTTCAGAGTACATTGAGACGTTAAACTGCGTAAATTTCAATAAAAACTGGAAATATTGAGGGGTTCTAAAACTTTTGACCGGCAGTGTACACCGATAAAAGTGTCACAAAAAGTAATACATCAAAGGTAACACGTCTAGCACCTTGTTGTCGAGGTTCAGGCTTGGTCAAATACATGCTATTGTAGCGGTTACCGCTGGATGCACACAATCGCCTTGCACCGGCCAGAACACGGCCAGACGCGCCTCTCCCGGGCACGCCCGAACCTCCCGGGCACGCCCGGTCTCGTCTTTCCCGGGCATACCCGCTCTCGCCTTTTCAGGGCTCGCCCAGAGCGTCCGGGCATGCCCGCTCTCGCCTTTCCAGGGCTCACCCAGAGCGTCCGGGCATACCCGCTCTCGCCTTTCCAGGGCTCGCCCAGAGCGTCCGGGCATGCCCGCTCTCGCCTTTTCAGGGCTCGCCCAGAGCGTCCGGGCATGCCCGCTCTCGCCTTTCCAGGGCTCGCCCAGAGCGTCCGGGCATGCCCGCTCTCGCCTTTTCAGGGCTCGCCCAGAGCGTCCGGGCATGCCCGCTCTCGCCTTTCCAGGGCTCGCCCAGAGCGTCCGGGCATACCCGCTCTCGCCTTTCCAGGGCTCGCCCAGAGCGTCCGGGCATACCCGCTCTCGCCTTTTCAGGGCTCGCCCAGAGCGTCCGGGCATGCCCGCTCTCGCCTTTCCAGGGCTCGCCCAGAGCGTCCGGGCATGCCCGCTCTCGCCTTTCCAGGGCTCACCCAGAGCGTCTGGGCATGCCCGCTATCGCCTTTCCAGGGCTCGCCCAGAGCGCCCGGGCACGCCCAGCCTCGACTTGCCAGGCCGCAGCCAAACACGCCCGGGCAGGTCCAGACTCGCCTTTCCAAGGCTCGCCCTTGACACCCGGGCATGCCCGGTATAGCTTTTGCCGGGCAAACTTCCCGACATAAATGTGTATATATATTGCTGCCCGATAAACGGGCTTGTCAGAATACCTGAGCTGTTTTGTTTCAATAAAGCAACTCGGACGAATTCCGTCTTTGGTCGCGTCAATTCTTTCGACTCGCGTTGGAGCGCAGTTCCTTCATTGGTGACCTACCGACATGGATACGGCAGTGACGCTTAAACTGCCTACCTTCTGGGAGGCTCATGCGGCTGTTTGGTTCGCTCAGGCGGACTCTCAGTTCGCCCTGCGAGGCATCACCGCGGACGACACCCGCTTCCACCATGTTGTGGCGGCGCTCGGTTCCGCCACCGCGGCCCGCGCCTTGAGCCTCCTCGAGCACCCGCCGGCTGCTGACAAATACGACGCGCTGAAGACACTCCTCCTCGACGCTTTCGCCCTCTCACCGGCAGCACGCGCACGGCGCCTGCTCGCTCTGCCCGAGCTCGGCGACACGCGCCCGTCAGAGCGCATGGACTATATGCTCTCGTTGCTCGGTGAGCACTCTCCGGATTTTCTGTTCCGCGAGCTGTTCCTTCGCCAGCTGCCTCACCCGGTACGCCTCGCCCTGGCTGGCACGTTGATCACGGATTCCCGCGCCCTCGCCAGGGAAGCCGATAAGATCTCCTCGGCGGTCCAGCACATCGGCGCGGTTACCTGGAGCCCGCCGCCGTCCGAGGCGACGCCCACGACGCCCGAGCGCCCTGCGCGGTTGGAGGCCGAACTGCCGGTGCAACTGGCGGCCGCCACGCCGCACCGCCCGCTTCCGACACGACGGCCGGGGCCTCCACCTGACCGTGCGTGGTGTTATTACCACGCCAGGTTCGGACACAAGGCTCGGACGTGCCGGCCCCCGTGCACTTTCGGCAGGTCGGGAAACGGCCGGGCCGGCGTTCATTCCCAGCCATGAGCGCCGGCCACTCGGGCAACTTGCTGTTTATTCGGGACAAAGCGTCTGGGCGGCGTTTCCTGTGTGACACCGGCGCCCAACTGAGCGTCATACCCGCCTCCGAGCAGGACAGGCGGGACGCCGTTTGCGGCCCCTCTTTGGTCGCTGCTAATGGCTCGGCCATACGCACTTTCAGCCCACGCGTCGTCACCCTCTGCTTCGGCAGCCAGCGTTTTCAATGGACTTTTGTGACCGCCTGCGTCCCCATGGCTTTGCTGGGCGCCGACTTCCTCTGCGCGCACGGGCTGCTGGTCGACGTCAAACGTCGTCGCCTTGTCAACGCCGAGACCTTCAGCTCCCTGGCGTGCACGATGAGCAGCTCCGCGCCGACCGAACTGGCGTGCGCCCTCCCGGCAGCGAACGAGTTCGCTCGCCTGCTCGCGGAATTCCCGGCCCTCACGCGGCCGACGTTTTCGGCCGTCGCGGTGCGGCACGGGATCGAGCACCACATACCCACTACGGGCCCGCCGGTCTACGCCAGGGCCCGCCGCCTCGACCCGGCCAAGCTCGCCGTGGCGAAGGCCGAGTTCGACGCGTTGGAGCACCTCGGCATCGTGCGGCGCTCCGATAGCGCGTGGGCCTCGCCACTGCACATCGTGCCAAAGCCGGGGGGTGGATGGCGCCCGTGTGGCGACTACCGCCGTCTCAACGACGCTACCACCCCCGACAGGTACCCGATCCCGCATATTCAGGACTTTTCCGCCCGTTTGGCGGGACGGGTCATCTTTTCGAAAATTGACCTGATACGGGGCTACCACCAGGTACCTGTCCGGGCGGCCGACGTCCCGAAGACGGCCGTCATCACGCCGTTCGGCCTGTTCGAATTTTTGCGGATGCCGTTTGGCCTCAAGAACGCGGCCCAGGCGTTCCAGCGCTTGATGGACGGCGTGCTGCGCGACCTGCCGTTTCTTTTCGTCTATCTGGACGATATCCTCGTCGCCAGCACGTCCCGCGCCAAGCACCTCCTCCACCTCCGAACACTGTTCGGTCGCCTCAGCGAGCACGGCTTAATTGTCAACCCCGTCAAATGCCACTTCGGCGCGACGACCGTTGACTTTTTGGGCCACCGCATCACCAAGACCGGGGCCGTGCCGGTGCCGACCAAGGTCGAGGCCATCACCACGTTCCCGCGTCCCCGTTCCATCAAGGCCCTCCAAGAGTTCCTCGGCATGGTGAATTTTTATCACCGATTCGTGCCCCGCGCTGCTCAGCTCATGCGGCCCCCTTACGAGGCCCTCCGGGGCAAGCCGGCCAAGCATGACATTGTTTGGTCCGCGGCCATGGACGCGGCCTTCGCCAGCGCCAAACGGGCCCTCGCCGACGCAACGCTGCTGGCTCACCCGGTGCTCAACGCGCCCATTGCCCTCACTACGGACGCCTCCAACTACGCGGTGGGCGCCGTCCATGAGCAATGGGTGGACGGGGTTTGGCAGCCACTCGCTTTTTTCAGCCGGCAACTCCGGCCGAACGAGTTAAACTACAGCACGTTCGACCGCGAGCTGCTCGGGCTATTCCTGGCCGTTCGCCATTTCCGACACCTCCTGGAGGGCCGCCCGTTCACGGCTTTCGTCGACCACAAGCCGTTGGTCTACGCAATGGCTAAGGTCACGGAGCCGTGGTCGGCCCGCCAGCAGCGCCACCTTTCCGCCGTGTCGGAGTTCACCACGGACATCCGGCACATCGCCGGCAAAGACAACGCCGTGGCCGACTGTCTTTCTCGGGCCAGCGTGAACGCGGTCCACCTCGGCGTGGACTTCGCGCTCATGGCGGCCGACCAGACCACCGACGCCTCGGTGCAGGCACTCCGTGCGGCGGACACGGGCCTCCGCCTGGCCGACATTCCCTTCGCGGGCACCGTCCTGCTCTGCGACGTCTCCCAGGGCCAGCCTCGCCTCATCGTGCCCGTTTCCTGGCAGCGACGCATCTTCGCCTCCATCCACGGCCTTTCTCACCCGGGCCGGAAAGCTTCTCAGAAGCTGGTGTCGGCGCGTTTCGTCTGGCACGGCCTTCGACGAAACATCCGCGACTGGGCCAACGCCTGCACGGCCTGCCAGCGGGTCAAGGTCCACCGCCACACCCAGGCCACGCTGGCACCTTTCGCCGTGCCTGAACGGCGTTTTGACCACGTCCACGTGGACCTGGTGGGTCCCCTGCCCCCCTCGCGGGGGTTCACCCACCTGCTCACCATGGTGGACAGGACCACCAGGTGGCCGGAGGCTGTGCCCCTCGCCTCCACCACCACCGCCGACGTGGCGCAGGCGTTCATCGCCACCTGGGTCGCGCGCTTCGGTGCACCAGCGGACATCTCGTCCGACCGCGGCCCACAGTTCACGTCTGAGCTTTGGGGCGCGGTCGCCCTTTCGTTGGGGGTCACGCTGCACCGCACCATGGCCTACCACCCCCAAGCCAATGGGTTGTGCGAGCGGTTCCACCGCTCCATGAAGGCCGCACTCATGGCCGGCCTTCAGGACGACGGTTGGGCCGACCGGCTGCCGTGGGTCCTTTTGGGCCTTCGCACGGCCCCCAAGGAAGACCTCCAGGCGTCCGCCGCCGAGCTCGTCTACGGCCAGCCGCTTCGTGTCCCCGGCGAATTCGTGCCCGACGCTACCAGTCCCTGGTCCGCCGCTCGCCAGCGCTCGGACCTCCAGGAGGCCGCCCGACGATTTGCCCCCGTGCCGACGTCCCGCCACGGTGGCCCCCAGTCCTACATCCCCCCGGCGCTTCGCACAGCGGAGTACGTCTTTGTGCGTCATGACGCGCACCGGGGGCCACTCCGGCCGCCGTACGATGGGCCCTTCCGGGTCCTGCGACGGGGCGACAAGTCTTTCATCGTCGACTTCGGCGGCCGGCCGGACCGGATTTCTGTGGACCGCCTCAAACCGGCGCACATGGACGTCGACCGACCACCACGGTTGGCCCTTCCTCCGCGGCGAGGCCGCCCCCCGTCCACAGTTCCCCTCGCTCGACCACCCACCACCACCTCGGACCCCTCCCCACGACCCTCCAGGCGTCGCTTCGGCCGGGTCATCCGGACCCCCCTTAAATTGACCCTGCCGGTGCAGGTCGATTCTGGAGGGGCGTGTGTAGCGGTTACCGCTGGATGCACACAATCGCCTTGCACTGGCCAGAACACGGCCAGACGCGCCTCTCCCGGGCATGCCCGCTCTCGCCTTTCCAGGGCTCGCCCAGAGCGTCCGGGCATGCCCGCTATCGCCTTTTCAGGGCTCGCCCAGAGCGTCCGGGCATGCCCGCTATCGCCTTTCCAGGGCTCGCCCAGAGCGTCCGGGCATGCCCGCTATCGCCTTTCCAGTGCTCGTCCAGAGCGCCCGGGCACGCCCAGCCTCGACTTGCCAGGCCGCAGCCAAACACGCCCGGGAAGGTCCAGACTCGCCTTTCCAGGGCTCGCCCAGAGCGTCCGGGCATGCCCGCTATCGCCTTTTCAGGGCTCGCCCAGAGCGTCCGGGCATGCCCGCTATCGCCTTTCCAGGGCTCGCCCAGAGCATCCGGGCATGCCCGCTCTCGCTTTTCCAGTGCTCGTCCAGAGCGCCCGGGCACGCCCAGCCTCGACTTGCCAGGCCGCAGCCAAACACGCCCGGGCAGGTCCAGACTCGCCTTTCCAAGGCTCGCCCTTGACACCCGGGCATGCCCGGTATAGCTTTTGCCGGGCAAACTTCCCGACATAAATGTGTATATATATTGCTGCCCGATAAACGGGCTTGTCAGAATACCTGAGCTGTTTTGTTTCAATAAAGCAACTCGGACGAATTCCGTCTTTGGTCGCGTCAATTCTTTCGACTCGCGTTGGAGCGCAGTTCCTTCACTATCTATCTATAATTCCAGCAATCTCTGTGTGTCTGTGTGTCTGTGTGTCTGTGTGTCTGTGTGTCTGTGTGTCTGTGACCGCTGTTTCTCGACAACCACGGGTCCGATATACTTGAAACTTGCCAGGTATATTGCTGGGGACCCGAGGATGTGCCTTTTCAAGGTTTTAAATTAATCGGAGAAGTACTTACCGAGCTATGTCCAAAAAACGCTTCAACCAATCAGAGAGCAGCGAGCTATCACGTGTGCCGAACGTGGCGATCAGACTCTGCCTCGGACGGCACATTTGACAGCGTATTCATTTATTTCACGTTGGAAAACTATGTTGCCGTTAAACTATGTTTTAAAACGAATTCAAACTGCGATTAAATTAAAACGATTCATCGTAACTGCGATTTGCGAACTTCCGGACAGTGAAGACTTCACTTCCGGCAGCCAATCACAGAACGCTTTGTTGCGTAGGCGTGGCCGATGTGAGACGAGCGGAGCTGAGCGCGTTACGAGCTGACCGCCATTACGGTACGTAATTCGATTTCTTATGCGCATTATTTCTCCCAATTCAGTCAGAGCGAAGGGCGGAAGCGAAGAGCGTTGTTTTTTTTGTTTACGGGCGTACGGGCGGGGTAGAGCGTACGGGTAGCGTTTTTTTTTTTTTTTGGCAAGGAACGGGCACCCACGTACGGGCAATGCCCTAGTCTATCTATAATTCCAGTAATCTCTGTGTGTATGTGTGTGTGTTTGTCTGTGACCGCTGTTTCTCGACAACTACCGGTCCGATATACTTGAAACTTGCCAGGTATATTGCTGGGGACCCGAGGATGTGCCTTTTCAAGGTTTGAAATTAATCGGACAAGTGGTTCCCAAGGTATGCTGGTATGGTCACCGTACTCGCAAGCCGTTCGCTTTGGCTTTGCGAATGGACCAAACCATTTCATGTAAATAGAGGGGGGGGGGGGGGGGGGGTTCTGTGGTCGTGACTGGCTTTGCGAATGGACCAAACCATTTCATGTAAATAGAGGGGGGGGTTCTGTGGTCGTTACTGCCACGTGGTTTCAAAGTTGTTTTTTGTTGTTGTTGTTTGCACGCATGTTTTTTTGCACGCACGTACGGGCAAGCACGTACGTGCGGGCACGTCCTAGTATTGATAACTAGCAGAAGTACCCGGCATTGCCGGGCGGGGGAGGGGAGCTGGGGAGGGGAGGGGAGGGGGAGGGGAGCTGGGGAGGGGAGGGGAAGGGGAGGGGAGGGGAGGGGAACGGGGGGAGAGCGAGCCCCTTGGTAAAGCGAGCGATTTTTTTTTTCATAGCGTCATATCGTTTCATAGCGTCATAGCGTTTCATAGCGTCATAGCGATTTTTTTTTTCATAGCGTCATCGCGTTCATAGCGTCATAGCGTTCATATCGTTCATAGCGTTCATTGCCAAAGGAAGCAATGTCTTGGCAGCCGTGGGGGGCATTCGAGGCTCGGGGGTGTCTGGCGGGCACACGCCACCACTGAAAATGTCTGGCAGTAGTCATTCATGATACCCGGGACTACGCCGAACATTTTCCAGTAGGTTTCATCAGGTTAACTCACAGAGCTGATCTAGCTCAATTTTGGGGTCCCTTTCTGATGGCCCTTCTGACCACACCCACCAGAATGTGCCCGGCAGACGTCCATTTCCTTACATGGACAATGGACATGCACATGGACCATTGCTATATACATGAAAATTGGTTAACTTTCCAGCGATGCTGACCCCCATGGGCCCCCGGTCTATTATGTCCAGGTGTGTGGCGTGTATTGAGCCTTGCGGATCTGAAAACGCCATAAATTATACAAGGGGAGAAGAAGAAGAAAACGATTAGATGCAGAAGAAGAGCACGTACGGGCGAGGCGCATTCTGGGATTTAAAGGCATGTTCATTTCGAGTCACTCGTCCCGACGCCGAATGCGGTTATCATCCAGTCTATAAGTATAACCACACATGGCGGCGCTACCGCTGGTAGTTGGCGGGTTCACCGTGTTCGCGGGACTTGGCTGCTTCTATCACTCCAGCATCAGGTACGTAGGGAAGGGAGTCCGTGGATACTGATCGCGCCAGGTGGCTATTGCACTTGGAACTTTCATTAGTTTGTGCATTCCGTTGGGGCGATTTATATAGCCTGGGTGAATACGTGCTCGTCGTGGTCTGCGTGCTCACCTGGGGGGGGGGGGGTCTGCGTGCTCACCTGGGGGGGGGGGGGGGTCTGCGTGCTCACCTGGGGGGGGGGGGGGTCTGCGTGCTCACCTGAGGGGGGGGGGGTCTGCGTGCTCACCTGAGGGGGTCTGCGTGCTCACCTGCGGGTTTGCACGCTCACCTGGGGGTCTGCGCGCTCACTTGGGGGTCTGCGCGCTCACCTGAGGGTCTGCGCGCTCACCTGGGGGTCTGCACGCTCACCTGGGGGTCTGCGCGCTCACCTGAGGGTCTGCGTGCTCACCTGGGGGTCTGCGCCCTCACTTGGGGTCTGCGCACTCACCTGAGGGTCTGCGTGCTCACCTGGGGGTCTGCGCGCTCACCTTGGGGTCTGCGCGCTCACCTTGGGGTCTGCGCACTCACCTTGGGGTCTGCGCACTCACCTTGGGGTCTGTGCACTCACCTGGGGGTCTGCGCACTCACCTTGGGGTCTGCGCACTCACCTTGGGGTCTGTGCACTCACCTGGGGGTCTGTGCACTCACCTGGGGGTCTGCGCACTCACCTCGGGGTCTGCGCACTCACCTGGGGGTCTGCACGCTCACCTGGGGGTCTGCGCGCTCACCTGAGGGTCTGCGTGCTCACCTGGGGGTCTGCGCGCTCGCCTCGGGGTCTGCGCGCTTGCTTCGAGGTGGATGACTCGTGGATCCTCGATGTTTTATTGGAGACCCCTGACTGTAACATTTCACCTGGATCATTTTTTTTTTTTCTCTGCATTATCATTCAGATGATGCTGTCCATGGAACACTTTGGCCACACAGTTTGCCAAATGGAAATGAAATTCAACTCTCATTCCCCGAAACACGCACATAGTCAATGGCATGTTGACTATCACACTCTGGGATAAAGTACAGATCCGGCATGATTGTTCATCTGATGTTAGAAAGCAAACTCCAGTTCTGTACATACTTTGACCTCAAACAAACTTTCACTTTGTCAGGTGTCCAATGCTGTTTACCTGTGTGGTCGATTGTAACTCAAGGGACCCAAAGGCCATGTTTGGTGTCTGACCTCCCCCACCCCCTCTGAATTTTATACATTTCGTAACTAATCCAATAATTACCCTTCATTGTTGTCTTTTCTGCACTTGGTCCATGTTCTCTAATACATGGGTTCCCCTGTTGGTGTTCCCAGCTGAACTCTTGACTCACGATACGGAGGATGCAGGTTGAAATTTATTTTACCGCCTTCATCTACTGATGTCCCTGCAATTTATGCAGAAAGTACACAGACATCGACAAAATCTTTGAAGTACACCGATGTCTATTGACATCCGTGTCCTGTATGCGGTACATGTGCAAACTCCTCCATTGGTCTGAGATCAATGTAAATAAATAAGTAAATAAATAAGTAAATAAATAAATAGATCACGATTTTCGTCAATCTAATTTTACTGCGAACCTAACTGACCTTTGCAGTTGGGCACAGTTTGTACCCTCGTGTTTCCTGCCCTTCCAGGCGCTACTTTGCTGGCGGTGTGTGCACATCTCCTGCGCGCCTGGATGGGAAGACTGTTATAATCACCGGTGCAAACACGGGCATTGGGAAAGAGACTGCGCGGGATCTGGCCAAGCGTGGTGGGTGTTTGATTTGTATTTGTATATCCATTTTGGACTGCAGTGACTTTGAAGTTTCTCCATCCCATAAACATAAAGGATGCTGTATGCAAGTCCGCGGTCGATCATATAGAAAAGAATACTCAGTATGTCGAAAAGAATGTTTGTAATGTAGCGGCTACCGCTGGGTTTTCACAATCGCCTTGCACCTATCAAGGACGCGGAGCGATCACCATGCCGGGCTCGTCCAGGACGCCCGGGCAGGCCCGCGCTCAACTTGCCAGGCCTCGGTCGGGACGCCCGGGCATGCCCCCTCTCGCCTTTCCTGGGCAAACGCTCCGGGATAATGTGTGTATATATATATTGCTGCCCGATAAACGGGCTTTTCAGAGTACCTGAGTGTTTTGTTTGAATAAAGCAACTCGGACGAATTCCAGCTTTTTGTCGTGTCCATTATTCCGATCGACGTGGGACCCCGAGCTCCTTCATTGGTGACCTACCGACATGGACACGGCAGTGGCCCTTAAACTGCCTACCTTCTGGGAGGCTCACGCGGCGGTTTGGTTCGCACAGGCGGACTCCCTGTTCGCCCTGCGAGGCATCACGGCCGACGACACCCGCTTCCACCATGTGGTAGCAGCGCTCGGTTCAGCCACCGCGGCCCACGCCCTGAGCCTCCTCGAGAGCCCGCCAGCCGCTGACAAATACGGCGCGATTAAAAAGCTCCTCCTCGACGCTTTCGCCCTCCCATCGGCGGAACGCGCACGGCGCCTGCTCGACCTGCCCGAGCTCGGAGACACACGCCCTTCCGAGCGAATGGACAACATGCTTTCGCTGCTCGGCGAGCACTCTCCGGCATTCTTGTTCCGGGAGCTGTTCCTCCGTCAGCTGCCTAGCCCGGTACGCCTCGCCCTGGCAAGCACGACGATCACGGATCCCCGTGCCCTTGCCAGGGAAGCCGACAAGATCTCCGCCGCAGGCCAGCGCATCGCAGCAGCGACCTGGGGCCCACCGCCGTCCGACGCAACACCCATGGCGCCCGAGCACCCGGCACGGTCGACGACCAAACTGCCGACGCAATTGGCGGCCGCTACACCGAGCCGACCACCTCCAGCACGACGACCGGGGCCTCCACCTGACCAAGCATGGTGTTACTATCATGCCAGGTTCGGACAGAAGGCCCGGACATGCCGACCCCCGTGCACCTTCAGCAGGCTGGGAAACGGCTGGGCCGGCGTTCATTACCAGCCATGAGCGCCGGCCACACGGGCAACTTACTGTTCATCATGGATAAAGCGTCCGGACGGCGCTTCCTGTGCGACACCGGCGCCCAACTGAGCGTCATACCCGCCTCTGACCAGGACAGGCAGTCCGCGGTTTGCGGCCCCTCCTTGGTTGCGGCCAACGGATCGGCCATCCGCACCTTCGGCCCGCGCAACGTCACCCTCTGCTTCGGCGGCCAACGCTTTGCTTGGACGTTTGTAACCGCAAACGTACCCATGGCTCTGCTAGGCGCCGACTTCCTCTGCGCACACGGGCTGCTGATGGACGTCCAACGGCGTCGTTTAATCAACACCGAAACCGTCAGCTCCCTGGTATGCACATTGAGCAGCTCCACGCCGACCGAGCTGGCATGCGCCCTCCCGGCGGCGAACGAGTTTGCTCGCCTGCTCACGGAGTTCCCGGCCCTCACGCGGCCGACGTTTTTGGCCGTCGCAGTACGACATGGGATCGAGCACCATATACCAACCACGGGCCCGCCGGTCTACGCCAGAGCCCGCCGCCTCGACCCAGGCAAGCTCGCCATGGCCAAAGCCGAGTTCGACGCTTTAGAACACCTCGGCATCGTGCGGCGCTCCGATAGCGCATGGGCTTCGCCACTACACATCGTCCCAAAGCCAGGGGGCGGCTGGCACCCATGTGGCGACTACAGCCGCCTTAACGACGCTACCACCCCCGACAGGTATCCGATCCCGCACATCCAAGACTTCTCCGCCCGTCTGGCGGGACGGGTCATTTTTTCGAAAATTGATCTCATACGGGAATATCACCAGGTACCTGTCAGGGCGGCCGACGTCCCTAAAACGGCAGTCATCATGCCGTTCGGCTTATTCGAATTCTTACGAATGCCGTTTGGTCTCAAGAACGCGGCTCAGGCATGCCAGCGCTTGTTGGACGGCGTGCTGTGTGACCTGCCGTTCCTTTTCGTTTACCTGGACGACATCCTCGTCGCCAACACGTCCCGGGCCGAGCACCTCCGAACACTGTTCGGGCGCCTCAGCGAGCACGGCCTCATCGTCAACCCGGCCAAATGCCACTTCGGCATGACGGCCGTTGATTTTTGGGCCACCACATCACCAAGAACGGGGCCGTGCCGCTGCCAACCAAGGTCGAGGCCATCACCACGTTCCCGCGTCTCCGCACCATAAAGGCCCTGCAGGAATTCCTGGGAATGGTGAATTTTTTATCACCGCTTCGTGCCCCGCGCTGCTCAACTCATGCGGCCCCTCTACGAAGCCCTCCGGGGCAAGCCGGCCAAGCACGACATCGCCTGGTCCGCAGCAATGGACGCGGCCTTCCAAAGCTCAAAGCGGGCCCTCGCCGACGCAACACTGCTCGCTCACCCGGTGCTCAACGCTCCCATCGCCCTCACCACGGATGCCTCCGACTACGCGGTGCGCGCCATACATGAGCAATGGGTGAACGGGGTTTGGCAGCCACTCGCTTTTTTCAGCCGGCAGCTCCGGCCGAGCGAGCTCAAATACAGCACGTTTGACCGTGAGCTCCTCGGTCCACACCTGGCCATCCGCCATTTCCGCCACCTCCTGGAGGGCCGACCTTTCACGGCGTTCGTCGACCACAAGCCGTTGGTTTACGCAATGGCCAAGGTCACGCAGCCGTGGTCGGCCCGCCAACAGCGCCACCTCTCCGCCATGTCGGAGTTTACCACGGACATCCGGCACGTTGCCGGCAAAAACAACGCCGTGGCCGACTGTCTTTCCCGGGCCAGCGCGAACGCGGTCCACCTGGGCATGGACTTCGCGCTTATGGCGGCGGACCAAACCACCGACACCACGGTGCAAGCCCTCCGGGCGGCGGACACGGGCCTCCGCCTGGCCGACATCCCCTTCGCGGACACTGTCCTGCTCTGCGACGTCTCCCAAGGCCAGCCTCGCCCCATCGTGCCCGTCACCTGGCAACGCCGCATCTTCGCCTCCCTCCACGGCCTTTCCCACCCGGGCCGGAAAGCTTCCCAGAAGCTGGTGTCGGCGCGATTCGTCTGGCACGGCCTTCGTCGGGACGTCCGCGAGTGGACCAGCACCTGCACAGCCTGCCAACGGGCCAAGGTCCACCGACACACCCAGGCCCCGCTGGCACCTTTCACCGTGCCCGAACGACATTTCAACCACGTCAACGTGGATCTGGTGGGCCCCCTCCCCCTGTCACGGGGGTTCACACACCTGCTCACCATGGTGGACAGGACCACCAGGTGGCCGGAGGCCGTTTCCCCTCGTCTCCACCGCCGACGTGGCGCAGGCTTTCATCGCCACCTGGGTCGCCCGCTTCGGCGCACCGGCGGACATCTCGTCAGACCGCGGACCACAGTTCACCTCCGAGCTGTGGGGCGCGGTCGCCCGCAACCTTGGGGTCAAGCTCCACCGTACTACGGCCTACCACCCCCAAGCAAACGGGTTGTGCAAGCGATTCCATCGCTCCATGAAGGCCGCGCTCATGGCCGGCCTTCAAGACGGCGGTTGGGCCGACCGGCTGCTGTGGGCCCTTTTGGGCCTCTGCACGGCCCCCAAGGAGGACCTCCAGGCATCCACCGCCGAGCTTGTCTACGGCCAGGCGCTACGCGTCCCGGGCGAATTCGTGCCCGACGCTACCAGTCCCTGGTCCGCAGCTCACCAGCGCTCGGACCTCCAGGAGGCCGCCCGACGGTTTGCCCCCGTGCCAACATCCTACCACGGTGACCCCCAGTCCTACGTCCCCCCAGCACTTCACACAGCGGAGTATGTTTTTGTGCGTCACGACGCACATCGGGGGCCACTCCGGCCGCCGTACGACAGGCCCTTCCGGGTCCTGCGACGGGACGACAAGTCGTTCGTCATCGACATCGGCGGCAGGTCGGACCGGATTGCGGTGGACCGCCTCAAGCCGGCGCACGTGGATTTCGCCCACCACCACACCGGACCCCCCCCCCCCCCCCCACGACCCGCCAGGGGTTGCTTCGGCCGGGTCATCAGGACCCCCCTCAAATTGACCCTGCCGGTGCAAGTCGATTCTGGGGGGACGTGTGTAGCGGCTACCGCTGGGTTTTCACAATCGCCTTGCACCTATCGAGGACGCGGAGTGATCACCATGCCGGGCTCGTCCAGGACGCCCGGGCAGGCTCGCCCTCAACTTGCCAGGCCGCAGCCAGGACGCTCGGCCACGCCCCCTCTCGCCTTTCCTGGGCAAACGCTCCGGGATAATGTGTGTATATATATTGCTGCCCGATAAACGGGCTTGTCAGAGTACCTGAGTGTTTTGTTTGAATTAAGCAACTCGGACGAATTCCAGCTTTTTGTCGCGTCCATTCTTCCGATCGACGTGGGAGCCCGAGCTCCTTCAGTAATCTAGTTTAACCTGAAGAAAATAGCACACACATATCCAACTACAAAGCCATTTCCCCCACAGACTTGCAAATCGCCAAATGAAAAGTAACCTCAAGACAGACAAAACAGCAGACGAGGAAGCAATGATTCTGAGGTTAGCAAGGGGTGTGTTCCAATTAGCAAGCAGCTTGCTCCCCCTTGCCAAGCAGTTTGCTTAACAACAACATGGCGGTCTCCACGTAAACAATGCTGTTGTCGGGCCGTCGTTTTCAGTTTTATGACCATTCATTGTTGATCTTATGACTTCTTATGACAAACTCTTTCTCTTATGACACCTTCATAAGTTCAACTTCATGTCGCATCTTGTGACATCGATCCTCTTATGACAACTTCACCAAACAAATTTGTGTCAGCAGCGGTTACAGAGTACGAGGAAGAGGAAAAGAAAGATAAACAAATGCAGAGTCAGAAGGAGGATCTCTCTACCAAACTTATCTATATACCTTACCGCTGTGCATTTTGGGGAGGGGTTTTGTATGTTTGTAGATCTTGAATAATTAGGATGAAAAGTAGAAGTAACAATAATAGTATGAAATGCACGTTTCAACAAGAATAAAAAGACGTCAAATGTCATAGCAAGGGGTGTGTTCACCATCTTTTTAGTAATTTTGCTGTGTGGAGTTAAAGGCTGTCAGTCGGCCATCTTTGGACAGATGACAAAACAAAATCTTCTGCATATGTATAGTCTCATGTGTTGGCTTTGTGCCAAGTTTGAAGAAAATCGGTCCATGCATGTCCGAGAAATGGATGGGGACAAGTTTAAGTATCAAAATGGCCGCCAGTCGGCCATGTTGGATTTGATCTCGAAAAAGGATGTGCACATGTAAGTGATCATTCATGATCTGTGTGCCAAGTTTGAAAAACATCGGTAAATGCATGTCCGAAAAATGGTTGAGGACGTGTTCAACATCGGGGTTTTTTTCTAACTTAAATGGCCTCCAGTCGGCCATCTTCGATTGCATCGCGAAACAAAATGATTTGTATATGGACACATCATGTATTGTCCATGTGCCAAGTATGAACAAAATCGGTCCATATATCTCTGAGATATGGATACGGATACGGACAGACGGACGGATGTGACCAAATCCATAAGCCCCATTTTTGGACCAAGCCCAACGGGGGCGAAATAATATTGGGAGTATTCATAACGGGTTTCCATCTGAACATTTCGTTGGTTGTAGTATCGTCTTTAATGTGACTACGGCGGGCATTTTTGCTACCAAAACGAAGCACCTCTCTTACTCGCTTGCTTCACTTGCGAAGATGCTAGTCGAACGGCTTTCAAAGCAGTTGATACAGAATAAGTAGCTTGGAAAACGATAGTAAGCTGCTTGCTAATGGAACACACCCAAGGTCATCGGCATCTTGTTTTATGTAAAGCATAACCTGTAAGCTTAGAGCTGCTTAACCAGAAATCGATATGCCGTCCAACAGGTGCTCGTGTTATCTTCGCATGTCGTGACTTGGACAAGGCTGAAGCGGCTGCGGCGGAGATTTATGCTGGTTCCCCCAATAAAAACGTGGTCGTGCGTAAGCTGGACCTTGCCAGTACGGTGTCCATTCACGAGTTTGCCGCTCGAATCAACAAAGGTCAGAAAGATGTGCAAGTTCACCCGTTAGCCTTTGCAGATTCTGATGCTGACAACTATACCTGTGTCCAAGTGTGATGACTTGTACACAGAATGTGTGAAAGATTGAAAAGTTATACCATCTATTCTCCAACGTTGCCCCCTCTGCTCTTTCAGTCCAACGACCCTCCCCCGCAACTCCAGTTGCCCCCTCTGCTCTTTCAATCCAACGACCCTCCTCCGCAACTCCAGTTGCCCCCTCTGCTCTCAGTCCAACGACCCTCCCCCGCAACTCCAGGATGCACGCGCTCTTCTAGTAACCTCGTCCTGATGAAATTTCCAAAATCCAGGCTGACTGCACACTTTTTTTTCTCTTTTTTTTTTTTTGTACACAAAGTGGATGCTCATGTAAATGCTAACACATAGACCATACAATAAAGGGAGCGAGAGACGAGAGGGGAGAGAGAGGGAAGTACAACAATAGAGAGCAGGGACATCTGGAGATCTGTGGAAGGGAGAGCATTTGGGAGATAGAACACAGACGGATCAGACCGGAGAGGAGTCGGTAGAAGACAGAAAGACCACCGACCTGCCTGCGGTGAGAGAGAGAAAGGCCCTCACAATCGGCTTCATCATGGGAGATTCCAATGATTCTGAAAGCTTTGGTTTCAACAGCGTGAAGCCGAGCTAGGTGTGAGGCAGGAGCACCAGCCCAGAGGGAAGAGCAGTATTCCATTGAGCTGAGGATGAAAGCTTTGTATATGGTGTATGTGGAGCTCAGAAGTGCCCAGAAAGGACTTTGCACAACGGAGGATGCCCAGTCGGCGACTGGCTTTGGAGGCCAGTTTGGAAATGTGGTTTTCCCAGGAAAGATCATGGCAGATAGTGGGACCCCCAAAAGCTTGAGTGACAGCACTTCTTGGAGAGGATTGTTGAGTAAGTGGATGGGAGGGTTTTCTAGACGGTCTTTTCGGAGAGACATAGTGAGAGTGTGATTGAAAAGTTTGTCAGGATTGAAAGAAATGTTTCACTTGTTTGACCAGTCTGATTTTTGTCCAGGTCTGCAGAGAGTGAAGAGGCTGCAGACTGCCGATCTGAGGGATGAGATATGGAGCGGCAGAGAGTGGAGTCATCAGCAAAGAGATAGGGAAGGATGTTCCAGAGTCGGAGAGATCATTGATGAAAACCAGAAAAAGCACAGGGCCCAGAACACTGCCTTGGGGAACTCTAGCCTGGAGAGGAAGTGGAGATTAGAGAATTCCATTTGGAGCCACACGTTGACCTGCACTCACACCTTTATTCCTCACTTCTCCCGTTTATTGTACCACATTTAAAAGGCTGTTCTGTCTCGCTCTTCCCTCCAGGGCTTTAAGCAGGCGATGCACTACCATCTCTTGTTATCCCCCATCCTAACTCGTGATCTTTATTATCCCCATTATCCCTTCCTAACTCAACCATCTTACTTGCTGATTTTAGTGTTTCCTCCCTCTCCCCCTTCTCTCTTCCTTTCTTGTCCAATTGCCCCCTTGCTGGTTGTATCCAATGGTTGCCCCCACTATCCCACTGTCAATGTATCCTTGCTCTTCCATGAGCCTCGCTCTTGTTTCCAAAAAAAAAGTGCAGTATTGAATCTCTCATTCCTAAATCCTTCTCTTGCAAGGTCAGTCATTCCTGAATCATTCCAAAATAGTTACGTTCTTTGTTTTTTTTTGTTTTTTTTCAGAGGAGTCAGCAATTCACATCGTAATCAATAATGCTGGGGTGATGTTGTGTCCTTATTGGAAGACCGAAAATGGCTTTGAGATGCAGTTTGGTGTGAATCATTTGGGTAAGTTTGTGAGCAGCAACGTTGCTGTGGCTTTTTAGTGGTAAAGTATGTATTACTACGATATAAACATGTATGTCGATGTCATGATGTGTCATGACTACAAGGTGCCAGTTGTTGCTTTTTTTTTTACACCAGATGCGGAAACGTTCACCGTTTTTGCATCACATGCCCCACACAGCCAATCGGGAACCCATGTATGCTGCGTCAGAAATTACAAGGAAATTAGCCAAAGTTGCACTTTTTGCTCCATAAAGTTGGCATAAAGTGGGAAAAATCCTATTAGTTATTATCCAGTAATTCTCATTTTGTGAAATTTGAGTTTTTTATGTTACAAATTTTCTCCAAATGATTACTAAGCATTTAATTTCATTCCAGGTCACTTCCTGCTGACGTACCTCTTGCTGGACCTTCTAAAGCGCTCTGCACCGGCCAGAATCATCAACGTGTCCTCATTGGCCCACAAATGGGGGAAGATAAATTTTGATGATTTGCAGAGTGAGAAAAGCTACAGAAGCGGCAGGGCGTACTGTCAGAGCAAGCTCGCCAACGTGCTTTTCACACGTGAACTGGCACGTCGACTCCAAGGTAAACGATCATCTGAATTTATTCTTTTTGGACACCTTTTGCCTTGCCATTGGTAAGTTAAAAAAAAAAAAATTGTGGAACTTGGATTAGTTGCCTGGAAACTTGTAACGAACGAACAAACAACCAAACAAACTTGCATACACCGACCGTAATCATTCGTGTAGAGGCCGCACCTTTTTCTCCACCAGAAATGGCTGCTCAACATTTGAGCTTGTATCATCCACGCGAACTAAAGTGAAAGCTCTATTTCTTCAGATTACTCGCACAATAACGATTTTTGTTACTGGATGCTGCCATTTTTAATGGCATTAAATTTAAATAAACATTCTTAATTTTAATGGCACAATCAACTTTTTCCTGCTCTGCCTTTTCCCTTTTATTTAATTTTACTCATTTGACCTTTTTTATTTTCCTTTTCTCCTTTGCACTTTTCCTCATCTTCTTTTCCGTTTTCCTCTTCTCTCTCCTTTTTTTTCTCCCCTTTGTTCTCTCCTTTTTGTAGTTATTTTAGTTGATGTATTAGCAATGGTACTCGGCATTGACGGCAACTCAGGGTCGCCTCGCTGGTGGGAATATTGAGAGGGAGGGAAAGAGAGAAGGAGAAGGAGGGGGAGGGAAGGGGATGAGAGAGAGGTGGGTGGGGAAAAGAAGGTAGTGTTCTGGACTTGCGTTTGGGAGGGGGACTTAAGGGGAAGTGGGGAGGGATGGGGGTTAGTCCCATCTACGGGCATTAGTACGGGATTGAACCAAACGGGGTACGTTAAAACAGCACATTGAAATGGGTCATACTAAACATCGCCCGCACACCGCCCATATATGTCAATGCGGGTTTGAGGGATGAGGGGCCTTGGGTGAGGTAAGCATGAGGGGAGGGAAGCAAAGGCAGCGTGAGGAAGGGGGGGGGGAGCAAAGGCAGCATGAGGGAAGGGAAGGCAGCCTGGGGGGGGGGGGGGGGGTGAGCGAAGGCAGCATGAGGGGATGGGAAGGGAAGGCAGCATGAGGGGAGGGGAAGGGAAGGCAGCATGAAGAGAGGGGAAGGGAAGGCAGCATGAAGAGAGGGGAAGGGAAGACAGCACAAGGGGAGGGTAAGGCAGCATGAACAGAGGGGAAGGGATTGTAGTGCGAAAGGAGGGGAAGGGAAGGCAGTGCCATAGAATGAGGGTTTGGCAAACTTAACAACAGGCGCAAATTAACAAAATGATTAATAAAGGATAAATTTAATTATAAATACGTAACTGGTTCTGAGCATCTCCAGACAATCACGTTCAAGCAAGATAGCAATTTACCCATAGTTTTCAAACAGCACGTACCATTTTAAGAGATTATAACATGGGCTTCCCTCAATCTTAAGGGATGCAACTCAAACTGCAGCTGCCGCCATGATGTGTCCACACTGTGAAATTGGTCCCGTCGAGGCAAAGGTTACATTTTTAACTTGTGTTAGATTTGACTAAGACGACGGAACACACCTTTAATTCATCACCTTAACATTGTCTTGAATGTCAATTTGTAATGATATTTTCAAAAATGACAAAAAGGTCAATTTACACGCCTTCCTTCACCTCACTCCTCCCATGCCTCCTCCGTGACTCCAAGCACACCCCTTCCCATGCAAAAGAAACAAACATCAAAGAATATCACTCAAAGCTGAGCACCAAAATAATTACAAATACTTGCGCAAAATGACAAATAAAGCAAATGGAAAGGTAATAAGAGAGTGGTGAAACTGAGGTGTTCCATTGTCAAGCAGATTAGAGTCCTCACCAAACGGTTAAAGCACTCAAACAGCACTCCAATGAAACGGTTGATAAAGAATGGCTGGCTTGGCAAGCAATAGCAAGCTGATTGCTTCTGGTTTAAATGGCCTAAAATGTTCGGGAGATCTGACCCGCCAATTCCCACTTCTTTAATGCTCTGAAATCGACTCAATCTGGGTCCGTCAATATGAATATGAATGATCGTTTTAAGGCCATTTTCCCCGCTAGAGCAGGGGTTAGCCTTGCGGGCCCCATGACAATCATGGTTCCCTGTTTGAGGCAATGTTTTTATGGCCGGATGTCCTTCCTGGCGCCAACCCTTAGTCGCCTCTTACGATGCGCAGGGATACGGTTTACCTATTCTAAACCGGGGTACACCGGGATCATTCATCCCAGCAAGCTGGTACTCAATTTGCCGACCTTGGAAGGATGACAGGCTGAGTCAATCCCCCTGGTGTCAATTTAGCAATCGACCGGGATTCGAACCCAGGATCCTAGGATCCCAAGCCGGCACCCTAACCGCTAAGCCAACACCAGGTCCGTCACATGGAGGGAATTTTAAAAACAGATGGATCAAATCTTCTGGTTTCCCACATGTATCACAGGTTGCAGTACAGTCGAGTGACACCCTATCCTATGGAGGTATGAATTAAGATGACAGAGCAGAAGAAGGGATGACAGCCTTTCTTAAATAAATAAATTCACTTCATTATATGAATAGCTAACTTCTTTAAAATTTTCAGATTTCACTCCAAATTTCGATACTTATTTCATCTATGGGATCCGAACCTTGAATCAAGATTTTGATTATATGCTTGAATTCATCTGTGAGATGTCATTGTGGTTCTATGCAAGGCATGTTTGATTAGGCCAAAACAAAATGGCGGCTTAATAACCCAGTGGTGTGACAGAGGGCTGACAAATATGACACACTGTCATTTTGGTAAGGCCTATTATTATTTTTTTGGTGATGAGCATCCCATAAAGTATCTTCAAAAAGGGTGTTTGAACACACCCAAACACTCGGTTTTCATTCATGCACTCCCTTTGAATTGGTTAAATATGCATGCAAAATTTGGGGCTGCCTGGTTTCATGGTTTTGGAGTTATAGAGGAGACACACACACACACACACACACACACCCGTTCCCCCCCTATCATGTATCCCTCCTCTTCTCCGACGAAGGGATGAAATCAAAACATGAGCTTCTCCTTGTTTCCTTTGGTGGTTATCATGCTTGATCAACATTTTGTCAATTACATCCATTAAGTAATTTATAGATGATTCCTTATTTTACATTCTCCGGTTTTTATTTTGTTAGTTGTAATTTGTTAAGTGATTCTTCACCATTGGGATATTTTTTTTTTTTTTTTTTTTTTTTTTTTTTTTTTTTTTTTTTTTTTTGTATACAAGATCGAGGCTCGTGAAAGAGCGAACATTAATCACACAGAAAGACAAACAGACACATAAAACAAATAACATCGGGAGCGGTAGACAAGATGGGGAGAGAGGGGGAAGGACACAAACACAACATTTGAGAGCAGGGACCGAGAGACATGGAGACATCGAGAGATCTGTGGGAGGGAGAGGGCTTTGGGGGGGAGGCATGTGAAGGGGGGGAGGCATGTGAAGGGGGGGGGGGTGGGAGAGGTATAAACATATGGACACTGCCAGGATTTCCAGGAAATAAGTTGGAATTTCAAACAAGGTGGATCTGGGGTGAATTAGTGGGGGTAGAAAAGATCAAGGTTATGGATGGGGGAAGATAAGAGATGGTGGTGAACAGCTGTTTTAAAGACCTGGAGGGAGGAGAGGGATTGAAGGGAGTGTGGGAGTTTGTTCCACAGGCGGGAGAAAAGAGGAATGAAAGAGTGAAGGTGAGCAGAGAGCCGAGATTTCGGCAGTTTAACCATCAGAGGGTTGCTGGCAGATCTTGTGCGACCTGTAGGAATATTTGGGGGACAGAGCACAGAGAGAGCTGGGGGAGCAAGGCCGGAGAGGAGTCGGTAGAAGACAGAAAGACCACCTACCTGCCTGCGGTGAGTGAGTGAAAGGCCCTCAGAGATAGCTTCATCGCGGGAGATTCCAATGATTTTGAAAGCTTTGGATTCAACAGCGTGAAGCCGAGCCAGGTGTGAGGCAGGAGCACCAGCCCATAGGGGAGAACAGTATTCCATAGAGCTGCGGATGAAAGCCTTGTATGTGGTGAGGAGCTCAGGTGTGCCGAGGAAGGACTTCGCACGACGGAGGATGCCCAGTCGGCGACTGGCTTTGGAGGCCAGCTTGGAAATGTGGTTTTCCCAAGAAAGATCATGGCAGATAGTGAGACCCAAAAGCTTGAGTGACAGAACTTCTTGGAGAGGATTGTTGAGAAAGTAGATGGGAGGGTTGTCCAGTCGATCTTTTCGGAGAGACATAGTAAGAGAGTGAGATTTGGCAGGATTGAAAGACATGTTCCACTTGTTTGACCAGTCTGTGATTTTGTCCAGGTCTTCAGAGAGTGAGGAGGCTGCAGACTGCCGATCTGAGGGAAGAGGAATGGAGCGGCAGAGAGTGGAGTCATCAGCAAAGAGATAGAGAGGATTTTCCAGAGAGTCAGAGAGATCATTGATAAAGACCAGAAAAAGCACAGGGCCCAGCACACTTCCTTGGGGAACTCCAGCCTGAACAGGAAGGGGAGATGAGAGAAATCCATTCAGGGCCACACGTTGACTACGACCAGAGAGGAAGTCCGCAAGCCATGCATGGAGATTTCCATGGATACCATAGGAGGAGAGTTTGGTGAGCAGAGCTGGGTGCCAGACCGTATCAAAGGCTCTTGATATGTCAAGGGAGACAGCTCTGATTTCCTGTTTGGCATTGAGGACCTCCATCCATTGTTGAGACAGCAGAAGCAGCATGTCCAGAGTAGAGTGACCTGGTCTGAAACCAAATTGATGATCAGAGATCAAGCCATTGGAGAAGAGGAAAGATTTGAGGACAAAAACGATATATATCACGATGTCTCAAAGTTTGTTTTTTTTGTATACTGAATCGAGGCTCGTGGAAGAGCTAACATTTATTTCACAAACAAATCAACCAGACAAACAAAATATACAAAAAGAGGGAGCGGAAGACAAGATGGGGAGAGAAGGGGAAGCACACAACCACAACATTTGAGAGCAGGGAGAAGTGTGGGAGGGAGAGGGCTTGGGGGGAGGAGGCGTGGGAAGGGGGAGGGGGGGGAAGGGGGGGGGGAGAGGTATAAAACACAAGGGGACCGAAATTAGCGGGGGTAGAAAAGATCAAGGTTTTGGATGGGGGAGGATAAGAGATGGTGGTGAACAGCTGTTTTAAAGACCTGGAGGGTGGAGTGGGATTGAAGAGAGTGAGGGAGTTTGTTCCAGAGGCGGGAGAAAAGAGGAATGAAGGAGTGAAGGTGAGCAGAAAGTCTTGATTTTGGCAGTTTAACCATAAGAGGGTTGCAGGCAGATCTTGTGCGACCTGTAGGAATATTTGGGGGACAGAGCCCAGAGAGAGCTGGGGGGGCAAGGCCAGAGAGGAGTCGGTAGAAGACGGAAAGACCACCAACCTGCCTGCGGTGAGTGAGTGAAAGGCCCTTGGAGTTAGCTGTTATAGACAGATTATGTTATGGACAGACAAGTTATGGACAGATTCGGATGATACTTGGTGGACAGGTTAGGTGTATGCCAAGGAAGCATGAATGACCTAAATGCATATATATCACATCCAGGACAAAGACAATAGTAAATATCAGAGTACTTTTCACGAGAATTAGTAGATAATGGATCAACACATGGTATGTGGGATTTGAACCTGTGTTCACAGAAAAAGGAGGGATTTTAAAAGAGATTAGCATTTAAATTGTGAACCCAAAATACCAGGATGTAATTTCTCAATGATGGCATATTCTGTTTCACCTGTCCTTCGTTCTGGCAGATACCAATGTGACTGTCAACGCTGTGCACCCCGGTAGCGTGCACACTGAATTGGGTCGACATCTCCACTTTCTCCTGCCTGCTGGAATCTTCTTTTCTCCTTTTCTAAAAACTGCCACTCAAGGAGCCCAGACAAGCATCCACTGTGCCGTCGCAGCGGAGCTAAAAGATGTTTCGGGCGTATATTTCAGGTACCGTCTGGCTTTGGTGCTGCTGGGTGCTGGTTGGTTGCCTCAACAAGCTGCTTTCACTTGTGAAATCGTGACTCTTGGATAGTAATACCAAATGAGCAGTGATTTTTTTTTTTACCTCTAAAGAATGAATGAAGCGTACTTGCACATTTTTGGTACTGTGCAGTACTATGGGCTTGGCACTGCCCAGAAGCACACATATCCTCCCTTATCAATGTCTAAACGAAGGACTTTAACTGAGACCTCTTGCAGACTGTATTAATTGACGAGAACATTCTGTGCGAGGCTACTCAGGTGTAGCTTACCTCTTGAAAAGCAATAATGTAATGGAGGTGTAGAATTTCATGTGCGATTCAAAATGTAACAATAGTTTGCACCACGGTGGAGTTTAATGTCAACTTTTCCATTCGTTCACTTTTTTTTTCTTTCTTTTGTTATGTAGAGTGCTGGATATTTGGCTGCATGATCATGTTTCCGAGGTATGCCTACATGTAGGGAAATCTTGGGCGATCATTCCGCCTCGAGGTGACATCCTGCATCTTGTGTTTCAGCGATTGTGCTCCATCTGCGGTGGGGGACTGTGCCAACGACCAACAAGCCGCTTCTCGCCTCTGGGATGTTAGCTGTCAACTGCTGGGCATTCATTGGGACTAGAGTGAGGCCTTGTCGATCGGTCGAGGATTACTTGGTGGTCCTGGGTGGACATGTCTGAAACTTTCTTCCTTTATTGTTATCTCTACACATTACAATCTTTATTCTTCCTGATTAGAATTCTCACATTCCATTGTATGCTTTGGCATCGATCTTCCATGAGCGTCGATGTTGCATTGAAAAGGAAATGTTTCTGTGGAAATTCAGTTCAGGTTTACTGTAAAGTTTTGAAAAGGCATTGTTGCGGAAATCCACCTCGACCCCTTCTAGTCCTCCTTGCTGGGTGGGACATCAGCCCTGGACAGCACACGAGGCTCGTGCTTGGATAGGGAACTCATGTGAACAGCAACCTGTTGTGACAACCACAGAGGAGGAGGTGGGGCAGGGGAGGAGGTGGGGTAGGGTGGATGGGGTGGGGGCAGGAGCAGGGGGAGGATATGGAAAGGCATGTGGTTTGGAACACAAGATATGGATAAGAGAAATTACTTTTGTAAACCATTGCTTCCAAGAGACCAAATGATCCAACTGCGTTTGTTAATTTTGAGATGTCCTTAACCTTTGAAAGTTCCAATATTTTTAGAGAATCGTCAGAATATTTTTAATGGATAGAGTTGTGGTGAAAATGTAAGTTGAACCCAGGTGTGACGCTCACTTAAACCACTGGGCGGTGTCTATAAGACCTCGGGACGTCCGCGACTCGAGGCCACTCCTGCGACCTTATACAATGACATGTAGAATTGAATGGTACGTACCCACTTATATTCTAGGCTTGCTTGCATTGACTGATATATCCAATCTTTCTCATATGATGCCTTGATCCTGACATATATGTTGCATGATGTATTTTACAGGATGATGTTACGATCTAATTGAAATTAAACCTATCTATGGGACGAGTTGTGGATTTGGTTGATTTTCACAACAAGAGTATTGAGATAAGTGACACATTATGTATTGTAAAGTCGAAGTGGTTCAAGGAGCCAATAAACGATCTTCAACAAAAAAAACAGCAGAAGTGTTAAGTGTGAGTATTCCTTTATTTTATTTATTTATTTATTTTCCAAACAGAAATCTAGGCTCGTGCAGGAGGTAAGTGACCGACGGCAGCAGGTTCACAGACTTACAGGTGGTTAAGGGCAAATCGAGACAGACATCTTGCTGCTCATATTGTCGAATTATTCTGCAGACAAACACAGACGTGTTGATCGCAACTCTCACGCCAAGCAGAGACAGGAAGCATGTCGAAAGACGTCAAGAAACTCTAGTTGAGAGGAAGACACGACTGTGAGATACAGTAACGATCTTAATTTTGTTATTTTTTGTCTCGCTCATCCTTGGAATTTTTACAGATCATTGGTGCTAATTTGTCTTGATTTTAGTCTTTGAAGCTGTGCTGGTATGCATTTGGATTTGAAAGGCCGGAGAAAAAGGAGATGGAACGGCATTCAGGAAAGCGGCCTGCTATGATGATTGCCTGTGCTTTGAGTTGGCACGTGCTTCCAAGAGATCTTGTTGATGGACTCCAAGGAGTAATGCTGATTCCCAGGGACGTAACATAATTGGCGACTCCAAAAACCTTCTTTTTTTTTTTCTTCTTCTTTTTTTTTTTCCTCTTTTTTTTCTCTCAATACGGAAATTGGAGAGTTCTAGCTGACGAGAGAGTCATTGGAGGATTATATTGAGAGACGGTCATTCTCTTGTGGGCACGTTTTTGCTTCATGCACGTAACCTGGGTTTTTATTTTATTTTATCTCCGGGAGCAATTGAGGCAGCTGTCAGTTGGCTATACCCCGCCCAAATAAAGGTATGCATCGGAAAAGCTGTTGCATGCCTGCAACAAGATCACCCGTCGGGCGGGTCTTCTGCTGGTAGCATAAATCCAGCATTTCCTCAATTCGTGTGCGTTGCTGTACATGTTGGGAATACATTGTCCAATCTGCACTGATTACAATCTCCCAAGAAAATTTGGCTGAATCGGGTGATAAAGCCTCAAGATACATTGGTCTGTGGTCTGTGGTGGAATGTAGACAGCCATTACAAATATCTGGTTTACTTTCCTCAGTAAATAAAAAGGTCCAAGCCCAACAACAAGCAGTTTGTAATCTGGGGTAGCTACATGTGTTTACCTTCACTGATCAGTTGTTACCCTCGCCAGATTGCATTTGGGTCCGATTGTTTGTCTGTTTTTTGTCCGCACATAAAGTGAGTAAGCTTTTCTCTGCAACGATTGACACGAAATTTTCACCATAGGTGCTCCTGCAGAATTTTTTTTGAATGATAATTATGTCATGGGTCACGTGGTATGGGTGCCATCTTGGAAAAAAAACCGAAAAACTTTGCTCCTCTATATCTCTGAAACTGCTCCATGGAAAAAATTGAAACATGGCTCGTAGTCAATTACTCCCCGTGGGGAACAATATATTGTTACGGATCTTGGGGGTCGGCGCTCCCCTTATCAAGGGGGGGGGGGGTTAATCCCCTTGTCTTTTTAGCTGGCCGTCCCGAGTCCTGGGGGTTATAACGTCCTTCCTGGCGCGGCGTTAGATAGGGTTTGTTAGGCCTAGGGGTTCACTACTACCTAAGTACCAACGCTGGCTGGAAACGAGGGAATAACTCCCGCTCGAACCATGGATATGTTGGAAAATTCCGAGCGGTTAGCAATCCGCGATCCAAGCTGTTAACAATGAGACGAAACCCGATTCTGAGCGGTTCCTAATCGTGCCACAGGTACTCAATTGAGAAAAGACGAAAGCGAAGGGATTAAGACGAAACCAGAAAGAACAGGTGAATTTATTACAAACAAAAAAAGGAAAGGAAAGAATGTACAAGACAGGAAGAAGAAGAAGCAGGACACAGGGCAGTCTTAAAGCAGTCTTAATCTATACCCCAGACAAACATACACACACACAGGGATTGTAGCTGGTAGGTGGTCAGGTAGAGGGTCCGGTGATGGGGTCCAGGCTCCAGGTGAGGCTCCAGTCCAGGCTCCGGTTCAGCGGGCAAAAACCCGGCAGGCAGCTCCGCGTATTTTGGAAACGCGACCGGACCTTACATATAGCGGGGGGGAGGCTGGTGTCCCGTACGTGTGCGCTCCTGGACAAGTCCGTTAATAAGCGCGTCTCCAACCAAACTCGTGCGCATTTCCCAATCAGACTCGTATAAGCGCGTCTCCAACCCGAGTCCTTTTTACCACCAACCTTCCACTCGAGTGCCGCCGTATCTCTCTCTCAAAGGGCTTTGCGTTTGCGCTTATATAACGCGCCACGTGATCACTACACGGGCCTCAAGGCCACGCCTGTCGGTGATGTTACATCAGCCCTGGTTGGCTGGTGAGGGTTTACCGGCCACGCCTTTGACGGCTGGTTGACAGGCCACACCTTCTTCTTGGCATTCCGCCCCCTTTTTCCTCAGGCCTGATCGCATGGTTTATGGCGGTGCTTGAGCGAACGCTAAGGCAACGACTGTAGGGGCACGTAATGGCGTCGCTTGGAGATGGAGGTCGCAAAATGGACGGAATGGTCCTAATCTTATTTGATTGATGCAACGCAGATTCAACTATTGGAAACACGGCCTTATCTAAAACACATAATAATGAAATAACTAAAGTCCTATGGTGGCCTACGTGTTGCTTGTGGACTAACTATGGGGTGCAGCCTTTAACATTTTAATAATGAGATATTTACAAGTACTTATTTACAAGCGAGGGTTCTAAAACCGCAACAATATATTCATGATTATGTCACCATTGCCTTCATTATGACATCATAATTAGACAAGTAGAATGTTTGATCCAATTTCTTGAGCATGATCTACACATGAATAGTATGGGAGAATTAAATTGATGACATAATCGGTAACGTGGTTCAGCAGCCGCATTGGATTGAACATATATCTACGCCATTAATAAACCACACAAACACGTCCTGCTGAAGGTCTGCAATATCTGATTGCTCTTTCTTGTTGCACTAGTATAAAGCCCATTAAAAATGATGGGTTGGAACAGTTTTTTTTTTGTTTTTTTTTACGACAGCCATGTGAGCCTGCCAAAGTCTGAAGTCTGGGCTCATATAATCTTTATTTATTAGACATCCTACAGATGTAAATGAGCCTGATGTTGGTTTAGCGGTTAGGGTGCCAGCGTGGGATCCCAGGATCCTGGGTTTGAATGCCGGTCTATTGCTGAATTAACGCCAGGGGGCCTGTCATCCTTCCGAGGTCGGCAAATTGAGTACCAGTTCACTGGTAATTCCGTGTGTGTCGCAAAGGCGACCAACAGGGTTGGCGGCAGGAAGGGCATCTGGCCATAAAACATTGCTTCAAAAAGGGGACCAGGGTGCTCGAAAAATGCCAACTCCTGCTCTGCAGGGAAAAATGGCCTCTGAAGGTGGTTCTACAGATGTAAATGAACACTCGTTTTACTTTGCACACATTGCACATCACGTGCAGCAAATTTCACCTTCCTGTGCTTTGTATTTATTGTGATTTAAAAAATACCGCTGCTGTACACCGACCTCGAGGCTCAGTTTGCAAGCCACCGTCAACAATTCCAATGTAAGAGGCATAATTGCTCTTCTTTTGGGTCTTCGGAATCCTTGGGGTCTTTTGTGTCCTCTGGATCATTTGGGTCCTTGGGGTCTTTTAGGTCTTCAGCGTCGTTTGTGTCTTTTGGGTCTTCTGGTTGATCGGCATATTTTGGGTCATTTGAGTCTTTTGGGCACCTCAATCTGGATCTATGGGGTATTTAAGGGTCTTTGGGCTATTTTGCGATTTAGGGGTAATTTTGGTCTTTAGGGTCCACTGGGTCTTTGGGATCTTTTCGCTTTTTTGGATTGTTTGGTTCTTTCGGGTCTTTTGGTTATTTCAGGTATTTTGGGTCTTTGGGGTCTCTAAGGGTCTTTGGGAAAATTTGGGTCTTGGGACCTTTTGGGTCTTTGGGGGTATTTTCAGTCTTCTGGGTCTTTTCGACCCTTTAAGTAACCGGGATATTTTGGGTCTTCAGGCTATTTTCAGTCTTTAAGATTATTTGGGTCCTTTGGGTCTTCGGGGTCTTTTCAGTCTTTAGGGTCTTTTCGATCGTTTTGGTCTTCATGGTATTTAAATGTCTTTTGGGTATTTTGGGTTTTTTCATTCTTCAGGGTCTTTTCTGTCTTTGGGGTATTTTTGGTATTTGGTGTATTTTGGGTCTTTGGGGTATTTTCGATCGTTGTGGTCTTTTGGATCTTTAACAGTCTTCAGGGTATTTTGGGTATTTAAGGGTCTTTGGGGTATTTTGGGTTTTCAGGGTCTTTTCAGTCTAAGTCCTCTGGGTACTTGGGGTCTTTGGGGTATTTTGGGTCTTCGGGGTCTTTAAGGGTCTTTGGGATAATTTGGGTCTTGGGACCTTTTGGGTCTTTGGGGGTATTTTCAGTCTTCTGGGTCTTTTCGATCCTTTAAGTAACCAGGATATTTTGGGTCTTCAGGCTATTTTCAGTCTTTAAGATTATTTGGGTCCTTTGGGTCTTCGGGGTCTGTTCGGTCTTTAGGGTCTTTTCGATCGTTTTGGTCTTCATGGTATTTAAATGTCTTTGGGGTATTTTGGGTTTTTTCATTCTTCAGGGTCTTTTCTGTCTTTGGGGTATTTTTGGTATTTGGTGTATTTTGGGTCTTTGGGGTATTTTCGGTCTTCGTGGTCTTTTGGATCTTTAACAGTCTTCAGGATCTTTTGGGTATTTAAGGGTCTTTCGGGTATTTTGGGTTTTCAGGGTCTTTTCAGTCTAAGTCCTCTGGGTACTTGGGGTCTTTGGGGTATTTTGAGTCTTCAGGTTATTTAATGATCTTTGTGATCTTTTGGGTGTTTGAGGTATTTGGGGTATTTTGGGTGTTTAATGGTCTTTTAGGGGTATTTTTGGTCTTCTGGGTCTTTGGGGTGTTTAAGGGTCTTTGGGGTATTTTTGTTCTTCAGGGTCTTTAATGTTTTTTGGGATATTTGAGGTCTTTGTGGCATTTCGGGTATTTGGGGTCTTTAATTTGGGTGTTTGGGCCCATTGGGTCTTCATGGTCTTTAAGGGTTTTTGGGATATTTTGGATCTTCAGCATCCTTGGGGGGTCTTCTGCGTCATTGGGGTATTTTTGGTTCTCTGTGTCTTTTGCATCCTCGGGGTCTATTGGGTCTTTGTGGTATTTTGGGTCTTCAGAGTCCTTGAGGTCTTCATGGTCTTTTGTGTCATTAACAGTCTACAGGGTATATTGGGTCTTCGGAGTCTTTTGGGTCCTTTGAAGGTTCTCGGAATATTTTAGGTCTTTTAACTGGTTGACACACAGTCGTGTTGAAAGATTGCCCATTAACCCCCCCCCCCCTCCCCCGCACTAAAATCCCTCCTAAAGCACTACTCAAAGCCTTTAAAACTTACCCTTATGAAGGGGTCACACACACACACACACACACACACATTGTTTTATATGGTAGATTTTGTTGTTGAGATTGTTATCGTAACCTAAACGTGTTCCAAGACTGATATTAGCACTGACATGGACATTTAATGAACAGTGCTAGAATGCAACTTGTTTTCACGAGTTGTTCAAGTTAGTTTTGTCACGTCAATAAGAATGTTAAGAATGTTAAGGTGGTGACAGTGAAATGCCAAAATGAATAATTGAGTCAGAAGGAAACTGCGGTGAGGAAGAAGAAGAGCCGAGGGGCGTGGCTTGCCGGGGATTTTGTTGGTGTTTCTTGCAGTAACTGATGCTGACTGCGCTGTTTGCAGAATTTAAATAAATCGTTGTTGCTTCAATTTCTGGACTCTTGCGGACCACGCACGGTGCCTAACAATATAGAAACGTGCAATTCATGCTTTAATTGTTACTTCTACTTTTCATCCTAATTCATCAAGATGTACAATTACAAACATGGGCGACCCATCACCAATATTCACAGCATTAGGGTGTATAGATAAGCTTGGTAGGGGACTCCTCTGTTTCAGACGCTCGTGTAAAAGGACACGGAGCCGTTAGTAATAGTAGTTCGAGCACGCCATATTCCACGTCCGGCACTCCCGGCCCGCCCGCTCACCCCGGAACCGGAAGTGACTTTTGAACGATACGTGTTTGGCACCTGTAAGCAAGAAGAGGAAGATGATAACCGTGGCAATTTCATTTACACAAACTAACACCTGTAACAGTTACTTCCCTTGGTCATTGTGTATTTCCTTTGTGTGGATAGAGGAACAGTTAATTTCCTCCATGCTTTCTTGTAACGATCATTAACTTTGAGTTAATTTAATTGGGCGGTGTATAAGCAGCCATAGTTCAGTTTCAACCGAGATCATCCTTCGCCCTGTCGATTCGATGTATCTTTAACTACAGACTGTAGCATGCCAACAGGATAAAGAAATTATTACTTTTATTGTGAGTATGAAGAATAAATAAAGGAAAGGAGACGCTGCGGCTCTGGATGTCAGAAGGTACACGCAAGAGCGAAGAATGCGGCGTGACGTATTCGAACGTCCACAGCTTGGGCGAAACGTGGCATGACGTCACGGTAAAGGACCGGAAGTGGCCTGTATTGTGTATTGGACGATCTCTGGGCCTGGTTCGAGTTATTTATGGTGTACCGCTTTAACCTGTGACGCGGATGACTCGTTCTTTTTAGCGACTCCTCTTCCGTCTTCGCCACCGCCGTTCTCGCTACTGTTGTTCCTATTTTGGCGGTTTTTAGAGCTCTGTTGCTTCACAAGTTCAGTTCGAGGGATTTGAGTTTTGTTCTTCATCGTTCAGGTAACTCTAACTGGTCTTGGGATTAGTATTTAATGTTAATGTCACAACGGTTTTATCACCAGGTTAATTTTATTGATGTCGTGTTTGAGTCCGAGCTTTCATGACGTCGATACACTTGATCTATCTCTGTGGCAGTTTCTGATCAGATTTGTGTCACTGCCAGTGCCAGTCCGAGGTCCTTCTTGGACCAATTGGCCATCTCCAAACTCTGATCACGTGGTTGCACTGAAATGGAGGCTTAAGATCTTCGGGTCTTGAGTTTGAGCCGCTATCGTGCCGTTTTATTATTACACCAGGTGGGTTGACTCAGCCTGTCGTCCTTCCGAGGTCGGCAAAAATGAGTACCAGCTTACAGGTATCGGGGCACTGCATCAGCGGCACCGCCGTGCTTCCAGAAAATGATGCAACCAGCAGCTGTGGGCTGCACACGAAACGACGTGTGGACCGACAGTTTTTCAATTTGCCTCGTTTCAGAGACTGCAATTCACCTTGTGACCTCTTCTTGACCTGCCGCAACCTCGACCAAGACGTCAGGTGTACAAACTGCCAGTTCGGTGCCCTCTCCATAACCTGGCAATACCAGCAGCGGGATGCACCAAACTAGCCGATTGAATATATATATTTTAGCCAAAGGTTTCCAACATTTAACGAACCACCCCGGTCAAGAATCGTCGTCAGCTACACCTTTGGCATTTCGGGTTTCCAAAATGTGGAAAATTTTAAGGAGTACTCTTCAGCCTCAAACTCTGCCAGGGAGAAATCTCCTCTCCCATGCACCTTTCCCATTGGATGGCAGCCCACAGGGTTTATCCATACTCTATCCTCTAAATGCTGAGTGTCAAACAACGTGGTGATTACATATTGGCACAGGACATGCATCGCAGCAGACATTTCAGCCGTTATTTCTACCAGTCTGGTCTTTTTGGCGATTCTTTCGCTCAGCATTCCAAAGGATGCCATGCAAGTTGAAAATGTCAGATACGATAACGTTTTCTGGGAATGATTTGCACTCTGCTGGTCATTGCCTGCTCAGGATGCGCCCTTCTGCTCGTGAAATGCCACGGGGTTTCGTCGGGCAATCGATATTATGAAAACATTTCCCAGGCCGCTCATGTTGGAGTCGTTGCTGATGTTACCAACCTCCAACTGCTCTCCCTTCACGGTTCACTCTTCCTAGGTGCAATTACATGCCCGTTATTCATTTGCACTCCTGGGATCACTGCCTGCTTCCAAACCCATCAGCTTTAAACGGAAAGTCTTTATATTGCTGCAACTTTTTTTGCACATCCGCAAAGCTTTTCATTTGGCTTGGAAGCATTCACTTTGATATTTCCTTCATGCACTTGAATAAGGTGGAGAGCTGTGTCCCACAAAGCTGCTTCATGGATACTACATGTGGAACAACTTGCTGACGAAAGTTTTCAAAAAGAAGCTCGTTTCCCAGTCAAGCTGGCAACAGGTACTCCACATTGGATCTGCGGCTTGGTCTCGGAGCAGTCCCTCGCTACTTCCACCACCGAAGGTGGACGGGTGTTATCTTTGCACCTCTGTCTGTCTGTCTGAGCAGGATATCTCAAAAGGTTCTGGATTGATTTGGATGGAATTTGGTAGACAGGTTGTGTGTGTCACAAGGACGAATTGATTTGATTTTGTCTTCCAGGAGCCAGAATCTGCTCAAAATGGTTTTGTGCAACACCCACTACACAGTTGGTTTATCACTTCCAGGTGATTGGGGAACATCTATAGAACAAATCCAGCCCTGATGTACAGTTGAATTGTGGCAGCAACAATAAATGGCAGCCACTTTTCTATGAGGGGGGTGGTGTCCGAGGCGTAAATCTGAGATTTTGACGGATTTCATTTATTTATTTTTTCCCTTAGCCCCTACAGGCTACAGGGAGATATTATCCCACCGACAGAGGATACTGTCCGTGCTTGTGAGCGGTTCATATGCTCCCTGTACACAACAGCTCAGGCAGCAGGTGACACGGCGGACGAAATCAGATATTGGATGTTCTGCCAGAAAAGGCAGAAGAGTGAATGCCTTCCACCAACATCTGACAGTATTAGGCAACACATTTATCGAGCTAACTATCAGTCATTCATCTGGAAGAAGTCATTGCTCCCCAACCAAGCACTACCAAAGCCAGATGATAATGGATGGAACATCGAAGATGGAACTCTCCAGCCCACCCTCATGACCAAAGACCCTGCTCCAGTTGGACTAGTTGAGCAAGTGTAAAGTGTCTGCATGTCAACGCAGCCACGTATGTGCCTGCAAGAACAATAACATGCCATGCACAGAAGCCTGCACTTGCATGGGAGGTGAACAATGCAAAAACCCAAACAAATAACCTACCACAAGCGACTCGGAAGATGATGATGAGGAAGATTAATGATGACATTTTCGTGATTTTATACCACTTAGAGGATGATTCAGTAGCAAAATATGTGTTTATTTTAATAATACAACAAATAACAGTTATATGTTAACATTGTAATGTTCAGTGAATGACTATGGCTATGATACGCAGCCAGATTTGACCTGGTGAGATATTTTTGCTGAGATTACTTGTGGGTTTTTGGTCATAACAGGAGTGGGGTTGATGATTTAAGGGGAAATGAAATCTATATTTTTCTGACTTTACTTAAGGATTGTCCAATTTTGTTTCTTGAAAAGATCATAAAGATATAACATATTACAACCATAACCGCATTTGAACGACATAACGATGATATTGCATAATTACAGTCGAAAAGGAAAAACTACATATTTCAGCGATTTTGTGTGTTTTGGGTATAATACAAGGTATAATAAATAAAAATTTTTAAATCATACTTGAACAGCATAACGAAAATCCCCTCATACTTCCCACTATCCTTTTAATTATAATGTTGAAGAATCCCTATTAGAAGAGCTGAAAAAACAAAAATACAAAAAAAAAATCATCAATTTCGAGCTCTACGGTACCCCCTTAATAGAAAAGTGGCTGCCATTTATTGTTGCTGCCACAATTTAACTGGACATCAGGGCTGGATTTGTTCTACAGATGTATCCCAAGCACCCTGAAATGACAAACCAACTGTGTAGTGGGTGTTGCACGAAACTCATTTTCTAGGCCTCTCTTGAAAACTGGCTCCTGGACTATTGGTGAAGATCTGGATCCGAGTCTGTTAGGGAGTTTTCAAAATTTTCTAAAAAGACTGTTTAGTTAAGTTTTGCGTTTTGTTAATCACGGTGGAATGTCTTGCTCACAGGCTTTCAGCCGCAGCTATGACGTGTAGGGATCGCACGCAAGAGTTCATGGCGACCTGCAAGTCTATGCAGAGCAGACAGGTAATATTGTTAACGACTCGCTTAACATTTGCTTTCCTGCTGATGCGAGAGTCAGCTCCTTTTGTGGCCTTTTATCCCAATTAATGTCTTCACTTTGTGTGACAGCAGCAGAATGGCATTCAGCCAATCCCAACCGGTGCCACACGTCAGCGCACCGAGTTCACCCTCATTGCAAAGTGAGTGTCATGGAGCAATTTTTTCTTTTCAAATATGCCAACCTTTCATTGAAATTGCTTCCCAATTCCTTACCGTACATTGTTTTGGCTTCTGGATTTTGTTTTTCCCGTGTACCCGTTGGGGCGGGTACATGGGATAAACAAGATGGACACTACAAGGCTTTTCCGGAAAGAAAACAGGGAATTTAAAAGAGATGCATTTGGGGTGGGTTAACAAGGGTAGAAAAGATCATGGTTTTGGATGGAGGAAGATAAGATATGGTGGTGAACAGCTGTTTTGAAGACCTGGATGGAGGAGTAGGGGTGAAGAGAATCTGGGAGTTTGTTCCAGAGGCGGGGAAAAAGAGGAATGAAAGTGAAGGTGAGCAGAGAGTGTTTATTTTGGAAGTTTCACCAGAAGAGGGTTGCTGGCAGATCTTGTGCATCCTGCTGGAATATTTGGATGACAGATCACAGATAGAGCAAGGCCAAGGCCAGAGAGGAGTCGGTAGAAGATAGAAAGACCACCAGCCTGCCTGCGGTGAGTGAGTGAATGGCCCTCAGAATCGGCTTCATCACAGGAGATTCCAATGATTCTGAAAGCTTTGGTTTCTCCAGCGTGAAGCCGAGCCGAAGGCAGTATTCCATCAAGCTGTGGATAAAACCACCGTTTAGAGGCCATTTTTCCCCGCAAAGCGGGGGTTGGCCTTTTCGGGGACCGTGGTAGTTGTGGTTTTTTGGTCCCCTTTTTGAAGCAATGTTTTACGGCCGGATGCCCTTCCTGACGCCAACCCTTTTTGCCGCCTTCAACGACAAACAGGGAATTACCAGTGAACTGGTACTCAATTAGCCGACCTCGGAAGGATGACAGGCTGAGTCAACCCCCCTGGCATTAATTCGGCGATCGACCGAGATTCGAACCCAGGATCCTAGGATCCTAAGCCGGCACCCTAGCCGCTAGCCCAACACCAGGGATCTAAGCTGTGGATGAAAGCCTTTTATGGGGTGAGGAGCTCAGAAGTGCCAAGGAAGGACTTCGCATGACGGAGGATGCCCAGACTGTGACTGGCTTTGGAGGCCAGCTTAGAAATGTGGTTTTCCCAGGAAAGATCATGGCAGAAAGTGAAACCCAAAAGCTTGAGTGACAGAACTTCTTCGGGAGGGTTGTCCAGACCGTCTTTTCAGAGAGACAAAGTGAAAGTGTGAGATTTGTCAGGATTGAAAGACATGTTCCACTTGTTTGATGAGTTTGAGGTATTGCCCAGGTCTGCAGAGAGTGAAGAGGCTGCCGTCTGCCGATCTGAGGGATGAGATATGGAGCGGCGGGGAGCTGAGTCATCAGCAAAAAGATATAGAGGATTTTCCAGAGAGTCAGAGAGATAATTAATGAAGACCATAAAAAGCACAGGTCCTAGAACACTGCATTGGGGAACTCCAGCCTGAACAGGAAGAGGAGATTAGAGAATTCCATTCAGGGCCACACGTTGACTGCAACGAGAGAGGAAGTCCGCAAGCCATGCGTGGAGGTTACCATGGATTCCATAGGAGGAGAGTTTAGTGAGCAGAGCAGGGTGCCAGACCGTATTGAAGGCACGAGATATGTCAAGGGAGACAGCTCTGATTTCCTGTTTGGCATTGAGGACCTCCATCCATTGTTGAGACAGCAGAAGGAGCATGTCCAGATGACCTGGCCTGAGTATAATGTGATGATCAGAGATCAAGCCATTGGAGAAGAGGAAGGATTTAATATCAGAAGCAATGATTGATTCATTGACGGTGTTGATGACTGGGAGCAGGCCGATTGGTCTGTAGTTGCAAGGATCTGTTTTTGCACATTTTTTGTGTAACGCAGTAATGTTGGCTGATTTCCAAGCAGATGTCAGATGTCCTTGATCAAAAGAGAGGGTTAAGAGAACAGAGAGAGGGTGAGATAGAGTGGCAGAGTAGGATTTAGGATCCGTGGGCTGATGCCGTCTGGTCCCGTTGCAGAATCAGAGTCGAGGTTTGACAGAAGCTTCTCCACCTTGTCAGGAGAGAAGGACACAGAGTCCAGGAGCAGCTAGGTTCGACTGGGAAAGGGGGGTACAGAGAGAGATGGTTTTGGGACACAAGATTTTGAGTCAAACACAGAGTTGAGGCATTCGGCTTTGTCACGTTCGGAGTCAGCTGTGTAGCTGTTTGACGTAAGGGAGGGGATGGAGGGGGAACAAACACAAGAAACAGATTTGACCAATCGCTACCAGGATTTGGAGGAGGGAAACAGGTTTGAGAGTTCAGCCTTGAGAGTAGAGAGATATCGTTTCCTGGCTCTCCTGAGGGTAGACACACACTTGTTCCGAGCTTTGTGGAAGGAACTGAGATTGACTTCAGTTGGATTTGCCTTCCATGAGACGAAGGCAAATTGTTTCAGGGCAACTGCCTCACCACAAGATTCAGTGTACCGTGGATGGGATGAAGGGTATGACAACTGAAGACGAGATCGGATAAATCTGTACATGAGAGAGAGCAAATTTCTTTGGAAGAATTCCCAGGATGAGTTGATGTCAGAGACAGTAGAGATGGGATACCAGTCCATAAGTTTGATGGCTGCTTGAAGACCATGCCAGTTGGCCTGAGTGAAATGCTAGATTCGTCGCCGCTGAGGAGGCTCTCTGAGAATGGCCTGAGAGATGTCCACTTTAACAAGCAAATGACCAGATGAACCGATTGGAGCAGAAGAGCAGCAGACATTTGCTGGGAAGTTTGTCATAACCAAGTCTAGAAGACAAGATGCTCCGTTGACTGAGATCCGGGTCGGGAAATTGACAGATTGCGTCAGTCCCAATGAGTTGCAGAAGTCCTTTGTTGAGGTGCCATGGCTGGTGTGAGAGGTGCCCACACCCAAGCAGCTGGCATGATGACAGTTGAAGTTGACAGAAGACAGAATCCCCACCCCTTATCTGTGATATGGATGTGATGTTGTTATCCGCAATTATCAAGAATTTCTGACCCTTTTGCCTTTTTTTTTTTTTTTTCTTTTTTTTCCCCACGAAGGCATTTTTGGATTCTTGTTTTCTGTTCCTGCAGGAGGATAGGGAAAGATTTAAGCAGCACATTTACCAAGCTGGAAAAACTCACCTTGTGTAAGTACTGTAGGAGAGATCGTTGAGGTGCTTCTGTGCTTTACGTTCTCGTTATGTGATGCACATGACAGACTTCCATGCCCGTGTGCTATCCTACAGTGGCAAAACGCAAATCGCTATTCGACGATAAAGCTGCCGATATCGAGGAACTGACTTACATCATAAAGAAAGTGAGTTGATTTGTACTGCCCACTGATATTGAAGAACCTTACACGGTCTTTTTCAGTGCAGTACCTTTTCTTCGTCATTGTTTATTTAATTTTTGTTGTACTGTGGCTGTGCATCTGGAAGTGCTATGACGGTGAAAACTTCTCGTCTTTTGCAGTTTTGGTTCACGGTTCAATTTCAAGCTTTGCCTAACAGAGATTGCAAACTATGTCGGTAGTTCTAATAAAAGTTTCCCTTTTGTAGACTAACAAGACCGAAAGTCTAACAGCAGCGTAGCCGGGCTTGTAAAATATTATAAACGGCAAACACACATGATTATCTTTTTAAACAGTCGCTAATGCTGTTTATAACATTAAATAAAGAAATTTGGAGGAATCCCGACATCTGTGAGGTAAGTTTTACTGACAGAACTGAGGGAAGATCTACTTTAATCTATATACCCTACAATGGTTGGGTTAATAACATGCTATCAAAAAACCAAGGCGAATCCTTACTTCCGCTGTTATTAGTACCGCACATCGCTTATCATTGATTCATGAACCATACACCGCTTCATTCCATTAATTTTTTATTCACGACATTGGGATTAAAGTGTTGTGGTCATATTTACTATATTATTATTACTATTACGAAAACGATACTGCTGAAACGATACACTACTGTATTAAGAAACCTGGGCTTAATTTGTCCGAAGCGACCCGTAGGGTGAAGCATAACGCCTAAGGCCTATACGTGTACCGTACCGTATTGTTGCAAGAGCCGTAACGCCGATGCTTTCGATATTTGATGGTCATTTTAACAATCGGTTTGTTTGTGTTTCACACTGAATGAAAAACGTGAAGGTAGAGCATGGCGATTGTGATATATGACAGGTTCGACGATATGTTCGGCCTGAACGAAATTGGAATCGAAATGCCGGAATGTGGAGAGTCAGCAGCCGCACCGCCGTAATGACATCGGAAGTAATCAAATCACCCTGTCATGTGACCAGATCCTCAGCTTTGATTGGTATACGTTTGAGGGGGCAGACAGACAGACAGACATACATACATACATACATACATACATACATACATACATACATACGGACGGGCAAACACTGTTCTCGATGGCTTTGCCCTTTGGGCTATGCTGTAAAAACTGCGTGGATGCAACATTTAATCGTCCACATTGGTCTGTAGATGGCATCATTTGTTTGCCCGGTGACTCACGCAGAAACGCTTCAAGTTGCAACTACTTGCAGTGGAAACAAAATCGCGACCTGGAAAAGATCAAAGGGAAGGTGGTGAAATATTCCTCGGTTTCTTGTTAAATAGAACGTTTTTCTTCCCGTAATTAACCGTTTTGTGTTTCGCAAAAGCTGCAATACACCTAGTGAGTGGTTCATATTTGGTCGTGACATTGTGAATAATAACGGATGTCTTGGAGCAAGGCTGTCTGAATGACCATCGAATGCCGATGGAGCGAATAACCATATCGTGGGGTAACTTCGCTTACGAATCGGTGGCATCTTGCTGAAGGAGCTGTCTCTTTCCATTGGGAATTTGGAAACGAGCTCCCCTCCCAACTCCACGAGCCATTTGGGTTTCTGTAAAATGTGTAAAAGTGTAACTTTTACCTTTATTTTTAAAATTTGTATGTTTATATTCACCAGCATTACAATGAAGAACTAGTTTTGCTTGTAAAGGCCAGCGTTGATCTTTGTGAGTGGACAGGTTGAATATTGGATGAAATCGACAGGACATTGATCGAGGTGTGCTGTCAGGAGCAAGGAGAAGCTGATGTTTTGGATGTTAACCCTTCGTGAGGGAAAGGTTAATGACCAATGCGTCGGCCTCCCCTTCTTTCCACGATTGTTAGCATTCCTTGGTTACGGTTCCGTTGATTTCATCCAATACTCACTATATTTAACTGTTTGTGTTGATTTGACACACTGATGGATTTTCACCACATTTAATAACAATCTCTCGAGTCCCAAAGCATAAGTTTGTTTGTTTATCCCAATTTAACACAGAACCCACAGCCCCAGCCTCTTATGTATGCCAAATGCATGCCCCCTTCCTTCCACTTCTCTTGCTCTTATAACCCCGAACCTAACCCTCTCCATACGTCTCTCCATACTCCTCCCCTCATCTCACACTCATAGAAGGGTTTTAGTTTCAAACTCCTTGTGTTTTTTTTTTTACATTTAATTTTCTTAATTTAGCTTTCCACCCCTGCTGCCTTCTCATTCCCTCTACCATGTGCCATAAAGGGACAATAGGATATTTATTTCAATGGAATGAGTAGCTTTATCCTTAAATTTTGATTCTCTGTTTTTTGATATTTTTTCTTGCAAACCAAACAATATTGGTCCTTGATTGCTGTTTAATAACTATTGGAATATGGTTCTTTAAAACTCCACTCCCTGCTTCAACCCTTTCAGGACATAAACAGCCTCCACAAGCAGATTGCACAGCTGCAGGAGTTCGTACGCGGCCGCGGTACTCAAAGCAGTCGGCACATGCAGACGCACTCCAGCACGGTGGTCATATCCTTGCAGGTGATTGCCAGTGTTGTGTTTTAAATTGTTCGTTACTGGGTTTGCATCTGAGCATCAGTGTTGTGGTACATTGCTTCAACTGAACCAGGGATGATACTGGGGTGGCAGGATATTGGTTAAAGGAATTATGAGGCACATTCAGAAAGTTAGTGGAACAAGATGCTCACAATATTCCAAGACACACATATATTTTATATGTATTGCAATATCAGAGATTGCGGCAGCACTCGCTCTGTGTAGGGAATAGGGAGGTACCAAAACAAAATTGCTGTCTCCTGGCAACATGTGTAAAAGTATTATGTGGAAGGGGGAGCAGGTAGGGAGCCATAGCTAGAATGTGATAAAATAGTGTGGAACGTGGGCTCAAATGGGTTAGATTTATACCTGCATTAGAGACACATCAGAGTTCGTTTGTATGGAAAATGGGTACTGAGGCAGTGACCGTCCATCATAGAGCAGTATAGGGTAATGACATGTCGTGTAAAAAAAACCTCCTGTCGACAGGCGAGGACAGGTGGAGGACTTGAGGTAAATGAAAACGGGCATGCAAAATCTCTGCATGTGTTGCTTTGGGAATCCCCCGCAGGCTGCCTCATTGAGAACCGCGCACCTGTTGGTATGGTGAGCTGCCGAGAGCCCTGTAATGTGGAGGCAGGATGCTTTTGCGGGCTGGCCACCCCACACAGTGGGACGTCCAATTGTAGGACCATCCACATGCTGGAAGGTGGTCCTGAAGGTCATAAAAGCTGCATTCGCACATATGTGAGACAGATCTTCTCTCTTTTCTGGCTTGCGAGCATTGGACTCTGCCTGGACTCTGATCCTTGGTGTGAGGGATGCCAGCCGACTGAACTGGCCCATCCGTGCAGTGTTTGATTGGCGTGTAGACACCAATTAATTATCGTTTAGTTACCGAAGTCCTCGCCGCCCCATTGTTCATGTGAATCAAGTATTGATGCCAGCGAGGGGTTTTAATTTCCTTGTGTATTTTTGGATGTGTGCTTCCTTATTTGATTGTCTTTTGAGTGCCAGGTCTGTTCAATTTATTTGTTATTGGCATCTCGTTTTCCCTCCCATATTTCTGTTTAAATAATCTTTTAAATATAACAAGCATCCTCCCGCCTTTCAATTGCCACGCGCAGGAAAGACCAGCTTGTTCGGCCGTATTGACCAATCTTGGAGAATATTAAATTGTAATAGTTAGTCCTGCTATTAGTGTGGAGAAGATAAGCAAGTGCTGTCTGCTCGAAGTAGCTTGCAGGATTATTTGGCCATTCGCAGAGGCCTGCTTTAGCCTCACTGAGCTTAGCTCACTGGCACAGTCAACCGACTTTGCGCAGGAGGATCCGGCTAGAGTTAATAGTTGCAAAGGGCGTCCGGGATCTAGTGGACACGCCATTCTCTCGGGGTTCTCCAGAGGTGACACCCAAAAACAGAAAACCCGTAAAACTATATATATATATATATATATATATATATATATATATATATATATATATATATATACAGTGAAACCTTGACTTACGAGTTTAATTCGTTCTGTGACCGAGCTCGTAACTCAATTTGCTCGTTTCTCAAATTAAATTTCCCCATTAAAATGCATTGAAATGCTATTAATCCGTTCCAGCCCCCCAAAAACCACACCAATTTTTTTTTAAATATACAGTATATATAAAAATATCTCGCGCTTTATATTTCACCTGTATGCAGCATACAAGTTGGCAGGATGGCCTGGACTGGAGGTACGCACACTCGACTCTGAACTGTCCAGCCTGGGTTTGAATCCCGACCCAGCTATAACCTGTCATGGGTGAATCAAGGAGTTTATCTTGCCTGTCAAGGAGTTTATCGACTCCTTCTGCTTCAAAATCGTACATATCGTAGAAGTACTACGATTGTACTGCCTCACCAAGTCGACAACACGCACACCTCGCTCATGTTTTTCGACGATTGCGTGTTTTATATCCAAGCACATCATCCTCTTCTTCTTCTCAGTACTGCCCTTGGCACTCAATTTCTTAGGACACATGGTTAAAACTAAGAAATTTTCCAAAATAACCAAAATGCGAAAACAAAGCAGCAGCTATATACGGCAGAGATGCTTGCACGGCAAGATAACCACGTGACCTGAACCCACCTGGTGGCGGGTGGCGTAAGCTCCAACATAACCAAAATGCGAAAACAAAGCAGCAGCGATATACGGCAGAGATGCTTGCACGGCAAGATAACCACGTGACCGGAACCCACCTGGTGGCGGGTGGCGTAAGCTCCAAAATAACCAAAATGCGAAAACAAAGCAGCAGCGATATACGGCAGAGATGCTTGCACGGGAAGATAACCACGTGACCGGAACCCACCTGGTGGCGGGTGGCGTAAGCTCCAAAATAACCAAAATGCGAAAACAAAGCAGCAGCGATATACGGCAGAGATGCTTGCACGGAAAGATAACCACGTGACCGGAACCCACCTGGTGGCGGGTGGCGTAAGCTCCAAAATAACCAAAATGCGAAAACAAAGCAGCAGCGATATACGGCAGAGATGCTTGCACGGCAAGATAACCACGTGACCGGAACCCACCTGGTGGCGGGTGGCGTAAGCTCCAAAATAACCAAAATGCGAAAACAAAGCAGCAGCGATATACGGCAGAGATGCTTGCACGGCAAGATAACCACGTGACCGGAACCCACTTGGTGGCGGGTGGCGTAAGCTCGTAACTCAGATCTCGGCTCGCATCTCAAAGCAATAAACTGCCCAAGCGACGGCTCGTATCTCGGAAAACTCGTAAGTTGGTGCACTCGTAAGTCAAGGTTTCACTGTATATATATATATATATATATATATATATATATATATATATATATATATATATATATATATATATATATATATATATATATATATATATATATATATATTGTAACGAATGTGGAAACGTTACAATGTGAACGTTACAAAAGTATGGTAACATCCTCGTAATGTAAATAATGGTCGCAGCCGTCCTAGTTAATTCCATGAAACTTACACGCAGGTCACAATATATCTTTTAAATAGTGTATTTCCTTATTCCATGTAGGCTAAATATGTGTTTCCCACTAGATTGACTTTGCATTGTATCAAACAAAATAAGCGTAGGCCCTTCCAATTTCCCCAAAACCTCCCTTCCAATTGCCTTCCGCATTTTGGGCGGTTTTCTTCAAACCACCATTGGCCACGAGGTAGGGTTGGGGAAGAAAGGCGTGTCTCCACCTCGTCATAAGAGGGAAGGAGTGAACCAGCCCTAACAGCCAATCAACACTGCGGTGAGCGACCCGGTAGGCGTGCCCTCGGAGCCGGCGGCTTGATTTCGCCCGAGGTGATAAAAGCGACTGTAAGGGACTGCTTTACGAGATGACTTGGGAGAGGCCTTGAGAGATGACCCTGGGAGATGAGCAAAGAGGCTGCACCAAAAGGAGCGGTGAGATGCGAAACGCTCCAAGCCAAAGAGGAGAGGTACTCGGCAAGGAAACCAGCTTTGGAGAGACGCGCTGAAAGGAGGGAGACGGCTCCACCCCAAGAAGAGGAGCAGGTGTGCCGAACCAGCGCGTGACGTCTACCGCAGCGGATACACGACGGAGGGTTTCCCGCCAAAACCGCGAGGAATTGTGAGCTGCGGCCTCCCGACTTTGCCTCCCTCTCAAGCAATCCATCTCAAGCCCTACCTGCCTGCAATATCCCCTGTGTAAGTGTGAATGTCCTGTCCTGCTCGTTGTCTTGGGGCTAAGTAAAAATGAATAGTGTAAGTTAATGATTCGCTGTGTTACTGCTTCTTCCATCCATTGCTTGTGTGTGTATAATAAAATCTGTTCTTCCTCCGTATTCTTCTTCTTCTTCTTTTTCATTCTCTTTCGGTCGCTTTAGAGATTTCCCGATTGAATATCTGTGGGGCGATCTGGTCAACGTCGGGTGGAATCAGGTTTTAATCGGGGAGTAACTGTTCGGACGCGGTTAAATACACCACCGCTCGGTCAATATAACATCTAAAAGCCGCGTCTGTAACAATATATATATACATACATACATTTTGTAGTCCATTGTATAATTTAAATAAACATAAATGCAAATTTCGCATGTGGAAAAAGTAAGTACATCCCTACATTTATCACTACTTCAAATACCTAAAATTAGAATCAGGTGCACCAGCTCAGGTGCAAATGATTAGAACATCGTTAGAGAGGATCTTGGACGAACCTGTCTTTTCTAAACCTCAGACATTTAGTTTGGTTTGTTCTTTGTTGTTGAAGTGTGCGGCGTCACCATGCCTAGATCAAAAGAGCTCTCTGAGGCCTTCAAAAAGAAGGTTATAGATGCCTACGAGTCTGGGAAGGGATTTAAAAAGATCTCCAAACAATTTTAAATCAATCATTCGACTGTCCGGAAGATCATCTACAAGTGGAGAAGATTCCAAATAACTGCCAACTTGTTCAGGCCAGGCCACCCCGACAAGTTCAGCCTGAGAGCAGACCGCAAGATGCTGAAATAAGTCTCCAAGAACCCCAATATATCATCACGGGACCTACAGGTAGCTCTTGCCACTGTTGATGTCAAAGTGCACGAGTCTACCATTAGAAAGAGGCTGCACAAATTTGATCTACATGGGAGGTGTGCCAGGAGGAAACCTTTGCTGTCCAGAAAGAACATCAGGGAAAGACTAAAGTTTGCCAATGAACACCGAGGCAAAGACCAGCACTTCTGGATCAATGTGCTCTGGACAGATGAGTCAAAGGTAGAGCTATTTGGCCCCAGTACCAGAAGACATGTTTGGCGAAAACCAAAGACAGCATTTGACCACAAGAACCTGATACCAACTGTAAAGCATGGTGGTGGAAATATTATGGTTTGGTGCAGCTTTGCTGCATCAGGGCCTGGGCATCTCACCATCATCGAATCCACTATGAATTCTTTGTTGTACCAGAGGGTGCTTGAGGATAATGTGAGGCAATCTGTTGGAAAGTTGAAGCTCAACCGAAGGTGGACCTTGCAACATGACAATGACTCTAAACATACCAGTAAATCCACCAAGGAATGGCTGAAAAGAAAGAAATGGAGGGTTCTGGAATGGCCAAGTCAAAGCCCGGATCTAAATCCCATCGAGATGTTGTGGGGGGATTTGAAACGAGCTGTGCATGCAAGAAACCCCTCAAACATCGCACAGCTGAAAGAATTCTGCATGGAGGAGTGGGCAAAAATTTCTCCCAGTCAATGTCAGAGACTGGTAGACAGATATAAGAAACGCCTACTTGAGGTTATTTCTGCCAAAGGGGGCAATACCACCTATTAGAGCCAAGGGTCTACTTACTTTTTCCACATGCGAAATTTGCATTTATGTTTATTTAAATTATACAATGGACTACAAAATGTAAATGTTTCATGATATTTGTTATATTATATCACCTTTATCTGTCAATATTGTTCAAATGAAGATCAAATAGCTGTATGTTGAAATATGTTGAAAAAGTCAAAACTTTACATGGGGTGTACTTACTTTTTCACGTGACTGTATATATATATATATATATATATATATATATATATATGTATATATATATGTATATACACACACACACACACACACACACACACACACACACACACACACACACACACACACACACACACACACACACACACACACACACACACACACCTATACATATTTAATTTAACCAAAGAAGCACACCACTAGCCATATGACATGACACTGACGTCATGTGCATAAATTATACCAACACATCACCTCCAAACTAGGAGGCATCCGTGTGGTACTCAAGTCTTTGCAGACTGAGATTAAAGCTCTATGGTCACAAATAGACAAAGGCAGAGATGTCGAGCTAGATTTCGCCCTTATTATGGGCTCATCAGGACAACATACTGCTGATCGTTTATTTGTGACCAAACTAAGCTGCTAATAAATAGATTGAACCCCCTAATTTGACTAGGAAGCAAGGCACAGATTGAGTCTCACCCCAGCAATTGCTGCACGACCTGTTAGCAACAAGTGTCGCCTGCCACGCGGACACATTGTCTCTGCCCTGCTCATGAACAACTAGGAGGTTTGTAGTCAGGAATATTAAATTTAACCAAAGAAGCACACTAACCCTATGATATGACGTTGACGTTGAATGTATCTGTACTTGTTTTCATCCTTTTTATCTTTTGTCTCCAAGTAACTCAATATTACCTTCTTCTTCATCTTTTCTTTCTGATCTAGCTCAATATTACTTTGACTCGTCTTGATGGTTTTAACACTTGCAGTAAAGCAGCAACAATTTGCTACAGTGTATTTATGAAGCTTGTTAATTTAGTAATAAACAGATATGACTGTTATTGCCGCTGAAGGGATTTTGACTGAACTTGGCATAACTATGGACAATACAAAGATGAATTGATTCGATTTTGGGTTAAAAAGGTGAAAGGCCTAAGGTCAAGCACCCTTTTAATTGAAAATCTGTTGCTGCAATAACTTATGAACAACTCAAGATATTTCAACCATACTTGATACATTTATGGGCTGTAATACAAATATTACCTGGTATGCCTGGTGTTGGCTTCGCGGTTAGGGTGCCGGCTTGCGATCCTAGGATCCTGGGTTCGAATCCCGGTCGATCGCTGAATTAACGCCAGGGGGGTTGACTCATCCTGTCATCCTTCCGAGGTCGGCAAATTGAGTACCAGCTTGCTGGGATGAATGATCACGGTGTGTACCCCGGTTTAGAATGGTACACCGTATCCCTGCGCATCGTAAGAGGCTCTGCGATGCATTTATGTCGATGGTTGGCGTCAGGAAGGGCATCCGGCCATAAAAACATTGCCTCAAACAGGGAACCATGATTGTCATGGGGCCTGCAAGGCTAACCCCCGCTCTAGCAGGGAAAATGGCCTTAAAACGATCATTCATTCATTCATTCATTCAATACAAAGATTAAATGGTTGAATTTCAGATTGAACAGGTCAAAGGTCACATGCCCTTTGAAAGTTATTTACAGACTATAACTTGCAGACTATAACAGAATTTACAGCCTGGTGTTGGGCTAGCGGCTAGGGTGCCAGCTTAGGATCCAAGGATCCTGGGTTCGAATCCCGGTCGATCGCTGAATTAACGCCAGGGGGGTTGACTCAGCCTGTCATCCTTCCGAGGTCGGCGAATTGAGTACCAGTTCACTGGTAATTCCCTGTGTGTCGTAAAAAGGCGACAAACAGGGTTGGCGGCAGGAAGGGCATCCGGCCGTAAAACATTCCTTCAAAAAGGGGACCCAAAAACAACAACAACCACGGTCCCCGAAAAAGGCCAACCCCCGCTTTGCGGGGAAAAATGGCCTCTAAAAGGTGTTTTTTTTTAAAATATAACTTGGGTTAGAAGCATCTGTTCTTCTACTTTCTTGCTTTCTTTCTTTCTCTCTCTCTCTCTCTCTCCTCCCTCTTGCACCCTCAAGGGAGCTTTAATTTTTCATGTGACCTTTAAGTTAGAGCAAACGTAACAGTGGGTTGACATCCAACGTGGGCGGAGACACAGCCATTGACATATTCGTGTCGAATTCTATTTTCTACTTAATGTTGGATTCACTCGCCAAAATATAAAGGAACTAGGTAGGGATTATTGCATAATGACAAAAAACTTTAGCTCCATTTCCAAATTACAACACCTGCACAAGTAGTAAGTAGCACCACACGAAGCATCTCTACATCTTTGTTTTTCATTCTGAATAAATGTTTGTTGTTCGACTTTCACTGAACATACTCTATGATAGGATTTGCAACCCCTACCCAGTTACTTCTTCATGTTTTGGTGATTTCAGTCTGATATTCATACACACATGTCTCCTGCTTATTTTGGTATGTCTTGGACTGTAAGTATTTTGTTCGCATGACTTTTTGAATATGCCATGTAAATATCAGAGCAAAGTATCCAAAGGAAAAGGGTTTCTAGTATAAATCGTATCAAATTTGTGCTGAAGATTTGTTTTTGTTTTTGCATTGAATTTTTTTGCAAATGCAAATTGCAAAATGCAAATTTTTGCAAATGCAAAGAATTTGTTTTTGCATTGCAGCAGCAGACGGATAGTGCCTGTTTGGGATTTGGGTACTTGGTAATTATTCTACAGTTTCATCAGAGAGAATGCGATGTTACAAATCTGCATGGCCTGCCTTTTTAATCGTAGTCTTTACCTTGCCCTGCCTCAGTCTCGACTGGCATCCATGTCGAACACTTTCAAGAACGTGCTTGAAGTCAGGACCGAGGTGGGTGTTGAGCATATGCCCGTCACTTGTCCACGTCCCTTCCTCGATGTATCGACTCCACTTGTCCGCAGAAACGTCACAAGAACAGATTGTGCTTTATGTATCACCGCGCCCTCTTTTATATCGTTCTTACAGAACCTGAAGGAGCAAAGGAGCAGGCGTGAGCACTTTACGCAGAGCACCGTATCCAGCCTTCCACCCCCCATTATGAATGGCCATGGTAGGCTTCCCTTTCCTTGCTTTTTGTAATAATTCCCACAGTACAGAGCACTTGCTGGAGTAGACAGACTATATAAATCTCTATAATGGAAGGAAAGTTTTGTTGCAGGCACGGTCGGTCTGAATAACTCCGGTTTGAATCTGAGTCAGGTTAATGTGACTGGAAGCCCCAGTCGACCCCACATCTCTTGAGCAAAGCGTTCGGGCCTATGTGCCGCACTACTACCCGGTGGAGCAGCAGGTTCAAACGGGTCTCCCACCGAGTCAATATGTGACTGCTGGTGATGAGGCCGAGCTTACCTCATCTCCTGATAACTTCTGATCTATTAATTACCTTATAAACCTCCGCATCACTGTACGTCGCCGCTTTGGCCAACAGAATGCACCACGCTTTTAGGGACCAAGCAGTTTTATTTGCACTCACAAATATGTACATCACCAATATAATTGAACAAAACATTCCCCATTACCACTATGCACTACGTGGCACTCACAACTCACGGAATATCGGATGTACAGTCAATTTAGCGCTGTACTTGGGACCTGCATTCGTCCAACAAAGATTGAGGTCGAGACAATTGGGGGAAGACGGACCCCCCCCCCCCCCCCCCTCCCAATCTAGTGTGACAACTCTGGGGAGCCTTTGCATCCCTTTTTGGTGGTTGCACAGGCTACAAGCCCTCGGCCACTGGCGGGCATGGGGTGTCCCCCACGAATACAGTAAATGGCACCCTTGAACTGTGTTCTTTATTTGTTGATGCTGATGGGTGGTACCAAACACCGGCGTCCATGAGGTCCACACTAACGACCAACCCACCCCCTAGTGCACTGAGATGTAACGGCAGCTTCCTTGTCCACACTGACACATCCCGTAGAGCACACACCAGCGCCCCGCCATCGAGAGTCGTAGACTTTGAAACAACTATCGTTATACTATAGATGCATTCTTTATCCCCTAGGAGTCAGAACCGCAACCTCAACAGTATGTTGTATGTATGTACGCATGTATGTTGTATCCTTCAACTACTCCTCCAAGAGGATTTGAGCCAGGATGATGAAACTTTCAGGCTTTGTCTTTGTAGTTGCTTTTTAACAGTTGAATGTTTGTTTGATACGCTGCCCATCAGTGAACTGCTATCCTGGTGCTTCACAGGCAAGGTGTTGCATCGTTGAGTATACCATATGTCAGAATGATGTTAACCCGGGTCTCGGATCTGTGAGCATTCGCTGGTGGATGTTAAAGATCCCACGGTCCCTTTTGAAAAGAGTAGGCCATTGTTTGTCCATATTCTGGGCAAATTGCAAAAACCTGTCTTGACAAAAAGCACAGGCTGGGGTTGGTTCTCAGCAAGGTAGTTGTTGCGGGAGAACAGAGTATTGTCATAGATAACAATATCATCTGACTACAGTAAGAGGCCTCAAAAGTGCCATCAGTTATGCAACCTGTTGTGTTTGGAATATCCATTGTGCAACATCCACTGCTTTCTCTATTCCATGTGCAGCCGTCTCGCTGCTTCTCCAGGATGACGAGCCGCGAGCAGCTCAAGGTGACGGCACCGTTGTTGTCAGCATGGAGCCACATCAGCAACAGCTGCAACTTATTGACGAGCAGGTTGGTATATTGGTGGGGGGAGGGCAGGCTTTGAGGGGGGCAGAAGACTCCCTGGGCAACTGTGCTTGTGAATGATTTATTATATTTCATTATCTTCTTGCTATATAAATTGGCCGTGGCAGAAATTGTTTATTTATTTATTTATTTATTTAAGAGACATTATTTCAAGGCACTTCGTCTGTTGGAGTGGTCATCAGCTTGAGTGTGCACAAAATGAGAAGACCTTTTTAATGTTTGGACACAGTTTAAAAAGACATTCATTGGAGGAATGTGAGGGTGGTTAAAACCATTTGTGGCCCTCCAGTCAACCCGGAGTTTATGTTGAGAACCCCAGGTGTATTTGCTGTAACCCCTGCTGAGTACGAGCCTATTCAAGTGGTTTTAAAAATAATTTAGTTGCTGTAAGGATGTGGCTGCCGCCCTCTGTCACTGGGATGAGGGATGGGCTGGCACAGGATAGAGTCGTCTACAAAGTGATCCAGAGCATCCTCCAGAGAGGTAACACTAACATCAGTTTCCTTCTTTTTACAGGACACTTACATCCAGAGCCGTGCCGACGCTGTACAAAATATCGAGTCGACCATCGTGGAGCTCGGCTCGATCTTCCAGCAACTAGTTCATATGGTGAAGGAGCAAGAGGAACAGATTTTGAGGTACGCTACAGTCGGTTCTACGGGACTGCCCCACCACCACCTCCTCCACCCCTCCACCCACCACACCATCCCAATAATTCATATATTAAAGTAGTGCCATTTTTTGTCTGGCTGCTCCTCTCTTTCCATCCATTGGTTGGACACCTGGCCTGACTCCACCCACAACGATGTCATTAAGGCATACAACGACTGGCTTCACTTCCTAGGCCTCGCCTTCAGTCCGCTTCAAACGAATTTGCCTTGGTTTCTAAATGCAGTAGTATCGTTTTCGTAATAATAATAATAATAATAATAATAATAATGTAACGTTAATAATAATAATAATGGTAATGTATAGTAACTGTAATCGTAACACTGCAAAGTTACTGGATTCAAGCGGTGTGTTACTCATGACTCGATGAGAAGCGGTGTACTAAATACTGCGAGAGTAACTAATTATTAGCCGAGGTTCCTTAATACAGAAAACCGTTTTTGTAGTAATACTGATGTATAGTAACTATAATTGTAACACTGCAATCTCTTTGTCGTGACTGCAAGGTTACTGTATTAAAGCGGTGTGTTATTCATAACTTGATACTCAATGAGAAGCGGTGTCCTGATAACTGCTAACAAGCCGTAACTAATTCACTGGGGTTGCTGGGGGAGAAAGTCACTGAACGTCTTCTTGAGACGTGGATGCTCTGTGGTGAGTGTGCCGGGTATATTCTCCTCATTCCTTGAATTATTATTTCTCTATCTGATACAGATTTTCCTTTCCAACTTCGCGAACGTCGGTTTCCAGTCAGGCCGGCATTTTGCGTTGACTATCAACTAAAGCCAGGGTCAAGGTTGTGGCGGTGTGGAGTCCTGCTTCCCACCAGTGTTTTTAGCCGCGTACGCTGCTAATAGAGTGCCCTCTGCTGTTGTTGTTGTTCTTCTTGTTCTTCTTCTTGTTCTTGCAGAGAAGACAAAACCTCAAAGCTCCACCCATTCTGGGAACCATAGCTCCACCCATTTTGGGAGAGGCTTCATATAAACAAATATCCACCATTTTATTAACTCGCATAGCTTTGAGGCCTGTTTTGTAGGCCCGTGGTGTCTTCCTCTCTCGCACAGTTTTATTTCAAATCAAATTCGATACATCATTTCATTTTTCACAGTCGCTAACATAGTTTTAGACTCGGTTGAAAAAAAACGGGAAGAAAATCCGATGAAAGTTGCCCTTTATAGAACGAAATGAATTCTCAAAGGCCTGTAACTTCAAGTCCATTGAGATATATTTTGTTTAAATCGCGGCATGGTCAGTCATACACCACCCAAAATAACAGACGGAAAAATGCAGAGATATATTAAAAAATTCGTCCATTTGATGACAATCGTCACGATGAAATATTTAATTTATACGTCGTCACAATAATGTGGAGAGAGGAGCATAGCTTCGTTCACGTGTCGCCACATACGGGAAATTGCCGAGATATATTTTTTTTACAATCACGGCATGGTCAGTCATACACCGCCTGAAATAACAGACGGGAAAATGCCGAGATATATTAAAAATTCGTCGCCACACACGGGAAATTGCCGAGATATATTTTCACTTTGCACAAAAATAACATCAAGTAATCGAATCAATAGGAATGTCCTGTGCCTATAACATCGACATTATAGGCACAGCTGCATCTATGCATTGTGTAACATCGACGCGGCTTTTGTTTTAATTAAAACTTTTTGTACTTGTTACACATGGACAGCTGTGCGTTGCACTGCGTAGAGTAGGAGACCCATTCGATCTGCGCATCTTTGCCAACCAGTGAATTCCAGATAGGAACTGCACTTGCTGCAGGCCGACTAACCCGCAACGTTGTTTATGGTGAGATCGTATAAACTCAAGGGCAAATCCAGAGTGAAATTTGGAAGGTTAATAGCTCCCAAGAAAATGTTGCTTTATTAAAAAAAAGACTTTAAATGGACATTTTAGAGTTCATTAAAACAAACGTCGGCCATACGTAAAAACTGAATTACCAGGGGCCCTCATCTACCTCATCCCCCTCGATCCACCAGTGAAATAAATGTTTTTTAAATTTTTATTGATTATCACTATTGTTCACCATCACAAAGCATAAATGATGCCAATGGAAACAAAGGCAATGCCCTTGGAACGCTAATTTGCAATGTTTGTTTTGTGATCTTACTATAATTCACCAAATGTCCGTCCGTCCGTTCGAAGGTACCGCAAAAACGGCTCAACCGATCGCAACGATATTTTGGGTGGGTATTCCTGGGACCCCCTGGGAGTAAAATACGCTATATTGTTTTTCCAATTTTTCCAGTTTTTCCAAACACGATGGAATAATATTTACCAATATGAACAGTGATGTGGCTTTTGTTGAAATTCTACAAATACTGTTTATTCTACGTACCAGCAGAGAGTAGATCGACTCCTGACGAACTCTTCCTATATAAACGTGCGGCTCCGAAGTAACATGGCAGTGTGTGCAAAGCGACTGAGAAACAGGTGTAGCAGCCGCTTCCATGTTACAGATTCGGTGCACACTCTTCACACACAAATGTGTGACTGAGAAAGACGTGTAGCGGCCGCTTCCGTTTTGCAGAATTCAATCTTTTTTTCAAAATGGGCGCCATGTGCTGTTTCGATTTTGATGATTTTCGTGTGATATGATTCAATGGATGTTTATATGAATCGTTTAAAATAAAAAAAAGCATTCAATTTCTGATATTTTGCCTTTTCATTGGGGCCTCCCAATTGAAGCCCTGCCCATAGGGTGGGTACCGTTGCTAGTATGTATAAAACAACCCGTTTGTTTCCTGATTGTGCCTTTCATTCACCATCTTTGACACTTTCACTTTGCAATTTGTCTTTTATTTTCACTTCAACGTCTGATCTCTGGGAACATAAAACAAATTCATAACTTTTTTTTTGGCAATAAGTGTGCAGATGACTCAAATTAACACTGGGTTGTTAGCAGTAAACATAAACTTCCGGGAACATGCGAGGCAGCGCTTTGTTGCTTGTACACCGCCCAAATAATGGGAGGGTTTTCGGCGGCCGAACTCTGCACTGAGTTCCTGCTAGTTATACTAGACCATGGGCCGAGCCCCAAAATTATGCTTAGTTTTTGAGTTCCTTGATCTACACCTGAGAAGTACTTACAAGTGTGTTAGGTATGTTAAATAGGTGTGTATTAAACATAAATTACATGTTCCCACGTTTGAAAGTTGCACATTAAAGTAGAAATGTTAAAAACAAAGGAAAAGTTAAATGCCGTTGTTAAGGACGTTCCTTTCCCAAGCAACGGCGATATTCATACTTCTTTATCGTTTTCTTGAGAACTAAAATTAAAAGGTCAAGCAAACTGGTAATTGTGCAGTTCACCAAATGATAGAAGATTTAATTCTGTGAATTTTTTTATATTAAAAAATCATTGTGATGGTCGTTGCTATGGGAAAAATGTCCCTAGCAACCATTTCTGGTGAAACACATAAATTGAATCAGTAAGTTAAGTAAATATTTAGACTCGAGATAGAACTTTTGAATGGACAAGTAATCCTAGTACCCTACCAACCATACATATTCTTGTATTTATAATGAACAAAAGATATTGTGTACTAATCACCCAAATATTGCATTATGTCTGTTCAGTCCCCTCCCTCTTTTTGATAAAATGCATAACTATATATACACAGTCCAACACACACAGATCTTGTTCTTTCATTTTTAAGATCACCATTTACTTGTTACTGTTGCATTTTGCTCAATTTAACACACACAAACAACCCCCCTCCCACACACACACACATATCAATCATACAAAAAACTCAGATATTGTTGGTTTTATTTTCCATGGTCATAACAATCAAACGTGATGAAATGTTTAACAGAAAAGGGATACATTCTTTCAAAAACAACAAGCTTTTCTTCTCTATTGAAAAGAGATCAAGGTATCAGCTGATACAAAATTGCAATGCAATCATATTTGTGCATTCTGTAGGAAAAGATGAGAAGCGATGAATAAATGATATGTGGAGTCAAGAAAACGGAAAAAAATAAGTACATGTAATTAAGTATCGTCATCATCGTCGCTTTCTTCCCCATCCTGGGACAGGTCAGGAACAGATGCCACGTTTGCACAGTCTGCACATGAACACAAAGCTGTACATGGAAGCTCGTTGAGAAAGCATGAGCATCTACCTTGAGTACACTGTGTCTTCTTGCAAGAACAGTGGGCAAGTTCCATTACACTGAGTGGTGCTGGGGGAAGGCCCATCCAGTCTATGGTTAGCAAGCCCTTTTCAATCTTCCAACCATTGTTCTTTGGTGATGGTATTTCTGGTTTGCTGATTAGGCACATCTTGTGAATGGCAGCCTGGTAGTTGGCCCGTAATATGTGCTTGTGCAGAGCATCTCTGTTTGGAGGCAAAGTTTTCTCTCCACAGTGCACTGTCTTGAACATTCTGTATCTTGCCTCATTAACATCTTGACAGCCCTTCTGCCCATAGAGTTCACAGGTGTATGCTTCAATGTCTTCATACAAATATGGTGGGACTGTAAACGTCATCCCTAGCTTTTCAAATGTGTAGCAGTGGTCTTTACTTGATGTCAAGATTTTTGCAGATTTGATTTTACCATTGCCATACAAAGCACTCACAGTGTCACAACCAGTAAAGCAATGGAACCCTACCAATGCCGAACACACTTCTTTACCGAAGTGCTCAAATATACGTCGGACAACAATTGTGCGTTTATTACTTCCTCTGCCTGTGTGGAAGTAGATCTGTGCATCTATGTCATCGCAGAAAGCCACACAAATTACCAACACATCCATATCTGGGCTATTGATGATGACATTATCATTGCTTCCTGCAGCATGTGCACAGTGAAGTAGTAGTCTTGTATCGGCTTCTTCTTGTGTCGAGAACAGAGCTGGGATTGGTACAACTTCCACATCCTGTTTGCTGTCATTCATTCGAATAGCATGACACTCAACACCATAAAAATTTTAAAAAACCACCTTCAGAGGCAATTTTTCCCCACAAAGCGGGGGTTGGCCTTTTTCGGGAACCGTGGTTGTTGTTGTTTTTCGGTCCCCTTTTTTGAAGCAATGTTTTACGGCCGGATGCCCTTCCTGACGCCAACCCTTTTTGCCGCCTTTAACGACAAACAGGGAATTACCAGTGAACTGGTACTCAATTAACCGACCTCGGAAGGATGACAGGCTGAGTCAACCCCCCTGGCGTTAATTCAGCGATCGACCGGGATTCGAACCCAGGATCGTAGGATCCTAAGCCGGCACCCTAGCCGCTAGCCCAACACCAGGCTCAACACCATGCCCAATGATAATTGTCATGTCACCAATTAGATCTCTCCCACTCTTGCACCACCTCTCAAACAAAAATTGAAGGAGATTTTCCTTGTTTTCACCACCAGAAAGAAACTTAGACCACTGGGTTGGAGTCTTCTGATCTGCAGAAAATATCTTGGTGATCTGTGTCCCTCCCTCTGCTCGTCTTCCTCGTTTAGCATTCTTTATGCTGCAAGACATGTATCTGTCTGGAACGAAGTGAACAACTCTGGACTTGTTCATCCTTGCCCGATTTACAAGGACTTTCAATACTTCATCAGCAAACTGTCCAAACGTTGGTTGTGATTTGACAACTCTGATGAGAGCCATCGAGTCCCATACCCATGTTGTGCCCATTGGGATCTCTTGAACAGTGGGTGATGGATGAACTGATTTTTCAAGGAAGTGCAAGAGTTTCACTTTGTTGGTTTTGACAAGCGAGCCATCATGGTTTGCGAGTGGTGCAGGCATTGGCCCCAGTGAATGAATCAGCATTTCTTTGATGTCAACCTCTCTCACGGAGCCAACAACAATTAGTCTCGCGAACAGATTCCGATCAGCTTTCAAGACAATTTCTTTATCCTTTACCTTTGTAATGGTTGACTTGCCGGTATCCTTGAACGTCTTCAGCTTCATCTTCTTCACAATGTCATGATAACCAATGTCATTTGATTGTAGTCTCTTCTGGCAGAACGTTGTGAATTGAGCTTCACCTTTTCCCTTTGCCTCACGGAGGTCTGCAGCAACCGGTTCTGATGCAACTTGACCTGATGTAATGTGTAATAACTTGTCACCTTCGAGTGAAGGATCAAATGGGGTGATCATATGTTGAACTGTATCCATAATGTTCTGAATGTCCTTCTCATCTCACTCTATCCTTGTTCTGTCCAGATCAACACGGGACCTAGATGAGGTGCCACGATTAGCCATTTCCATACACTCTCGTGTAATAGCAGCTCTTTCATGTTGTAATAATGTCCATCTTTGTACTGCACCCTTCTTCAGTGTGAATCCCGTCAGGCCTCCTTTTGTCTTGGAGTCTCGATTTGCAGTTTGCTCAATGACTTGGTCACAAGCTATGTGGGAAAATCCATGATTCTGTTGACGTTGAGCAACAAAATTCCCAGCTTGAAACTCTGCATAGATGTCAGGGTGACTCTCTCTCAAGCAGCACATTTCTAGCCAATATGATGTTAAATATCTTGCATAATTGATTGTCATATGCAAAGAACCAAGGTAGCATAGAACGGATGCTCGACAGATGAAGGTTCCAATTCGCTTGTCTTGTTGCCCTGACGAAAAGAAGCAATTCTTGCACCATCTGAATATATGTGCTCCAAAAGTGGAATGTGTCATTATTCAAGTTGTCCATGATAAAGTTTTCATACCCAATGGCAAGTTCCTGGTATTTCTTTGAGTTGATGTGGTCGTCAAAGTCTTCAGATGGGAATGCCTTCTGCATGTCGATCGCAAGCTGAGAAGCAACATTTCTCTGATCTTCTGATAGGGATGCAAGATATGCATGCCATCGAAGTCGCTGCAGTGCTTCACAAAGTAGTTTGTGAGATCTGATACTTCTATTATAATGATGGCCACTTGTCACGCCTCCCACAGAGCCAGTGGCGACAATTTCAGACTCGATGATAATGTCCTGGAAGCCAGCATCTGAGTATCGCTTTCCAATACATGCCAGAAAAGCCATAGCTGCGTGAAATTCTCCCATGCGCAAAACAATTCGTTGCATGAAGACGTCATTCTTCCATCGGAATTCTTGGGCCTTTGAATAAATGGCCTGATCCATGACGACAACAATATTACTGAGACCCAACTTATCCACTATGGCAAGGCTGTGGCAAAGGATGGTGTACACAGTGTTTAGCTCAGTTGGACTAGCATCTATGACGGGTAAGTAGCCAATATTTGATTTGGGTGGAATGGCATCTCTTTCTAGCAATGTGTTGAAACCAGTCCATCCAGGTAAAATTCTTTCATCTGTGTGTGCAATCTTTGTGAAAAAGTATGCCTCATCAATTCTTCGTGCAGTATTTTGTATATGCACATGGTTCTCCAAGTCCAGCTGGACATTCTCAGCAAATCGCCTTGGCCCTTTCCTTTGCCCACCTTGATAAAATTCAATGTTTGCTGAGGGTGGCTGCAAGGATCTTTTGCGTGTTCTCTGCAAAGATCTTGACTCGTCGTGTGAGTCACTGGTGGATAGCTGCCTCTGTATAATAATACCATTGGTATTGTGTGTGGTTCCTTTACCAGATCGAGTCTCCTCCCCGAAATCGTTGTTATCCCACACAACTGTTGCATGGGTATTTTTATGGATGTGTGGAGGTATGAAGTGTTCTCCTCTCTCTATCTGAAGTTGAGCCAGTGCTGTGTCATGCTCAAGAACTTGGGAATTTGAGGTGCAATGACCAAGGCCATTTAATAAACTGATGAGTTGGGCAGATCCAGTTATATGTCTCACTGACATCGCCAATGCGGAATGCTTGGGCATGACTCTTCTTCCATTAAATGCTAGGTTTAATACATCCTGGCAAGTTGAAATAATCTTCTTACGTCTTTCGTCGCTAACCTCGACGCGTACATTTTCTTGGGGAATTTCATTTGATATTCCAGCTGTCCATGCCATGAAGTTGAATAACTCATGAGGCACAACACTGTTAGCAGCATCCATGTTGAGGTCTCCTGCTGTGGGTGGCCAGATCTGCTGAAGATTATCATTAGTTGCACGGATAATGTTCTTCAAGGATTGCGCAGCATGGTAGAAAACTCTATAATTATGGGCTGCACTCCCACCGGTGGTGGTTTCATCTGAATCTGTGTTCGTGTCTGTCTGATCTGTGCTTACTTCAGAGGAAAGTGGCTCTGCAACATCTTCCACCAACTCTTCAGTTGACAAATCATCTACAAACACGAAATCACTCTCATTGCTGTGAGATGATCTCAAAATTTTCAGGAAGGGATAGGTCTTTTGAAGTCTCTTCTTGAGATAGTTGGATTTGTACCCAACATTTACACCCTCTACCTTCGATACACATTTCTTAAATGAAGATAGTAATTTCTTCAAGCGCAAGACCACGTTTCTTGATTATTCTTTCTTCTACAACTGATGTGCAAAAGAATTTGTACCCTGCTTCATATGATTTTGTTTCTACACTCTCCTCCTTTTCTGTCTTACTAAGGAATCTAGTATAGCTTTGGTAACAACTTAAGTGATACCTAACTTCTAATGCTACAAGATCATGTCCACGTATATGCAATAAAATGCTCATCTTTGCGCAATTCAGCAGCTTACCCGCTGTTACAGTTTCACACTGGATAAGTTTTTCTTTTGTTCTCTTTCTACTGAAATGTTCGACGGCGTACTTTTCTTTCCTGCAAATGACGCATTGAATAGGCAAGAGATGGGAAGCCCTTGATGATTCACTATGACGGCTCGGTCCTTTATCTCGGAGAAGTCTTAACTTGTGCGGTACTTCTTCACTTCCGTTTCCTGGGTCTGGATTTCACTCGTAGTAGCAGCTGTATTTGGAAGAAATTAGAAGGAAGAGAAATGGCTTTTAGATTTAATGCATCAATAACAATTTAATATTTTAATTTCAACTGTAATATTGACATGTATGAGATATGTAACTCATTAGTCATTACAATGTTTCATTATGAACCATAATATACCGGTAAGTAAACATAAGTCTGAAACATTTGCATAAATTTTTAAATAAATTTAAAATCACATTTTAGGCCTGTATGCAGTCACCGAAGATGAAAGGGCCGAATCATTTAATTTTAAAAAGGTAAACAAAATAGGATTCTCGTTCTCAATAAACAGTACTTACACTCTTTAGCTTGATTTTCTCGTTCTTGTCTTTTCTAGGCTCTCTCGATCTTTGTTTTGTCAGTAAATCGCATATAACATGCACGATGATATCCAACGGAGTGGTCAGGGCCAGCAGGGACAACATCGAGTTGTTCTTCCGCCAACACGAGCTCTAAATGGAATCTTTGGATAGCTTTGGTAGCAATGGCACCTTCTCTGGTATTCAAGTCCTTCCACTGATGGACACATTCGCGAAATTTTCTCCAGCTAACATCCGAAAAACTAATAAGTTTGTCTGCAGATTGGTCCACCAAATGCATGCAGCACTCCATGTCGCGTCGTACTACGCGTAGATTTACTCGCTCTTTGTTACATTGCGTTACAACGTCACCCACTGTATGATGACTGTGATTGGCTGGTTTTGGTGGAGCCCCTGTTAAAAGCCCTATGATTGGCCAATTAAGAACTAAGCTTACGTCATCACTTCCCTGAGATCGTCGGCTGCAAGAGTAATTTTTGCGGCCCTTTCTTCGGATTTCTGTCAAATACACGTATGTTTTGAAGATGGGAACATTAATAGACATACTTATAAATATGCTCTCGGATCATTAAAGGTCAAATTAAGTACTTCTATCTTGCAGATCACGGAAAGTAGGAATTTTGGGGCTCGGCCCATGGTCTATGCAGGGTGTTTATAAAGTCCCTATGTATTTCGGTGAAATAACAGTTTTTATTGTGCAAGTTACTGCTAGTTTCATTACATGTGATGGTGGTAACATTGTGTATTCAAGGAAAGAAATGCAAATAAATTAGAGAGAAGTTTGAAACCACCATCACACGTTCATCACATGCTCACCATCACACATTTTTCCATCATCACCACCATCACACGTTCTCTGACCACCATCACACCACCATCACACCACCATCACACGTTCTCACACATTCATCTTCATGGGGTTCTGCAATAAAAATCAATAAAAACCGTTATTTCACTGAAATAGATAGGACTTTATAAACGCCCTGTATATACATAAACAGGCAAGTCTGATGTACCTCTGTCATTACACATGTATTTTTTTTTCTCCCTTTCACCTTTTATACAGTTCAAACTGCAGTTCCTATTTGGCCATAATAGCTCTTGAAGAACTTCCCATTATAGAGGGTTTTTCTTGATTTCTCCCCAGTGGCTCAACATATTTTGATTTAAAGAATATTGTTAAAACCACGGGTTTCGGGTGTAAGTTCGGGGAGGGATCTCCCTGAACTTACCGGGCCTGGGGCTACCGAGCGCAAATAACTTTGTACCATGGTAAGTTGCTAGCCAACCGTGAACGCAAATTGGTCCACCACGTGGTCTCAGGGTTCTCTGACTAACCACCGTTTACCTGTACCACATGACTTTCCAATTGGGGAATGCACCCTCGGCTCTGCACCAATCCTATTTTAATTATATCTTGATTATAGCAGCTGAGCTTACCACCTGGTGGATGCCGTGCTGTAATGAGCCAATTAGTTGGGGAATTATAACCTCCTAGGCTAACCTAAGTGCAAACAGCACTGGATCAATGGAGGAAATGACGGACGGACATGGACAGATGGAAAAGGAACGTCAACAAGGGATTTATATTTGCATAAACGGGGATAATTATGCAAAACGTAAGGGGGTGGGATCTCAAGGACTTTAATGTTTGTTTGGCATAGGGGCAGGAGAGAGGTGGATGCACGCAAAGGGAACAATGGAGGGATTGCACATTCATAATGTACAAGTGATCGCAAGCAGTGAAGGATTCAGCGATATTTACAAAGCAAAAGAAATGGATGAGATGCAGACTTAATCCTATGCCTTACCTACCGGCTATACACACTACAGGGTACCTATTAGACCATCCACGGAGGGAGAAAAGAAAACAAGACAGAGAAAGTACAAAGGTCAACGGCCTCTTGCTTACTGGACGGAAGCAGACGTGATTCCGCGACCCAAGCACTAAAGGAGGGGTAAAGAGGAAAGAAAAACTGTTGTGAAGTCCAGGGTGGGTGACTGTATAGGGTGCAGGGTGTCGTACAAGATAGCTGCGAAGGTTCATTATCAGTGGTGGTCACTCCTGGGTCGAGCCGCGACAACACTGTTAATTGTTGATGCCTTCTTTATGGATGGTGAGTCTCCGTTCAAGGGACAACGATAAAAATAAAAGCAAGTGTGAGAGGATAGCCTACTATGTAAGAGCCTAATATATGTGTAGCGTGGCTTGGTTTCGGCCCTAACATGCGCCTGACGATGTGCTCGCTCCGTCCGTCCACCGCTTCGGCTGCCAGCTCTGATCCGCGTGAGCGCCACCCATCGAGCCCAGATCATCCACCCTTGAAGGACCGAGGACAGGACGAGCACCAAGAACCAACAAGCAGAGCCAGAGCGAAAACCAATGCACATGCAGAGCTCGAGAGCGAGCTTTCGCCTGCAGCACTTTTGTTAACCCTTGGTGGAGGCAGGGCCAAATATCGGATCAATAAGTTTATTGGCGAAATCTGGGATGCCGATTGGCACATCGCCGCTTAGCCCCGCCCTCACCAGACATTTGCATCCGAATTCCTTCAGAAGGTCCTTTTGCTTCGTCACGAAATAGAGCTCCATGATTAACATGGGTGGGAGGGGTAGCAACGTGTTCTCAGATCGGGTGGGCTACTGGAGGCATATAATTGTTTGTATAGACGGACGGAGCGATTAAATGTCCACAGAACACTAATGGCCAATTAACGCCTCTCTTTTCTGAGGTGTAACAAAGTCCGGTGAATGAAAGCGCTCGCCGCCACTGCTGCACTACCCTTGCCCTGCCTCCAAGCTGCGACACGCAACCATGGTCTACACTACACAAAGGGAAGGGAGTACTCTGATCTTGTATTGTAGAAATAACTACCTAAGGACCTGTATGCTGGGTGCCATTGCCTCTGAGGTTGTTTCCTAAAACCACAACAATATACGTAATACCAAATTCTACATTTCTGTACGTAAATATCAAGTTAACACTTGTTCATTAAAGAGGGATTGTGCTGCACAGTATCCTCACCCATTCTCAGAGGTGTGTTTGTGTGTTTTAATTCTTCCTTCACATCTTCTTCCTTACCACAGGATTGACTCCAATGTGGACGACACACAGCTGAATGTCGAGGCGGTGCATTCTGAGCTGCTACGTTATTTCCAGTCGGTAACAAACAACCGCTGGCTAATTGTGAAGGTCTTCCTCGTCCTCATCCTCTTCTTCGTCATCTTTGTCGTCTTTCTTGCCTGATGACGCTCCTCCTTTGCACTGTGGACATGTTGGTGGCACAATGCCCGGCGATGCTACAGCTCTTCCCCGATCTCGATGTTCAACACAGAATCTATGCGCACTGTCTCTCTCCACAGGTCTTCAACTTGATATCAGTGAAACTGCCGTGCAATGCTCACCCGAATCCTGCTGTGGATGTTTGATCATTTTTATTTTTCAAAGGCAGGAGGGACGTGGTGTTACATTGAAAGGGGTAGTGGAAGGGGCGACAGTAACTCGTCAAGGTCAAAGGAGTAACACAACTGAAAAACAGGACTAATCCCACCAGACTGGCATGCCTTTATCTCCTTGCTGGAAGGGATACTGGTCTATCTTTCAAGTCTGCAGGAACTATACCAAGCGACCCCATGGCAGGCCACCTCCAGGTTGCTGATCTGTTTGGGGAACAAACGTGACATTCCATTCGAGAGATTGTGTCGATAATTTACCCATTCATAACTGACTTTACCAAGCTGTCACCCGCACTCTTTAATTCCTAAGCTTATCTTGCTGAAAATTCGTTTAGTTGTTTCAGGTCAAGAGGCCCAAACTTTGCAGTTTTGCACGGTAAATGATTGGCCTTGTTCGCGAGCCTCGATGAGGGGTACAATTTTTTTTTTAAATCAATGCTGTGATTTGTTAGTTCATACAGCTGAAGTCTTGTGTTCTTCGCTTCCCCCCACCCCCTCCAGACTTTGATCCCTTAACTTCCTTTCTGCTCCTATGTTTCTAACGGCATTTCATCCAAGTTTGAAGGTTTTCCATTTTTTGGAAGTCAACAAAACAAAGCACGGCTCGAAGCCAGGCCCCCAAGTTAACATTTTTTTTCTACGGACGGACCCGTTGGCTTTGTTGTCCGCCGTAGTCTGGCTGTTATGAGCAAGTGATTACGATCCAACGAGCTCGAAACAAAACCTGTAAGCTTGTTCGTTCCTAAACGGTGAGCTTCAAGGTAAATGGTGATGCTCTCTTGTGTTCATACTCGGTTATTGTTACCCATTGGAAATTTGCTTACCAGATAATGTGAATTTTAACAGCTGCTTGCATCACTATCTTCCGTTCACATAGCTTGCATTCGTCCAAATTGTGGCAATCCGAAATGATCGGATCCGAAATTAAAAATCGATCCCAAATCGCTTTCATTTGGTATGTTTTTGACTCTGTGGGAGCTAACTTGCAAATAATGATTATTTTGTTTTGTGAATACCTTGGTTGTTTTTTTTGTTGTTGTTTTTTTTTGCTATGACTTGAGGGCTTAGAACTAACGGGCTTTTTGAAAACCGTCATGCGCAGGCCCCTGAGATGTAATCTTCTAATATTCAGCCTGCACTTTTCTTCTTTTCTTTTTTTTTGCCTCCAGTTCCAGTACCTTCTTTATTTTTTCCATTCATGTTCTGTACCGAAATGTATTTCTGTCCAGGTTTTTTGAAACGATAACTTGGGAGCATCTAAAGTTTGATATGTGAACAGCCATGAGGAGAAAACTGAAATTTGTAACGTGTAATTGATGTTCACAAGTTGGAGGTGCTTTTGGAACCAATATGTACACTTGTTTAGATATTTAAACTGTAAAAACATTGTTATTTAGAAGTATTACCATTGCATTTTAACATTCACTAAACTCTCCAAATGATTGTGGTAGCACGATTGCTTTTGGTATTGTGTTTGATTGTGTAGAATGAGCATTTTTCTGTCGCTCATTTGAAAGATCCTTCGATCCGCTTTGACCATACATGGTTCCATCATTGGTTTCGACCGTTGTTTAATTTTTGATGATACTCATACTTGATCAAATACTCATAATGCTTTCTTCCTCCTTGAGTCAAACATTGAACGAAATGGCCTAGACATTGGGGCTTCTAACTGTCAAATGACCAGTTTATAAAGGAAAATTATGAAAAAGTAAGAAAAAGAAAATCCAAAATTAAGGTGATTGGAAGATGAGGAAAATGTCAAAAGAAAATTGGAATTAGTCGTGGCCAAAAATATTGTCGTGGCCAAGTTCATCCTGCTTACACAATAAACTGTCAACATTTGCATTGAAAGCCTTAGAACTTAGTCATGGCCAAAAATATTGGCACCTTTGCACTTTTTTCAAATAACTCACAATTTTCTCTAAAAATAAGTTGAAATTGACAAAAGTATTTGGTCTCCACAATTATTTATTTCAATGTTAATATTAAAGAGCCTTTGTTTTTGATTCAGAACTTAATATATCCTTTTCAATCGGAAAATTTATCACTGAACATCACTGACCCTCCTCCATGTTTGACTGGAGGGAAGGTGTTCTTTTCTTTGAAGGTTTCATTTTGTTTTCTGTAAACATAGAGATGATGTGCTTTACCAAAAAGCTCCAATTTGGTCTCATCTGTCCACAGGACATTCTCCCAGAAGGATTTTGGCTTGTTCAGGTGTGTTTTGGCAAACTCCAGTCTGGCTTTCTTATGTCGCTCTCTCAGCAGTGGTGTCCTGGGTCTCCCACCAAAGAACCCCCTTTCATTGAGTTGGTGATGGATGGTGTGAGTTGAAACTGTTGTACCTTGTGTCTGAAGGTCAGCTTGAATCTGTTGAGCAGTTGATTGAGGTGCTTTTTCCACATTTGAACAATTCTTCGCTGCAATCTTTGATTTCGAACAATCCTGAATCAAGTTTTCTCTTGCTGCCACGTCCAGGGAGGTTGGCTACAGTGCCATGGGCCTTAAACTTCCTGATAACATTGCGTGCGGTGGACACAGGAACATCAAGGTCTCTGGAGATGGACTTTTGTAGCCTTGAGATTGTCCATGGTTGGCTACAATCTTGTGTCTGACCTCCTCAGACAATTCTCTGGTTTTCTTTCTTTCCTCCGTGCTCAGTGGTACACACAGTGACACAAAACAGCAGAATGACTCCTTTTCTCTATTCAAACTGGTTGAATGAGAGATTTTTTTTATTGCAGGCACCTGCAACTCACCACAGGTGAGTTCAATTCCAAAGTAAAGCAGAATCACCTGCTTGAAATCTAATTATTTCTAACAACTTCTAGAAGGTGCCAATAATAATGTCCGGGCCATTTCAGTATTTCTGTGTGGAATAAGCTAAGATTTAGTAATTGTTTCAGATTTTTTTGTTTATACAAATGTGGAAATACAAAAAAAAATACTTTAAAACCAAAGAAATACAAATGTGGATACCAAAAGATTTTTTTATTTCCAAAAATTCTGGAAGAAATTGTGCATTGTTTGAAAAAAGTGCAAGGGTGCTAATATTTTTGGCCACGGCTGTATTTGGAAAATCCAACTCTTGTGATATCGACCAGATGGCAGTTGGAGTCCACAGGCATGGAGTGATTATTGCTCTCGTCAGTCATCCTAACCTCATGTCTTGTAAGTCAACATAATGTCGAGGCTCGTTTAAATCCAACAGCAACCACATCACCGACAGTACGAGCAGTGATGAGTACTTGAGAGATAGGATGAACAGAAAATCCTGCTATTCGGCACTTGGGTTCTCCTGGGCTATTTTCTTTTTTTGGTGATGGTAGATTGTCCCATCATCACAGCAGGGAACCATTAAATTCCTTTTCTCCACAACTGCTTTAGCGATTGACACAAAACTTTCCACATAGGAGCACCCATGGATAAATGTTTTAACAAAGTTGCATGATTGGATGGAAAATTTGGTCAGAATTCCAAAAAGTGTTTTCTGTAGCCCTGGGTTGTGAGGGTTTCACGTATCAGGAATAAATGGCCCCAACCTTGCTGAAGTTGGCCTCAGCCTAATAAAAAAAGGATGAAAGATGAAACAAAATAATGATTAATTAAATTAATATAATAATAATAATTTTAATGAAAATAAATAAAAATAATGGAATATAAAAATAATAAATAAATTATAAAATAGGTGAAAGAGGCGGGGTCTGTTATTGTTGCTTCGCAACCAGTTCCAGTGAAGCACATTGATAACTTGGGAACAGCTGAAGAGATCTAACTCAAACTTGGTCCAGGTATTCCTCTATTTACACCCAGGATGCATTCCTGGAAACAACAACACAAACAACATGCATTTTAAGGATTTTTCCCTGCTAGAGCGGGGGTTAGCCTTGCGGTCCCCATGACGATCTTCTCCATTTTGCCCTATTTTCTGCATCTCTCCTTGTTAACCCCCTTGCCCGCATTTCTTCTTCCACCATCTTTAGCCAAGTCTTTCTCGGTCTTCCCCGTCTTCTACTTCCTTCTACATTCATTTCCATCACTTCTCAACCAGTCACTTTCGTCCTTCCTCAACACATGACCAAACCATCTCAACCTGTTCCTCTTCACAGCATCAATCACAGGCTCTATTCCCATCATCTTTCGCAATTCATCATTTGTCTTCCTCTCTCTCAACGATATTCCACACATCCACCGAACCATTCGCATTTCCACCCTTTCCAGCCTTCGTTGCTGCTCTACATTCATGACCCATGTCTCGCTCCCATAAATCATAACACTTCTCACACATGCAGCATACACCTTTCCCTTCAGCTTCAACGAAACTCCCCTCCTCATCAGCATGCCACTCAGTTCCCGAAATTTCTTCCATGCACATCTCACTCAAGCAACCGTTGCCGTGTCTGATCCACCTTCTCCATTCAGCATGTCTCTGAGGTAGCAAAATGTTTTCACTCCTTCCAGCTTCACGCCATCTCCAAGATCCAACTCATTTCCTCCATCTGCAGCTACCTCTGTGCACACCTTACATTTGAATGTAGCTGCCGCACTGGTTAATGACCCTCTCAGACCACTACATTTTTGATGAACCCACTCAGCGCACATTGTACATTGAATGGAGTTCACTCTGACACCCTTCCTACACACAGCACATGGCCACTTCCCAGTTCTTTCCACCTCACCACATGCTTTACCACTTGCCATCACCTTCGTCTTTCCTATATTCATTGAGACCTTTTGTCTCCATACATTCCTTCCACTTGTTCATCTTTTCCTTCAGTCCATCCATACTTTCCGCAATCAACACCAGATCATCTGCATACAACAACTCCCACGGTAAACCCTCCTTTACGTTCTGAGCCAGCACCTCCATCACACCTACAAATAGTAGTGGACTTAGTACCGACCCCTGATGCACTCCCACCTTCACCTCAAACTCACCACTGTTCCTGTCCTTTGTCCTTACACCTGTGCGCGCTCTTTTGTACATTGCCATCACTACTCTGATCAACCATTCCTCCACTTCTAATTTCCTCAATGCCCATGTCAATACTTCGCATGGAACCCTATCGAATGCTTTCTCCAGATCAACAAACCCAAGAAACAACTTCTTCCTGGAAACTGGCAATTCCTGGAAAGCAGGGTGTAAATTGCAAAGGCGTAAACCGAATGTGGTTTTTCCCGTTAATTTAAATGTCAATATTGTTGCGGATCTCGAGCCCGTCGACGTACAGAGGGGGTTAAACCCTTTTCCCCCTCGGGCCTTCGAGTCCACGAGGTCGCTACCCACTTTACACTCGTGGGGCGGATTGCGGAGCAATTCCAGCCGCCACCCCCCTAGCGAGCATGTGGAAGGGTATCTGGTCGAATCCCCAAGTACCTTCTATACACACGCCGCCATGAGAACGGGGACTGGACCTCGCCCGAGTCACGCTGGTCTGATATGCCCGAGCAGTTTGCGTGTCACGTGACTCGTGCCGTTAATTATTATTGAACCCGATTGAGCGGTTTTACTTCGTACAATGCGAGGCCAATGGTGGAAAGAGACGTGAACGGCCAAATGGAAGCAAAGAACACAGGTTTATTATTACAATTTGTACAAATGATCAGGGCAAAGAGACACAGAGTAGAAACTTAACGTCCTTAACTTAATTTCCCGGACAAGGGCCCTCTCACTCGCGCGGGGAAAGGAAGGAAGAGAAGAGAACGCGCTCAAGCACGGCCGTTGGTGCCGTTCGCCCTGGTCAGCTCGTTGGGCGTGTCCCTTGAGATGTTCGCGGCACGTGCAGGGAGCCCAGGCAGGGAGATCGTTGGAGCCTCGGGCCCCGGGAGAGATCGTCCTGCGACAGTGCTTAATACAGGGGCAGAGCGTAGGGCAGGGGCAGAACGCAGGCTACAGAGAGAGTTCGTGCTTTCGATCACAGAGCGCAGAGAGAGCTGGGAGCTTGGCCACGGAGAGAGCGTTCGGGGGCCCGGGCAGGGTTTTATAGCCCCTCGCAGAGTCCTGTCAGAATTTCTAAGCATCTCCCCCGGCCGCCGTTGCTAGCCACTCCCCTTCAGCTCCCATTGGCTGCTTGCCGCTTACCAGCCACTCCCCTTTAGCTTCTCCCTCGGGCCTCCTAGACTTGTTCCAGGCCCTAGCACATGGCATTCCAGCCCAAATGAGGCCTACCCTTACGTGTCTGCATCAACGCATACTAACACAGGAAAGGAGACCATGCTTAACATCGAATAAGACATAACTGAACTAAGTGAGGCTACATGTGGTGGAACTAACTAAGAGGGGGGTTATCTTTATTCTCAAAACCGCAACAATATTAAAGGTGTTAAATATCGTTAATAGGCGTTAAACCGAATATGGCAGGCGTAAATCGAAAAGTGGTCTCTAATTATTCCATGGTGTTAAACCGAAAAGGTGTAAAATGAATGCGTTTAAATCGAGGAATGCCTGTACAAGTATATATAATGATGTAAAGATGAACGGATTAGATTTATGGGGTCAAGAGTTCAAAGGTCAGATGTCCCGTTGGGTACAAATTCTGTTACTGCGCTAACTTGCGAACCAGTGATGGGATTGTTACCAAACTTGGTACAGTACAAGTATATATTATGACACAAAGATGAACTGATTACATTTTGGCGTCAAAGGTCAGAGGTCATGTCAGGTATATGTGGTTCACACATATATCGGAGGTCATATCAGTCGACATCGGAACGTGGAAGAGTGCCGTTCTAGTTTTTTCCTGGGATAGTGCCTTCGAGCTGCATCATTAGACAAAATTTCAGTTTTCCATCCCACCCATAAGGTACGAACATTTATATCAGTGTATGGATGGGTAGGAAGACCTTTATGTATTATGTATAGTTATTATATATATATATATATATATACTGTATATATATATATATATATATATATATATATATATATATATATATATATATATATATATGTATGTATGTATGTATGTATGTATGTATGTATGTATGTATGTATGTATGTATGTATGTATGTATATAAAGTTTTTGTTTGTTTGTTTGTCTGCCCGTGCTAATCTCCTGAACGGTGAAAGATACGAGGAAACCTCTAAAACAAAAAATGTCGGGACGGGTCCCGGGAAGGTTATAGGCGAGGTGTCGAGGCCGTCTTGGCCGGGCTGTGCCCATTTCGCAATGAAAAGCTGAGCTGAATTATAGTAGTCAATCTTCTACGGCCGCGAGTAAAAGCTGAATTATAGTAGTAAATTCATTTTAAAAGAACCCGGGCAACGCCGAGTGCTTTCGGCTGATATATATATATATATATATAATCGTTAGATTAAATAAGACGCGGACGTAGCTTCAGGACGTCGATCTTTAATTGTCGACAAGCTTTCGACCAACAAAGGTCTTCCTCTGAGTCTACAAAAACAGCAGGTATGTATATCAGTCAAGTATGTATAATGATATGTGTGTAAGATGTGTGATATGTGTAGAAAATGCATACAAAAGGAAGAGCCACGCCAAAGTTCACTCACCGGCCCCAAGTTCAACGGAAGTGAAGCGCACCTTCCAGTTACCGTTTGCGTTACAGTTCCGGTGCACGTGCATATACAAATATAAATGGTATATGAATATATGCTTGTGTGTTTATGTATGTATATCTCTATATTTGTATATGCACGTGCACCGGAACTGTAACGCAAACGGTAACTGGAAGGTGCGCTTCACTTCCGTTGAACTTGGGGCTGGTGAGTGAACTTTGGCGTGGCTCTTCCTTTTGTATGCATTTTCTACACATATCACACATCTTACACACATATCATTATACATACTTGACTGATATACATACCTGCTGTTTTTGTAGACTCAGAGGAAGACCTTTGTTGGTCGAAAGCTTGTCGACAATTAAAGATCGACGTCCTGAAGCTACGTCCGCGTCTTATTTAATCTAACGATTATTTATTTAATGCAAATGAGACGCCCTGCTCATACTGTGGAGTTTCTACTATTTCTTACAGTTATATATATATATATATATATATATATATATATATATATATATATATATATATATATATATATATATATACAGTATATATATATATACAGTATATATATATATATATATATATATATGTATATATATATATATATATATATATATAATATACACATACAATATACACACACACAATGTAAAGTAGTTGTAAAATGCGAGTTCTAAGGCAAATTGAAATAATTAAATCATAATAAAAAATATTTAAATTTTTTAAATTTATTAAATAAATGTAATAATAAAATATACTGATTTATTTATGTTAAAATAATTTTAAAACTAAAAACAATTAAATGTAAAAATTAATCAATTTTTTAAAATCATTTAAAAAAAAAGAAGTTAACTGAATGATAAAATCTACATTATAAAAGGAGCTGTGTTATAACTTGATAATAGCAGCTTTCAATAAATCCATGTCCGTTGGATGCAGGGAACTCCGGGGAAGGTTTGTGGTTCAAAAAACAATTAATAAAAAAGTCGGTTTGTGTGTATGGGTACATGGGTACACGTGTCAAAAGAAACTAAATAAATAAATAAATAATAAATCTTTATTGTCCCATATTCAGGGAAATTATTCTTGTCCTCCAAACTTGTAGGAGAAGAATGAATACTGTATGAATGAATCCTGACAATATAGGACAATTATTCTTGTCATTTATTGTCCTACAAATGCTGGCTGTCCCCGCACGGAGGGCAGGATCTCTCAGAAATCCCTTTTTGTTCTTGCTGCAAAGATTAACCATCACACTATGTCGAGTAAACGGAAAGCCCCAATTTTTAGCATTTACACAAAGGTGGAGATGAGGAGACCTCAGAGTTTGTTTCCTGCCATGCCCATATACCTAATACATACCCAGACCGTTTGATCAAAAGAAAGGGGAGGGTGAGAAAGTATTTTTTTAATCCTCCTTGTAGTGTTGCTGTATATTATTCGCAATTCATCATCTAATATGGCTGTGATGAATATCCCATTAGCACCGTCCCTCCCCCACCCTGGCTCCCCGAGGAAATAGCTAGGCCGGTATCTATACACCACATAATTTTATTTTTCCCCCATTAACAACTGTTTTTTTTCACAAATACACAAAGATTGGTATTCCCGTCAGTTAAGCGAGGGGTCTTACATTCTAGTTATTATAAAGTAAGGCGGAAGAGGGGCTTGTTACTGTTGCCGAGCAACCAGTTACAATGGAAGGTCCATTGTCTTGGGTCATGTGACCTGCAGTGAGAAGATCGTCTTATTCGCTGTTATTTTCGTTTTACGGAATCCAAAGGTCTTTACATAAGCCACCTGGATTTCTGCCCACAATTCCATAGCTAGTTCTGAAACCAATGGGACTTCCTGGAGCTTTGAATCCATGCATGCCTTCAGCTGGATTTGAACCCACAAGCACTGAGTTTGTCGGCCAGTGTCCCGAGCATGGAGGCAAATAGGAATGTGGACAAGGCAAGCAATAAATCAATTTGTCTCAGATTGGTCCAAAAGTCTCACCTTGTGCTTGGGAGGGACATGATGAAAATGACTTTATTGACAACTATTCTGCCTTACATTGTGCTGTATGTGCAGTCTTGGGCCTATCTCATCTACCAGAATCCTACCTTCTCATACATACCCTTCCCTATGCACAATACTTGACATGTCAAACGAAAATTCATATGTACAGTCTTCAGCAAAATAAAAAGTAGCTCTGAGGATGAGCGTTCACTTACAAAGGAACCCAATACATTTATCAGTTCATGTGGCACAGTCAAGGAGGGGTCACAATTGTTCATGGCAGCAGGCACCTCTGAAGGTAGATCTGGGTATAGGTAGGCAGCAGCAATGTTGTTGGTTGGCTGCAGATACCAGCGATGGCCACGGGTCTGGGTCTTTATAAGGGGGAAGACAAGCTCTAAATCTACTACTTCCCTGGCAGGAAACGATGGTGCTCCAATCAACTCAAAGGGCTGATGTGGCGGATCCTTACATGGCTCAATGTCAGAGGGAGTAATTGACCGAACAACTTGGTACTCAATGGGTCCTCTCCAATGCCGATTACTCTATCCTCTCCCTACCAAAGGCAAACACTGTATGGTGAAAAGGAGAGGACGGCAACAAGACATTTTTTCAAAATTACTTTTAACCACATCAACTGCTGTGGTACTCGCGACCAATTTACCCCACCGTTCAGCATGCCGGTCGCATCCTATGGATTTGGGTATGGCCTTCTCAAATCCTCCATCTCTGTGCATCAGCACAATCAGCAGGATGGGCAGTAAAGTCCCAACTCGGGCCTCATTGTTTGGCTCTATCTTTCTCTGGAGTCCGAAGCACCCTGAGACCTTAGGGCGAACCTATAGGGTGTTCCTCTCCACGATCCCAAACTAATCGTGGGCCCTCTCTGGCAGCTCTCAGCCGCTCAGGAGGTCCCAATTGGCTCGGAGCATTCAGTAACCCCCACTCTGAACTCTTGGGGCGCTCTCCCAGCTCACAAACTACACGTTTGCAATTCCAGCTACTGATTCCCACTATGGATTTGCCCCACTGACAGAAAACCTTTTAATCCCTCCACCTTGCCCATCGCTAACTGGAGATTCCCTCCAACAGGGGGTGCTGCTCTCCAAACTTTCCACAACAAACTCCCCACATAATGCACATCGGAGATTTGGTACTTCATTCAAATGTCACATTCCACATCAGCACCACTTTCCACACACTCTCCACATAATGCACATCGAAGATTTGGTACTTCATTCAAATGTCACATTCCACATCAGCACCACTTTCCACAACAAACTCCCCACATAATGCACATCGAAGATTTGGTACTTCATTCAAATGTCACATTCCACATCAGCACCACTTTCCACAACAAACTCCCCACATAATGCACATCGAAGATTTGGTACTTCATTCAAATGTCACATTCCACATCAGCACCACTTTCCACACACTCTCCACATAATGCACATCGAAGATTTGGTACTTCATTCAAATGTCACATCCCACATCAGCACCACTTTCCACACACTCTCCACTCATTCCAAATCCCAGCAGAGCAAGAAAAGGGAGGAGGCGAAAGGCCCCAACACTACAAGAATAGTTTATGTGGTGTATCCCACTGATAGGTCGGAACCAGTATCTGGATCTTCACCAAAATCTCACCAATTCTTCCTTGTCACACACCCAACCTGACCAACAAATTTAATCCGAATCCATCCATAACGTTTTCAGATATCCTGCTCAGACAGACGTACAAACAGGTGAAAGCGTAACCTGGGTCCATCTTCGGTGGCGTTAGGTCGATGGGGGCAAGAAGCCATACAGAAGCCTTTTAGGGTGGCATGGATCTTTCTATACACAATGCTGCCAGGGTGCCAAGAGACATGTTACCCCAACAACGTTAACTATGAAATAACAAGCTAATTCACATCTTCATTGCCTACCAACTAATCTTTGTAACTTATCTTCTTCCCTCTTTCTATCTTCTTCTTTTCCCTCTTTCCCTCTTTCTTTTTTCAGTCTTCTGAAATTGCCCCCATTATCTCATCTTGTCCTCGTAGATGTTTTCTTTAAACAATCTACTGATCATACAAGGCAGGTGATGCATTAGATGGAAAATGCATTCGATGTGCCACCTCTTGTGCCAACAAAAATTATTAAAGCCATCACCACATTGTCTACAAGGTGAGTTGGTACCTGTCTACAAGGTGAGTTGGTACCTGTCTACAAGGTGAGTTGGTACCTGTCTACAAGGTGAGTTGGTACCTGTTAACAAGGTGAGTTGGTACCTGTATACAAGGTGAGTTGGTACCTGTCTACAAGGTGAGTTGGTACCTGTCTACAAGGTGAGTTGGTACCTGTATACAAGGTGAGTTGGTACCTGTCTACAAGGTGAGTTGGTACCTGTCCACAAGGTGAGTTGGTACCTGTATACAAGGTGAGTTGGTACCTGTCTACAAGGTGAGTTGGTACCTGTCTACAAGGTGAGTTGGTACCTGTCTACAAGGTGAGTTGGTACGTGTCCACAAGGTGAGTTGGTACCTGTATACAAGGTGAGTTGGTACCTGTCTACAAGGTGAGTTGGTACCTGTCTACAAGGTGAGTTGGTACTTGTATACAAGGTGAGTTGGTACCTGTCAACAAGGTGAGTTGGTACCTGTCTACAAGGTGAGTTGGTAACTGTCTACCAGGTGAGTTGGTACCTGTCTACAAGGTGAGTTGGTACCTGTCTACAAGGTGAGTTGGTACCTGTCTACAAGGTGAGTTGGTACCTGTCTACAAGGTGAGTTGGTACCTGTATACAAGGTGAGTTGGTACCTGTCTACAAGGTGAGTTGGTACCTGTCAACAAGGTGAGTTGGTACCTGTATACAAGGTGAGTTGGTACCTGTCTACAAGGTGAGTTGGTACCTGTCCACAAGGTGAGTTGGTACCTGTATACAAGGTGAGTTGGTACCTGTCTACAAGGTGAGTTGGTACCTGTCTACAAGGTGAGTTGGTACCTGTCTACAAGGTGAGTTGGTACGTGTCCACAAGGTGAGTTGGTACCTGTATACAAGGTGAGTTGGTACCTGTCTACAAGGTGAGTTGGTACCTGTCTACAAGGTGAGTTGGTACTTGTATACAAGGTGAGTTGGTACCTGTCAACAAGGTGAGTTGGTACCTGTCTACAAGGTGAGTTGGTAACTGTCTACCAGGTGAGTTGGTACCTGTCTACAAGGTGAGTTGGTACCTGTCTACAAGGTGAGTTGGTACCTGTCTACAAGGTGAGTTGGTACCTGTCTACAAGGTGAGTTGGTACCTGTATACAAGGTGAGTTGGTACCTGTCTACAAGGTGAGTTGGTACCTGTCAACAAGGTGAGTTGGTACCTGTATACAAGGTGAGTTGGTACCTGTCTACAAGGTGAGTTGGTACCTGTATACAAGGTGAGTTGGTACCTGTCTACAAGGTGAGTTGGTACCTGTCCACAAGGTGAGTTGGTACCTGTATACAAGGTGAGTTGGTACCTGTCTACAAGGTGAGTCGGTACCTGTCTACAAGGTGATTTGGTACCTGTCTACAAGGTCAGTTGGTACCTGTCTACAAGGTGAGTTGGTACGTGTCCACAAGGTGAGTTGGTACCTGCATACAAGGTGAGTTGGTACCTGTCTACAAGGTGAGTTGGTACCTGTCTACAAGGTGAGTTGGTACCTGTCTACAAGGTGAGTTGGTACCTGTCTACAAGGTGAGTTGGTAGCTGTCTACAAGGTGAGTTGGTACCTGTCTACAAGGTGAGTTGGTACCTGTCTACAAGGTGAGTTGGTACCTGTCTACAAGGTGAGTTGTTACCTGTCCACAAGGTGAGTTGGTACCTGTCCACAAGGTGAGTTGGTACCTGTCTACAAGGTGAGTTGGTACCTGTCTACAAGGTGAGTTGGTACCTGTCTACAAGGTGAGTTGGTACCTGTCTACAAGGTGAGTTGGTACCTGTCCACAAGGTGAGTTGGTACCTGTCCACAAGGTGAGTTGGTACCTGTCTACCAGGTGAGTTGGTACCTGTCTACAAGGTGAGTTGGTACCTGTCTACAAGGTGAGTTGGCACCTGTCTACAAGGTGAGTTGGTACCTGTCTACAAGGTGAGTTGGTACCTGTCCACAAGGTGAGTTGGTACCTGTCCACAAGGTGAGTTGGTACCTGTCCACAAGGTGAGCTGGTACCTGTCCACAAGGTGAGTTGGCACCTGTCCACAAGGTGATTTGGTACCTGTCCACAAGGTGAGTTGGTACGTGTCTACCATGTGAGTTGGTACCTGTCTACAAGGTGAGTTGGTACCTGTCCACAAGGTGAGTTGGTACCTGTCCACAAGGTGAGTTGGTACCTCTCCACAAGGTGAGTTGGTACCTGTCTACAAGGTGAGTTGGTACCTGTCTACAAGGTGAGTTGGTACCTGTCCACAAGATGAGTTGGTACCTGTCCACAAGGTGAGTTGGCACCTGTCCACAAGGCGAGTTGGTACCTGTCCACAAGGTGAGTTGGTACCTGTCTACCAAGTGAGTTGGTACCTGTCTACAAGGTGAGTTGGTACCTGTCTACAAGGTGAGTTGGTACCTGTCCACAAGGTGAGTTGGTACCTGTCCACAAGGTGAGTTGGCACCTGGCCACAAGGTGAGTTGGCACCTGTCCACAAGGTGAGTTGGTACCTGTCTACAAGGTGAGTTGGTACCTGTCTACCAGGTGAGTTGGTACCTCTCCACAAGCTGAGTTGGTCCCTGTCTACAAGGTGAGTTGGTACCTCTCCACAAAGTGAGTTGGTACCTGTCTACAAGGTGAGTTGGTACCTGTCTACAAGGTGAGTTGGTACCTGTCCATAAGGTGAATTGGTACCTGTCCACAAGGTGAGTTGGTACCTGTCCACAAGGTGAGTTGGTACCTGTCCACAAGGTGAGTTGGTACCTGTCCACAAGATGAGTTGGTACCTGTCCACAAGGTGAGTTGGTACCTCTCCACAAGGTGAATTGGTACCTGTCTACAAGGTGAGTTGGTACCTGTCTACAAGGTGAGTTGGTACCTGTCCACAAGGTGAGTTGGTACCTGTCCACAAGGTGAGTTGGCACCTGGCCACAAGGTGAGTTGGCACCTGTCCACAAGGTGAGTTGGTACCTGTCTACAAGGTGAGTTGGTACCTGTCTACCAGGTGAGTTGGTACCTCTCCACAAGCTGAGTTGGTCCCTGTCTACAAGGTGAGTTGGTACCTCTCCACAAAGTGAGTTGGTACCTGTCTACAAGGTGAGTTGGTACCTGTCTACAAGGTGAGTTGGTACCTGTCCACAAGGTGAATTGGTACCTGTCCACAAGGTGAGTTGGTACCTGTCCACAAGGTGAGTTGGTACCTGTCCACAAGGTGAGTTGGTACCTCTCCACAAGGTGAGTTGGTACCTGTCTACAAGGTGAGTTGGTACCTGTCTGCAAGGTGAGTTGGTACCTCTCCACAAGGTGAGTTGGTACCTCTCCACAAGGTGAGTTGGTACCTCTCCACAAGGTGAGTTGTTATACCATCAGGTGGAAATGTTAACATCCCAAGCATGGCTATTCTAGACCTCTCTCACTTGAGCATTTAAGCTGCATTTGGTTGATAATTATTGCTAATGTATAATGTAGACCCGAATGTATACCCTAATGTATAGTGTATACCCTAATGTATAATGTATACCCTAATGTATAATGTATACCCTTATGTATAATGTATACTCGAATGTATACCCTAATGTATAATGTATACCCTAATGTATAATGTATACCCTAATGTATAATGTATACCCTAATGTTTAATGTATACCCTAATGTATAATGTATACCCTAATGTATAATGTATACCCGAATGTATACCCTAATGTATAATGTATACCCGAATGTATAATGTATACCCTAATGTGTAATGTATACCCTAATGTATAATGTATACACGAATGTATAATGTATACCCTAATGTATAATGTATACCCTAATGTGTAATGTATACCCTAATGTATAATGTATACCCTAATGTATAATGTATACCCTAATGTATACCCGAAGGAATAACGATGCTGGTACGAAGGAGGCGGGGTCCAAGTGTTTGTTGCTGAGCGACCGGTCGTATTAAACCCTCGAGTTTATTCGCAGCCAACGTCATAGTAACGCCAGGTGCTGTTGAGTTTGAGTGTGCGGAGCGGGTGGATCGTACTCTGGGATCGGATTCCAGCCAGGACACGTTCTAAGCAGTAACAGGTGAGGTATTTACTTCTGGTGTATGGCAGCTTCACGGTCGTTTTGTTTTTGATCTTGACCTGTTGGGATTGTCGCCACCAGGATGAGACCCTCATGGTTTGATCAGGTTGTTAATGGGGCTGTTGTGGAAGTCTATTTCTTTTATTTCTTGGCTTCATGAATCACATTTTCACCTGATCTCACCTGCTTTTATGCATCACTGTCTCACTTGCTCTGACATTGGTTTCTGCTTCCATGACCTTACCTCGATTTATATGTCACAAACTCAACCTGTCTCACTTGGTATCATTTATGGCAACCTCACTATATGTTTCACCTGGCGATGTGCATCACAATCCCACCTGGCTACGTGAATCAAAATCACACCTGGCTACGTGCATCACAATCACAACTGACTATGTGCATCAAAATCACACCTGGCTACATGCATCACAATCACAACTGGCTACATGCATCACAATCACAACTGACTATATGCATCACAATCCCACCTGGCTACGTGCATCAAAATCACAACTGGCTACATGCATCACAATCACAACTGGCTATGTGCATCAAAATCACACCTGGCTACATGCATCACAATCACAACTGGCTACATGCATCACAACCACAACTGACTATATGCATCAAAATCACAACTGGCTATATGCATCACAATCACAACTGGCTACATGTATCACAATCACAACTGGTTATATGCACAATCACAACTGGCTATATGCATCACAATCACAACTGGCTACATGCATCACATTCACAACTGGTTATGTGCATTACAATCGCAACTGGCTACATGCATCACAATCACAACTGGCTATATGCATCACAATCACAACTGGTTATATGCACAATCACCACTGGCTATATGCATCACAATCACAACTGGCTACATGCATCACAATCACAACTGGCTACATGCATCACATTCACAACTGGTTATATGCACAATCACCACTGGCTATATGCACAATCACAACTGGCTATATGCATCACAATCACAACTGGCTACATGCATCACATTCACAACTGGTTATGTGCATCACAATCGCAACTGGCTACATGCATCACAATCACAACTGGCTATATGCATCACAATCACCACTGGTTATATGCATCACAATCACAACTGGCTACATGCATCACAATCACAACTGGCTACATGCATCACAATCACAACTGGCTACATGCATCACATTCACAACTGGTTATATGCACAATCACCACTGGCTATATGCACAATCACAACTGGCTATATGCATCACAATCACAACTGGCTACATGCATCACATTCACAACTGGTTATGTGCATCACAATCGCAACTGGCTACATGCATCAGAATCACAACTGGCTACATGCATCACAATCACAACTGGCTACATGCATCACAATCACAACTGGCTATATGCATCACAATCACAACTGGCTTTGTGCACAATCACAACTGGCTACATGCACAATCACAACTGGCTGTATGCACAATCACAACTGGCTATATGCACAATCACAACTGGCTACATGCATCACAATCACAACTGGCTGTATGCACAATCACAACCGGCTATATGCAACACATTCTCATCTTGCTTTATGCACAATCACAACTGGCTATATGCATCACAATCACAACTGGCTACATGCATCACAATCACAACTGGCTACATGCATCACATTCACAACTGGTTATATGCACAATCACCACTGGCTATATGCACAATCACAACTGGCTATATGCATCACAATCACAACTGGCTACATGCATCACATTCACAACTGGTTATGTGCATCACAATCGCAACTGGCTACATGCATCACAATCACAACTGGCTATATGCATCACAATCACCACTGGTTATATGCATCACAATCACAACTGGCTACATGCATCACAATCACAACTGGCTACATGCATCACAATCACAACTGGCTACATGCATCACATTCACAACTGGTTATATGCACAATCACCACTGGCTATATGCACAATCACAACTGGCTATATGCATCACAATCACAACTGGCTACATGCATCACATTCACAACTGGTTATGTGCATCACAATCGCAACTGGCTACATGCATCAGAATCACAACTGGCTACATGCATCACAATCACAACTGGCTACATGCATCACATTCACAACTGGTTATGTGCACAATCACAACTGGCTATATGCATCACAATCACAACTGGCTACATGCATCACAATCACAACTGGCTATATGCATCACAATCACAACTGGCTTTGTGCACAATCACAACTGGCTACATGCACAATCACAACTGGCTACATGCATCACAATCACAACTGGCTGTATGCACAATCACAACTGGCTATATGCACAATCACAACTGGCTATATGCATCACAATCACAACTAGCTATATGCACAATCAAAACTGGCTACATGCATCACAATCACAACTGGCTGTATGCACAATCACAACTGGCTACATGCATCACAATGACAACTAGCTATATGCACAATCAAAACTGGCTACATGCATCACAATCACAACTGGCTATATGCACAATCACAACTGGCTATATGCATCACAATCACAACTAGCTATATGCACAATCACAACTGGCTATATGCATCACAATCACAACTGGCTATATGCACAATCACAACTGGTTATATGCATCACAATCACAACTGGTTTTATGCATCACAATCACAACTGGCTACATGCATCACAATCACAACTGGCTGCATGCATCACATTCACAACTGGTTATGTGCACAATCACAACTGGCTCTATGCACAATCACAACTGGCTTTATGCACAATCACAACTGGCTACATGCATCACATTCACAACTGGTTATGTGCACAATCACAACTGGCTAAATGCACTATCACAACTGGCTATATGCAACACATTCTCATCTTGCTTTATGCACAATCACAACCGGCTATATGCAACACATTCTCATCTTGCTTTATGCACAATCACAACTGGCTATATGCACAATCACAACCGGCTATATGCACAATCACAACCAGCTATATGCAACACATTCTCATCTTGCTTTATGCACAATCACAACCGGCTATATGCAACACATTCTCATCTCGCTTTATGCACAATCACAACCGGCTATATGCACAATCACAACCGGCTATATGCAACACATTTTCATCTCGCTTTATGCACAATCACAACCGGCTATATGCACAATCACAACCGGCTATATGCACAATCACAACTGGCTATATGCACAATCACAACTGGCTATATGCACAATCACAACCGGCTATATGCACAATCACAACCGGCTATATGCACAATCACAACTGGCTATATGCACAATCACAACTGGCTATATGCAACACATTTTCATCTCGCTTTATGCACAATCACAACCGGCAATATGCACAATCACAACCGGCTATATGCACAATCACAACTGGCTATGCATATGCAACACATTTTCATCTCGCTTTATGCACAATCACAACTGGCTGTATGCACAATCACAACCGGCTATATGCAACACATTTTCATCTCGCTTTATGCACAATCACAACCGGCTATATGCACAATCACAACTGGTTATATGCAACACATTCTCATCTTGCTTTATGCACAATCACAACCGGCTATATGCAACACATTCTCATCTTGCTTTATGCACAATCACAACTGGCTATATGCAACACATTTTCATCTCGCTTTATGCACAATCACAACCGGCTATATGCAACACATTCTCATCTAGCTTTATGCACAATCACAACCGGCTATATGCACAATCACAGCTGGCTATATGCAACACATTCTCATCTGGCTTTATGCACAATCACAACCGGCTATATGCAACACATTCTCATCTGGCTTTATGCATCCGGTCTCAAACGTGTAGTGTCTCCACACGCCATCTGGTTAAGCCAATAATCTGCTCGTGTGATGCACTTTGCAATCTTCGCAGCCTTCTGGGTATTTAGCTTCAGAATTATAAACGTTCAAATGCAATGATATATATATATACCTTTGAACCTTTGAACCTTCAAAAACCTTTGAACTTACAGTCCTGGACGAAAATATTGGCACACTTGCACCTTTTTCAAATAACTTCCAATTTTCTCAAAAATAAGTTGAAATTGACAAAAGTATTTGGTCTCCACAATTTTTTATTTCACTGTTAATATTCCAGACCCTTTGTTTTTGATTCAGAACTTAATTTATCCTTTGAAATCAGAAAATAAAAAGAAATGGCATTGACAAAATTATTGACACCCGAGACTTGGTAGCACGGTAGCACGGCCTCTAATATTTGGTAGCACGGCCTTTGGACAAAATAACTGCAGTCAAGCGCTTCCTATCGCCATGAATGAGCTTCCTACAACTCTCTACTGGTAGTTTGGCCCACTCTTCTTATGCAAACTGCTGCAGTTCTCTCAGATTTGAAGGGTGCCCTCTCCCAACTGCTGTTTTCAGATCTCCCCACAGGTGTTCAATGGGATTTAGATCTGGACTGGTACGAAGGACACTTCAGCTGGACACTTCAGAACAATCCAGCGTTTTGTCTTGAACCATTCCTGGGTGCTTTTTGAAGTGTGTTTGGGGTCATTGTCCTGCTGCAAGACCCATGACGTTCGACGGAGACCCAGCTTTCTGGCACTGGGTTGAACATTGCGCTCCAAAATGCCTTGGTATTCTCCTGATTTAATGATGCCATGCACACATTCAAGGTACCCAGCGCCAAAGGCAGCACAGCAACCCCAAAACATCACTGAACCTCCTCCATGTTTGACTGTTGGGAAGGTTTTCTTTTATTTGAAGGCTTCATTTTGTTTTCTGTAAACATAGAGATGATGTGCTTTCCCATAAAGCTCTAACTTGGTCTCATCTGTCCACAGGACATTCTCCTAGAAGGATTCTGGCTTGTTCAGGTGTGTTTTGGCAAACTCCAGTCAGGCTTTCTTATGTCTCTCTCTTCTCAGTGGGGTCCTCCTGGGTCTCCTACCACAGAATCCCCTTTCATTGAGTTGGTGATGGATGGTGTGAGTTGAAACTGTCGTACTTTGTGTCTGAAGGTTAGCTTGAATCTGTTTGGCAGTTGATCAAGGTGCTTTCTCCACCATTCCAACAATCCTTCACTGCAATCTTCGATCAAGTTTTCTCTTGTGGCCACGTCCAGTGAGGTTGGCTACAGTGCCATGGGCCTTAAACTTCCTGATAACATTGCGTACGGTGGACACGGGAACATCAAGGTCTCTGGAGATGGACTTGTAGCCTTGAGATTGTCCATGCTTGACTACAATCTTGTGTCTGACCTCCTCACACAATTCTCTGGTTTTCTTTTTTTTCTCCATGCTCATTGCGGTGACACACAGTGACACAAAACAACAGAATGAGTCCTTTTCTCTCTTCAAACTGTTGAATGAGTGATTTTTATATTGCAGGCACCTGCAACTCACCAAAGGTGAGTTCAATTCCAAAGTAAAGGAGAATCACCTGATTGAAATCGAATTATTTCTAACAACTTCTAAAAGGTGCCAATAATATTGTCTGGGCCATTTTAGTATTTCTGTGTGGAATAAGCTGAGATTTAGTATTTTTTTCAGCTTTTTGGTTTTGTTCCACTGCAAGCTAAAGAAATACATTTGTAGATACCAAAATATTTTTTTAATTTCAACAATTTTCTGGAAGAAATGGTGCATTATTTGAAAAAAGTGCAAGGGTGCCAAGATTTTTGGCCACGACAGTATATACATGTATAATAAATAAAAAACTATATATATATATATATATATATATATATCGTTTTTCATTTTAATTTTTTTGAACATACAAGGTTTTCGCATGCTTGCGCACTTGAGATGCTAAATATATTACGTACGTCAGTTACCTTCAAGGTTGGGAAATATATACACCCTGGAGGGGTAAAGTTAGTAAGGGAAATTTAGAGCTAAGTGTTGGTTGTAGGCATGTGCAGTGCTGAAAAGATAACCATATGCTCCTACCACAAGGCACTATATTTAGATCACATCTCATCATAATGGTCTATTCCCCACTTTGCTGACATGGTCAACTTAAATCCAGCAGCTTTAACGTGAAATTTCATCTTGCTAGGCCTTTCCTGTAGTTATGTACTTTGAGGTCCTCCACCTCCTCCCTTTTATTGGTGGCAAAGCTATTGATGGTAACATTGCACCTTATTCCTTCCTACATTACTTGTAATCTCTGTAGGTGACCTTTTTATTGGTGTACTAGGACAAGGTGTAGGCAGCCAGTCCATCATCCCAGTGACAGATAAGCTGCAGCTACCTCCTTGTTTGCTGTAGCAATTAAGAAAAATATTTAATCTTCGTATTAGGATAAAGTGGGACTTCCCTGCATTCAAAAGATATATTCCAGCTAGATGATCAGCTTCTTCATTTCTCAAGATCAGAAGTGAGGCGTGCTGCCACATCTTGCATGTTGGAAGGGTCAGGATCAGTCTTGCAGATAGTTGAGTCATCTATGACATTTTGATGGATTTTGCAGCGCAGAAAAGAGTCATTGTTGATAAATTTGTCCAGATGGTGAACTGGTGTCATTTCCGTTATACTCGTCTGAGCAGATAAAGTCGAGCAGGGAAGAAGACGTGGGATGATCAGTCTGTAGCTTGTCACTAACAACACCGCAACCAGGACCTAGTGTTGCCATTTTTTTTTTTGAATAGTTCCTCAGGAGCGCAGGATGTCGATAGGGTACGCCACATGAGGATGTATACAAGTTTTTTTAAATGTGTTTGGGTCTCCATATTCATGTCTGGGGTCGTTTCTCTCAACCTCGACTTAGTCGTATAGTACTATCACCAGACTTTGTCACTCCAGCTCTCACTCTATTCAGGGAGTGGATACGGAACTAGAAAACGGGTGACAGAAGGCTCTCCATAGTATAAAGATTAAGGGTCCACCACCAGAAAGGAATAGTCACATGGTTAAGTTTGTTGAGATTCACATTACCACCATGACCAGAAAGCTGGACTATAAGGAGCGAAAACCACCTGGGGTTTTGTACAAGGTGCTTTACAACATCTCTCCCTTCTCCTTGCTTTCCTTCTGTCTTCCCCACTTCCTTTTGCTTCTTTACCCCAGCCGTGGCCTATTCGATGTGGCTGCGGTCTATGGCAGGGGCCACACGTAGTCATCAGCGGCCTCTTGAGCCCTGTACAACGATGCTGATGGCTGAGCTTGTGGCCCAGATACGTGAGGCCTCACGACAAGCCTGGCGCCGGAGCCGCGCCCTCTGCCTTCAGGCCCCACCGGGTTGTGCGGACTACACCTGGCTAATAAGTCCGGCACAAGCACCGCCAGCGTTTGACATTTCTTCCGGCGTCTGCTTAGAGCTTGAAGACCTGTGTGGCCAGCTGAGACCAAGAGATTGCGGCCCAGCTATCCTAAGGTGGGGTTGAAAGGCTGGTCGGACAAAATCAACTTTAAAAGTCCCATCTTGTGGAATTTCTTAAATAAATTATGCATGGGTGTTCATATAAAAAAAATTCAATCCGTATAGAAAGTATTTTAGAGTTTGTCATTGTTAACGGAGTTAACTACCCCCAGCCCGAAAAGGCGTTTTTGGTTTAATCTGCACACTCAAAAACCACAGAGTAAAATTGTTCTCTGGTTGTCTCGAAAGAGCTTAGTGAGGCCTTACTGTGGCCATTGGGGTGTCCACAAATGATAATCCACACCGAAGGCTGTGATTAAAGCGAGCAATGCTGTAATGATGATCCCCGTCCCGTTGCTGCCCTTTGTGGTGGAAAAGCACAGAGCTCATAAACAGATTGTTTAGGTCTTTAAAACCAGACTTTCAATGAGCAGGCCTCAACGCCTTTATCTTTGCCATGTAAACATTCGAGGGATGATTTTTGGCGATTTGGCCTGCAGGTCCAGAAACCGAGTACCTCGGTAATCCTGGTAACAGACTTTCATTGAGCAGGCCTCAACGCCTTTATCTTTGCCATGTAAACATTGGAGGGATGATTTTTGGCGATTTGGCTTACAAGTCCAGAAACCGAGTACCTCGGTAATCCTGGTAACAGACTTTCATTGAGCAGGCCTCAACGCCTTTATCTTTGCCATTTATACATTTGAGGGATGATTTTTGGCGATTTGGCTTGCAAGTCCAGAAACCGAGTACGTCGGTAATCCTGGTAACAGACTTTCAATGAGCAGGCCTCAACGCCTTTATCTTTGCCATGTAAACATTCGAGGGATGATTTTTGGCGATTTGGCCTGCAGGTCCAGAAACCGAGTACGTCGGTAATCCTGGTAACAGACTTTCATTGAGCAGGCCTCAACGCCTTTATCTTTGCCATGTAAACATTCGAGGGATGATTTTTGGCGATTTGGCCTGCAGGTCCAGAAACCGAGTACGTCGGTAATTCTGGTAATTCAAGCATGGCTTAAGTTGTTCTTTCTAAACCCATGAGGTTTTCAAACTGAACATCTCTCTTGATCTACCACTTAGGTTCCGCGAGCTCATCGAGTCCCGTGAGCCAGAACCTTCAGAAGTTCCGATGCTTTTCCGCAGCACCCTACGCGAGTTTGCTGTATACCCTCCTCGCGCGGCCCGGGCCCATGATGGAGGCCGGTGGGCCGGGCCAGCCCCGAGGCGAACACACAGTTTATTGTGGAATTTAGTCCCTGCTGGAAGGAGCATTGGCTGGTTTAGCACCGCCCGCATCCGGCCGACCACCGCAGTGTCCACCATCTCTGCGGACGTGGAATGGGATCTTCCCGATCCGTCGGTGAGAACGGAGAGCGTACCGAACGTGCAGTTCACGCATGAAGATGTAGATTCGATGTGTGATGCGCTCTCGAAACCCACCAGCGGCATGGGATGAACTTGTGGGTTTGGAATTAGAACCGTGTTACCTAACCCATAATACACGTAATGAACTATCCCACCCCACTCTTTAAAAAATGGTCTCTATCTTTCGGTGAATGACAAAGCCATTGTGAGCTGCTGATTGTTATGTGGTTAGTGCTGAAAGCGATAATTTAGCCACAGGAAACAAAAGGATCCACAAAATAGCTGAAAGCAAGTATAACTAGAAGGGCACTCGGTAGAGCGCATTCCCTCTGCCAGGCCGAACAGTTTACGTCTGGTATCCCACTGATAGGTCGGATATGGATCCGGACCTGAACCAAAATCTAATCTGCTTGTTCTTGTTCCTTAACCAACTCGTACACCTAGTTTTGTCATAAGTCGTCCACAACGTTTTGAAATATCATGCTACATATCGTTTTGGCCCGTTAAAAAAAAAAAAAAATTCTCATATCCAGATCGGCAATCAGATGTTCCAAAAAAATCTAACTGATTCTTCCTTGTGACACACCCAAACAGTCCACAAAGGTCTGGCCGAATCCGTCCATAACTTTTTGAAATATCGTGCTATATATCGTTTTTAGCCCTTTCACTCAATCGTGAAGAATCACTAAAAAGATTCTCTGATCCAGATCCAGATTCGAATCTTCACCAAAAATGAATAACTTCTTCCTTGTCACCCACCCAACCTTTCCACCAAGTTTCATCCAAATCCATCGATGACTTTTTGAGGTATCGTGCTAGATAGATATCGTTTTTTGCCTTATCTTTCAATGATGACATGTCACCGAAAAAAATTCTCAAATCCAGATCCGGATATTCACCAAAATCTCATCATTTCGTCCTTGTCGCATACCCAACCCCTCCACCAAATTTTGTCTGAATCCATCGATGACTTTTTGAGGTATCGTGCTAGATAGATATCGTTTTTTGCACTATCTTTCAATGATGACATGTCACCGAAAAAAATTCTCAAATCCAGATCCGGATATTCACCAAAATCTCATCATTTCGTCCTTGTCGCATACCCAACCCCTCCACCAAATTTTGTCTGAATCCATCGATGACTTTTTGAGGTATCGTGCTAGATAGATATCGTTTTTTGCACTATCTTTCAATGATGACATGTCACCGAAAAAAATTCTCAAATCCAGATCCGGATATTCACCAAAATCTCATCATTTCGTCCTTGTCGCATACCCAACCCCTCCACCAAATTTTGTCTGAATCCATCGATAACTTTTTGAGATATGTCGTTCACAAACAAACAGACAGGTGTGAAAACAACCTCCATTCACCTTCGGTGGCAGAGGTAAGTAATGTCATCCCTGCGATTTGTTTCGCCTGTGAGAAAGAAACATGTAATAGGCATCCACAGCCATCCTTCACCAAGTTGTGGAATGATGGCCGAGGCCCTCACTTTGATTTCTTCCACCCTCACGTTTTCACCCGTATTCGCTTAAAACTTCGTTTTCCCTGCAACTGAATGAGCGATTGTCACGAAACTTTCAACAATGGAGCACATACGCACGGATATATTTTAACAAAGTTGGAAACATGGAAACATGATTGGATGGAAAATGTGGTCGGCGTTCAAAAAGTCTGTTTTCTGCAGGCATGAGTTGCAACCTGTTTCACGTATCGGAAATCAGAACAAGTTCGAATTAGCAACAAGTTGGGTCACCTGATCAAATTGGGTTATTTAGACTTTAGGAAAACATCAAGAAGCTCATTGTTTAAAGCTGTAAAATTGTTTTTTTCAACTCGGGATTGTGGCAAAACAATGATGAGCCAAATGCCCTTCTCAGTTCCTTGTTTATAAAGGTCAGAGAGGAGCCTGTGACCACTGCTTACACTAAGTGGAGTCCTGTGGAGACTGTGGAAGCTTTGTATTTTTACTTTCCATTCTGCATTCGTAATATAATTTTTTTTTTTTTTTTTTTGTATACTGAATCGAGGCTCGTGAAGGAGCTGACATTTACTTCACAAACAAATCAACCAGACAAACAAAATATATCAAAAGAGGGAGCGGAAGACAAGATGGGGAGAGAAGGGGAAGCACACAAACACTTGAGAGCACACAACATTTGAGACGAGGGAGATGTGTGGGAGGGAGAGGGCTTGGGGGAGGAGGCATGGGAATGGGGGGGGGGGGGGGTGGGAGAAGTATAAAACACAAGGACACCAAGGACTTCCAGGACAGAAGTTGGTATTTCAAAAAAGTGGATTTGTGGAATTGGAATTGTGGAATTGTGAAAAAGTGGAATTGGGGTGAAATTAGCGGGGGTAGAAAAGCTCAAGGTTTTGGATGGGGGAAGATAAGAGATGGTGGTGAACAGCTGTTTTAAAGACCTGGAGGGTGGAGTGGGATTGAAGAGAGTGAGGGAGTTTGTTCCAGAGGCGGGAGAAAAGAGGAATGAAGGAGTGAAGGTGAGCAGAGAGTCTTGATTTTGGCAGTTTAACCATAAGAGGGTTGCAGGCAGATCTTGTGCGACCTGTAGGAATATTTGCGGGACAGAGCCCAGAGAGAGCTGGGGGGGGCAAGGCCAGAGAGGAGTCGATAGAAGACGGAAAGACCACCAACCTGCCTGCGGTGAGTGAGTGAGAGGCCCTTGGAGTTAGCTTCATCGCGGGGGATTCCAATGATTCCGAATGCTTTGGTTTCAACAGCGTGAAGACGAGCTAGGTGTGAGGCACGAGCACCAGACCAGAGGGGAGAGCAGTATTCCATTGAGCTGCGGATGAAAGCCTTGTATGTGGTGAGGAGCTCAGGTGTGCCAAGGAAGGACTTCGCACGATGGAGGATGCCCAGTCGGCGACTGGCTTTGGAGGCCAGATTTGAAATGTAGTTTTCCCAGGAAAGATCATGGCAGATAGTGAGACCCAAAAGCTTGAGTGACAGAACTTCTTGGAGAGGATTATTCAGAAAGTGGATGGGAGGGTTGTCCAGTCGGTCTTTTCGGAGAGACATCATAAGAGTGTGAGATTTGTCAGGATTGAAAGACATGTTCCACTTGTTTGCCCAGTCTGTGATTTTGTCCAGGTCTGCAGAGAGTGAAGAGGCTGCAGACTGCCGATCTGAGGGATGAAGAATGGAGCGACAGAGAGTAGAGTCATCAGCGAAGAGATAGAGAGGATTTTCAAGAGAGTCAGAGAGATCATTGATGAAGACCAGAAAAAGCACAGGGCCCAGAACACTGCCTTGGGGAACTCCAGCCTGAACAGGGAGCGGAGATGAGAGAAACCCATTCAGGACCACATGTTGACTACGACTAGAGAGGAAGTCCGCCAGCCATGCGTGGAGATTTCCGTGGATACGAAAAGAGGAGAGTTTGGTGAGCAGAGCGGGGTGCCAGACCGTATCGAAGGCACGTGATATGTCAAGGGAGACAGCTCTAATTTCCTGTTTGGCATTGAGGACCTCCATCCATTGTTGAGAAAGCAGAAGCAGCATGTCCACTGTAGAGTGACCAGGTCTGAAACCAAATTGATGATCAGAGATCAAGCCATTGGAGAAGAGGAAAGATTTCATATCTGAAACAATGATGGATTCCATGACTTTGTTGATAATTGGGAGAAGGCTGATTGGTCTGTAGTTGCTGGGATCTGTTTTTGCACCTTTTTTGTGCAAAGCGGTGATGTTGGCAGATTTCCAAGCAGATGGCAGATGACCTTGAGCAAAAGAGAGGGTGAAGAGAACAGAGAGAGGGAGTGAAAGAGCGGAAGAACAGGATTTTAGGACCCATGGGCTGATGCCGTCAGGTCCAGTTGCAGAATCAGAGTCGAGGGTTGACAGAAACTTTTCCACCTTGTCAGGAGGAAAGGACACAGAGTCCAGGAGCAACTGGGTACGGTGGGTACAGAGAGGGATGGGTTTGGGACACAAGATTTAGAGGCAAACACAGAGTTGAGGCATTCCGCTTTTTCACGTGCGGAGTCAGCCGTGTGGCCATTTGAGGTGAGGGAGGGGATGGAGGGGGAACAAACACCAGAAACAGATTTGACCAGACGCCACCAGGATTTGGAAGAGGAGACAGATAAGAGAGTTCTGTCCTGAGAACGGAGAGATATTGTTTCCTGGCTCTCCTGAGGGTGGACACACACTTGTTTCGGGCTTTGTGAAAGGAAATGAGATTTCCTTCCGTTGGATTTGCTTTCAAGGAGACGAAAGCAAGTTGTTTCTGGGCAATAGCCTCACCACAAGATTCCGTGTACCATGGACGGGAGGAAGGGTATGACAACTGAAGACGAGATGGGATAAATCTGTGCATGAGAGAGAGCAATTTACTTTGGAAGAATTCCCAGGATGAGTTGATGTCAGAGGCGGTAGAGATGGGAGACCAGTCCAGATGATTGATGGCTGCTTGAAGACCGTGCCAGTTGGCCTGAGTGAAAAGCCAGACTCGTCGACGCTGAGGAGGCTCTCTGAGAATGGTCAGAGAGATGTCCACTTTAACAAGCACATGATCAGAAGAGCCGATTGGAGCAGAAGAAGAGCAGCAGACATTTTCAGGGAAGTTAGTCATAACCAAGTCCAGAAGAGAAGATGCTCCGTTGACTGAGATCCGGGTCGGGAAATTGACAGATTGTGTCAGTCCCAGTGAGTCACAGAAGTCCTTTGCTGAAGAGCCATGGCTGGTGAGAGAGGTACCCACACCCAGCCAACTGGCATGGTGACAATTGAAATCACCACATATGAGGAAGAGAGAGTTGGGATGGGTAGATAGAAGTTGGTCCATATTATCAGACAGCGAGATGTAGATGGAGTCATCACTGTTTGGTGGACGGTACAACACACATATGAACAAAAGGTGGGAGCGAAGGTGAAGCCGTAGCCAAAGGTATTCCTGGGGGTGAGGTGGAGAGAGGGCAGTGCAGGGCGAGTGAGGAATAGAGTTTTTTTTATAAAGATAGCAACCCCCCCCCCCCCCCCCCCTCCAGGATGAGGCTCAGGTCTATCATACCAGAGGAGGGAGTAACCTGGGAGAGATACCAAGGAATCAAAGACATCATGAAGGAGGAAATTTCTGTTAAGCAGATCACGTCTGGTTTGTCAGAAGCAACCTGTATGGAGAGATCAGTCAAGTTTGAGCGAAGGCCCCGGATGTTTGAGGTCCATACCGTTAAAGAAGAGGAAGGGGGAGCATCGGATACAGAACAGGGGGGGGGGGGGGGAGCAGTAGGGTAAGATGTGGAAGAGGAGGAAGAGGTAGGAAGAGCTGTTGAAGGTGTGTCAGAGATTTCAGAATAGCTTGGAGAAAGGGAAGAATGGGGCGGACAAATGTTTGATGGTGATTGGGTGAGGCGCAGTGAGGTGTTATTTGAGGAGGAGGAAGAGTGAGGCAGAAGGTTGAGGGAGATGAAGGTGAAAGTTGGAAGGGGGAAGAAGCGGGGAGGACGCTTTGAGGAGGAGGGGTGAGAGGGGAGTCTAGGAGGGGAGGAGTGAGGGGGAGTCTCGGAGGGGAGGGGTGTGGGGGGAGTTTAGGAGGGAAGGGGCAAGGGGGGAGATCTGAAAGGGATGGGAGATGGGGAAGATTTGGAGGGGAGGGGCAAGGGGGAAGATTTGAAAGAGATGGGTGATGGGGATGATTTGGAGGGGAGGGGCAAGGGGGTAGATTTAGAGGGGAGGGGTGATGGGGAAGTTTTGGAGGGGAGGGTGATGGGGAAGTTTTGGAGGGAAGGGGTGATGGGGAAGATTTGGAGGGGAGGGGCAAGTGGGAATATTTGAAAGAGATGTGTGATGGAGAAGATTTGGAGGGGAGGGGCAAGGGGGTGGATTTGGAGGGGAGGGGTGATGGGGAAGTTTTGAAGGGGAGGGGTGATGGGGAAGTTTTTGAGGGAAGGGGTGATGGGGAAGATTTGGAGGGGAGGGGTGATGGGGAAGATTTGGAGGGGAGGGGTGAGATTGGATTTTGAAAAATGTACGATTAATGGGAAACGAACATTTATTGCAAAATGAGTTTCTTGAGACCTTCGAGTCAAAAATACGTTTGAGGACGCTGAAGGATGGGTGGAGTTCTGGAGAGTTTAGGGAATGTATGAAAGTAACTGTAAGAGATGGGATTTTTTTTTTTTGGAATGAATAGATTTGGTGAGCAAGTCGAAAGCATCCTTTTATAGAAGAAGAAGAAAAAGGTGTTATAGTATATGACAGAATACAGTTCTTCAGGGGACAGTTGAAACATTTTTTAACGATGTGAACACGTGATCACGAACAACGTGGTCGAAGAACGAACGAACAAATAAGAACGAACAACGGATAAGAACAGAGAAGGGAATTATTATTATTTTTTTTTTTTGAGTTGAGATGAAAACAGAGACAGAGACCGAATGTGAAACGTGAAAAATAGAGACCAAAAGTAATTGCGAGCGCAATCGAAGAACCGCTGAGACAGAAACAAAGCCTCAAGCCAAGGTCAGACACATATGAGGCCTACTAGTACTACACTAGGCCTCAGAATACGCGACAAGAACTAACCGACGATTCTGTACACAGGTATGAAAAACCAACACCAAGAATACTATTAAAGACACACCAATAGTTACACACACCGAAAGAAAGATACAGTTTCGACAAAAACACAATTGTGAAAAGTTACTTAACTTCGAAAGCGTGCGCGCATGGACAGCTTTGAAGAGACGTGACCTCCAATCTTGTGCATTTCAATGCAATTGGAATGTGAACGCGATGATCAAGTGCTGAAGTGAAGCTAAGCTCTGCACATCCCAGCAGATTGGCCAGAGCGCCGTTATTTCTCGTTCTAACATCCATTTGATGACTGTGGAACATACAGTGCATTCAGAAAGTATTCAGACCCCTTCACTTTTTTCACATTTTGTTATGTTGCAGCCTTATGCTGAAATCGTTTAAATTCATTTTTTCCCTCATCAATCTACACTCAATACCCCATAATGACAAAGAGAAAACAGCATTTTAGAAAACTTTGCAAATTTTTTTTTTTTTTTAAACTGAAATATCACATTGACATAAGTATTCAGATCCTTTGCTATGACACTTGAAATTTAGCGCAGGTGCCTCCCATTTCTCTTGATCATCTTTGAGATGTTTCTACACCTTGATTGGAGTCCACCTGTGGTAAATTCTATTGATTGGACATGTTTCGGAAAGGCACACACCTGTCTATACAAGGTCTCACAGCTGACAATGCATATCAGAGCAAAAACCAAGCCATGAGGTCGAAGGAACTGCCTGTAGAGCTCAGAGACAGGATTGTGTCGAGGCACAGATCTGGGGAAGCCTACAAAAAAAAAATCTGCTGCATTGAAGGTTCCCAAGAGCACAGTGGCCTCCATAATTCTCAAATGGAAGAAGTTTGGAACAACCAGGACTCTTCCTAGAGCTGGCCGCCCGGCCAAACTGAGCAATCGGGGGAGAAGGGCCTTGGGAAGAGAGGTGACCAAGAACCCGATGGTCACTCTGGCTGAGCTCCAGAGATCCTGTGTGGAGATGGGAGAAATTTCCAGAAGGACAACCATCACTGCAACACTCCACCGATCTGGGCTTTATGGCAGAGTGGCTAGACGGAAGCCTCTCCTCGGTGAAAGACACATGAAAACCCGCTTGGAGTTTGCAAAAAAGCACCTAAAGGACTCTCAGACTGTGAGAAACAAGATTCTGTAGATGATGTCTTTCAATCCTGACAAATCTCACACTCTCACCATGTCTCTCCAAAAAGACCAACTGGACAACCCTCCCATCTACTTTCTCAACAATCCTCTCCAAAAAGTTCTGTCACTCAAGCTTTTGGGTCTCACAATCTGCCATGATCTTTCCTGGGAAAACCACATTTCCAAGCTGGACTCCAAAGCCAGTCGCCGACTGGGCATCCTCCGTCGTGAGAAGTCCTTCCTTGGCACACCTGAGCTCCTCACCACATATAAGGCTTTCATTTGCAGCTCAATGGAATACTGCTCTCCCCTCTGGGCTGGTGCTCCTGCCTCGCACCTAGCTCGGCTTCACGGGGTTGAAACCAAAGCTTCCAGAATCATTGGAATCTCCCGCGATGAAGCTGATTCTGAGGGCCTTTCACTCACTCACCACAGGCAGGTAGGTGGTCTTTCTGTGTTCTACCGATTCCTCTCCGGCCTAGCCCCCCCCCCCCCCCCCCAGCCTTGTCTGTGCTCTGTCCCCCAAATATTCCTGACACAAGATCTGCCAGCAACCCTCTTATGGTTAAACTGCCAAAATTATGACTCTCTGCTCACCTTCACTCTTTCATTACTCTTTTCTTCCACCTCTGGAAGAAACTCCTCACTCTCTTCAATCCCACTCCTCCCTCCAGGTCTTAAAAATAGCTGTTCACCACCATCTCTTATCCTCCCCCATCCAAAACCTTGATCTTTTCTACCCCCGTTAATTCACCCCAGATCCACTTTTTTGAAATACAGACTGCTTTCCTGGAAGTCCGAGCAGTGTTCATGTGTTTTGTGCCTATCCCACCCCCCTTTCCGTGCCTCCTCCCCCCAAGCCCTCTCCCTCCCACAGATCTCCCGATGTCCCTGTTATCTACTGTTGTATTTGTGTGCTTCCCTCTATCTCACCATCTTGTCTCCCACTCCCTTTGTCTTGTGTTTTATGTGTCAGTTTGTTTTTTTGTCATTAATGTTAGCTCTTACACGAGCCTCGATCTTGTATACACAAAAATAAAAATATATAAAAAGAATCAAACCAGGGCTGTCGCTGAGCAATGACCCATGGGGCACGAATCTATTTCAACCCCTCGGCTACAATAGGAAACTTTATAACGATTAGTCAATTTTTAGCTCACGTGGAACGAAGTTCAGGAGAGCTTATGCGATGGCGCATTGTCCGTCAGTCCGTCCGTCCGTAAACACTTGAAACTTCTTCTCCGAAACCGCTGATGGGATTGCGACCAAATTTGGCACAAATAATATTTGTTGTGTTGTGACTGAAGTTTGTTCACGGCATTAAAAAAAATCGGGGTCTAAGGCGGTCTCCCGGGGGTCAAAGTGCATCCAGGTTTGACCCCCCCAAAATAGGACTTTGCTTTTTTCTCTGAAACGACACACACGATTTCGATGAAACGTGACCAGAACCTTCATCACCCTTGATGTACCAAAGTTTGTTCACAGCACGAAGAAAATCGAAGTTTAGAGGGGTCTATGGGGGGGGGGGGGGTCAAAGTGGGTCCAGGTTTGACCCCCCCAAAATATATATTTGCTTTCTTCTCTGAATCTACACACACGATTTCAATGAAACTTGACCACATCTTCTCCACCCGGGCTGTACCAAAGTTTGTTCACGGCATTAAAAAAAAATCGGGCCTTGATGGGGTATATGGGGGGGGAGGGGGGTTGTCCCCCAAAATAGGTATTTGCTTTTTTCTCAGAATGTACACACGCAATTCTGCTGAAACTTGACCACAACCTTAATCATCCGTGTTGTACCAAAGTTTGTTCACAGCATATTTTTTAAAACATCTGGCCGTGAGGGGTCTACTGGGGGGTTTCCCCCCAAAATAACTATTTGCTCTTTTCTCTGAAACTACATTAAAATTTCAATGAAACTTCACCACAACCTTCATCACCTGTGATGTACCGATGTTTGTTCAAGGCATTAGAAAAATTGCGGTCTGAGGAGGTATACAGGATGGGAGGGGGGGGGGGGGGGGGGAGATGTTTCCTCCCAAAATGAGTATTTGTTTGTTTGTTTGTTTAAAATCTTATGATTATATTAGTATGATTCCACATGCTGCACTGTCTTCTAGAAATCATTGAAATTAGTTTAAAATACCCGTAGTCAGTGTAGTATACTGTTTATTCTTCCAGGTGAGCACCAGGGGTATTGCCCCCATGTTTCTACATGTGCCACTGTGCTAAATGTTTTATTGAGGATGTGAGGAGGGATCTGAAGTTTGGCGGTGGGGGGGCCGGGCCGCGAGCCCCGAACCCCGGATCTTTTTGGAAGCTAGCGAAGCCTCTGAATCAATACCATTTGCATTTCAATATTTAGGTTCCGAATGCAGAATCTTACTATAATTCACATGTCTGTCCGTCCGTTCGAAGGTACCGCAAAAACGGCTCAACCGATCGCAACGATATTTTGGGTGGGTATTCCTGGGACCCCTGGAAGTAAAATAGGCTATATTGTTTTTCGATATTTTGGGTGGGTAATCCTGGGACCCCTGGGAGTAAAATAGGCTATATTGTTTTCATCTGTCCATCCGTATTCGTCCGTCCGTTCGAAGGTACCGCAAAAACGGCTCAACCGATCGCAACGATATTTTGGGTGGGTATTCGTGGGACCCCTGGGAGTAAAATAGGCTATATTGTTTTTCCAATTTTTTCAATTTTTCCAAATTTTCCAATTTTCCAGTTTTTCCAAACACGATGGAATAATATTTACCGATATGAACAGTGATGTGGCTTTTATTGAAATTCTACAAATACTGTTTATTCTACGTACCATAGACGGGTCAATATACAACCAGAACAGCCGTACCCCAAAAAAATTGCAAATTTTAGTTTTATTGCATTTCCTTATATTTTAAGACTTACTTAGGAACATATCAAAAGTTGGACATAAATGGACCATGGGAAAGTAAAAATTTTTGACATGATAAAAATGTCACAAAACCATGCACGATTCACTACGTCGAAAACGTCTTTGGTTTTTTATTTTTGTTTCTTTTTGTTTATATAAATTAATTTGTTCCACTGAGTGTTCTCCATTGCTGGAGACAATGTGGACCACAACATCATAACGTTGGATGGAAAGGGTACCTTTCATGGGATGGGCATGATAGCAGCTATTACACCAGGGCGTCAATCTAGCCACATCATATCTAGAAAGAAAATGTCTGACAGGAAGCTCGTCGAACTGACGAAGATCAATATAATAGATTACCGCTATGCAGAGCACGTCAACCGCAACCTCAAATTTCAGCCCCTCCCTTTGTTATCAATTTGTGATCGCCCAATTGACATATTATGGGAGATGTCATTTTGCTTCGAAAAGAGTGCACCAAATTGGCAAGGCATGATGCACTTTCTGCATGAGGAGTGTGATCACCCAGGGAAAGCCTCAATACAGTTTCTCCCAATGATTGATATGAACCCAGGTGACAAAACCTGCATCTTGTCAACTCTTGATTACCTGAGCAAACTTGCATCAAAACACAACATGCCAGCAATCATCACATTTGACCAACCGCTGTTTTGGAAGGCCTCTGAGATAGTGAATGCTCTTCCTGCTGATAACCCAATCCATAATGCAGTGCTACTGCTTGGGAGCTTCCACACATTAATGAATTTGTTGGGTGCCATTGGAAGTTTGATGGATGGAAGTGGACTGAAAGAGATCCTGGAAACAGTGTATGGTCAAAATGCTGTTGTGCACATGCTGAGTGGGAAGGCGGTGCAACGTGCTTTTCGTGGCCATTTGCTTGTGGATCAGTGTCTTACACGTCAGGTTGTTGGCAAGATTGTGGAAGTTGACCCTGGGTTTCAAGAACAAGTGGCAGAACTGGAGCGACTGTACATTTCCCTGGAGACTGTCGAAAGTGACACTATAGAGTCTGTGTTGCAATCAGAGTGCATTCATTTCATTGACAATAGATTGAATCAGGAAAGGAATAAACTTGCAAAGGACTCGAAAACCAGTGCACTTTGGATCAACTACCAGCGTATGTTGGGAATTGCAAGGGCACTTGTGGCAGCTGATCGGACGGGGTCCTGGGAGATGCATCTCCAAGCCATATCAGCTTGCTTGCCGATATTTGCAGCTGCTGGCCATCCCAATTACCTGAAGTCAGCTCGACTCTATCTCGAGAAGATGCTTGCGTTAGAGGATGACAACCCTGAGGTTCATCAGAAGTTCCAATCTGGTTATCATGTAATCCGGCGCAGTGACCAATACTGGGCTGGCCTAGGCTCTGATCTTGTGATAGAACAGACATTAATGCGCTCACTGAAAAGCCAAGGGGGGCTGACTCGAGGAAGTGGGATGTCAGAGCACCAGAGAGCAGTTTGGACTCTGTCTTCAACCATATCGTCCTCCTACAACCTTGCTATGCAAGAACTGACCTCGAGTAGCTACTCAACAAGTGAACAACATAAGGAGTTGACAACATCCAGGGTGAGTCGAGATGAAGCTGATCGTGGCAAAGTTGCCGAAAAACTGGACAGCTTCACACCATTTTCTGATGACAAGTCATTGCGCAATATCATCACAGGGGTTACTGCAAATGAGGATGTCAATGTTCATGACCTATTCAAAGTAGGTAGTGACATTGTCAAGAAGATGGATGATCGCCCAGCTTACTCCTATTCACACAAAAGGAGTTCTAAAGCCAAGACACTTGCATTCAGCAGGGCAGTCAAAGTTGCTGAGGACCGCACAATAGATCCAGCGTTACTATTCCAGAGGTTCTTAGTGGTGTCACAGACGGGAGATCTCCAGATAGGTGAAGTGATGAAATATGAACTCTGCCCATACCCAATGTCTCTTTTTGAGGCAAAAAACATCCTGCGCCAGCCAGATAAACCACAGTTGGCGGAGGCAATAAGGAATTATGCTACAACCAAATCTGACAATGCTGTCAACCAGACAGTTCCAGGAACAGATCACTATGTTCTTGACGGGGGATCACTTATTCACCGCTTAAAGTGGACAGAGGGATTCACCTACAGTTCCATTGCAGATGAATATGCCTCATTTACAGTACGACACTATGGCAAAGCTACTGTTGTGTTTGATGGTTATGAGGCTGGGCCAAGCACAAAGGACTGTTCTCATCAACGTCGGAATAGAAACAAGAATGCCACCAAGGTTAACATTACGGAGTCAACAAAATTTGTTGGGAAAAAGGAGGACTTTCTGTCGAATGAGTCAAACAAGCAGGCAATGATACTGTTGATTATAGAGGTGTTGCACAAGGAAGGCTGTGAGGTGATCCAAGCAGAGGGAGATGCTGATGTTGAGATTGCAAAAGCGGCCGTCGCAAATGCGGCTTCCAGATCTACAACCCTCATTGGAGAAGATACAGATCTCCTTCTCCTCCTGCTCTTCTATATGGTGGAGACAAACTGCATTGAACTCTATTTCCGTTCTGACAAGGCAAAATCAAATGTCTACAATATCAAAGTCCTTCAGCAGATACTTGGAAATGCAGCCTGCAGAGATATATTGTTCCTTCATGCATTAACTGGCTGTGACGCAACGTCTCGTGTCTTTGGGATTGGAAAGAAGTCAGGGTTTCAAAGAATCATCAAGAAAGAAAAGGAACTGATAGACAGCTCAAAGGTGTTCTGTAAACCACAGCAGAGTCAGGATGTTATTGAAACTGCAGGCTGCAGAGCAATGGTGGCATTGTTTGAAGCAAATCAGAACGACTCATTGGCATCGATCAGATACAACATTCTCTGCAAAAAGGTTGCAAGGGCTAAGGCATTTGTCACTCCTGAAAGACTGCCACCCACATCCGCTGCCTGCAAGTTTCATTCTCTGCGGACCTATTACCAGGTAATGGAATGGATGGGCCTTTGTTGTGGAATGGAGCCAACGGAGTGGGGATGGAAGGTAGAAGGAGGAAAACTTGTTCCAGTGATGACAGACAAAAGCCCTGCTCCAGACATACTACTTCAGATGATTCACTGCAACTGTTCAGGGGGGTGCAAAACACTAAGGTGTTCATGTAGGAAGCATGGATTAGAGTGCACCAGTGCATGTGGACATTGCCAGGACAGCAACTGTGACAATATGAGTGTTGAACCAGACATAGAGGAGGAGGAGGAGGAGGACGATGAAACTGGAATCTAAGACTAGAAGGCATATGGTACTTCCACATGTGTCAAAATTGTCCAATTTTTTATATGTTGCTTTCCATGTCATAGACTGGCAGAAACAATCAAAGAACATATATTTGTGCAAATATTTACTTTAAATTGCGAATGGTCTCAGGATTAGCACTGCATAAACTACCAGGAACGATCATAATACAAATATTGGTGCAAAATTAACTTTAAATTGTTAGTGGTCTGATGATTTATCAGTCAATTTTTTTACGTTTTATCTGCCGGCAGCCATCTTGTTTTCTGACGTCACTGAGGGACTTTCCCATGCGTCAAAATTGTCCAACTTTTAATATGTTGTCTTCCACTTCATAAACTACTAGAAATAAGCATAAAACAAAAATTTGCAATTTTTTTGGGGTCAGGCAGTATATTGACCCGTCTACCAGGAGAGAGTAGATCGACTCCTGACAAACTCTTCCTATATAAACGTGCGGCTCCGAAGTAACACGGCAGCGTGTGCAAAGCGACTGAGAAACAGGTGTAGCGGTCGCTTTCGTGTTACAGATTCGGCGCGCACTCTTCACACATAAACGTGCGACTGAGAAAGACGTGCAGCAGCCACTTCCGTGTTACAGATTCGGCACGCACTCTTCACACATAAACGTGTGACTGAGAAAGACGTGCAGCGACCGCTTCCGTTTTGCAGAATTCAATCTTTTTTCAAAATGGGCGCCATGTACTGTTTAGATTTTGATGATGTGCATGTGAGCATGTGATATGATTCACGAGCCTCGACTCGCTCGTGAATCATGTGAGCATGCTTCCGTGTTACAGATTCGGCACGCACTCTTCACACATAAACGTGCGACAGAGAAAGACGTGCAGCGACCGCCTCCGTTTTGCAGAATTCGATCTTTTTTCAAAATGGGCGCCATGTACTGTTTAGATTTTGATGATGTGCATGTGAGCATGTGATATGATTCAATGGATGTTTATATGAATCGTTTAAAATAAAAAGCCTTCAATTTCTGATATTTTGCTTTTTCATTTGGGCCTCCCAATTGAAGCCCCGCCCATAGGGCGGGTACCGTTGCAAGTTATAAAGTAATATGCAAAGGATCTACAGTCTCCATGTGACCACACTGGGTGTCAGGAGTGATCCTGGGCTCCTGCACAACCTTAGACAAGGCGCTGAGGATGCCACTTGGCCCATCATTTCCGTGTTGCCCCAAGATTTGGTGTTTTTTTTTTTGGGTTGTTTTTTTTTTGTTTTGTATACAGAGTCGAGGCTCGTGAAAGAGCTAACATTTATCAAACAAACAAATCAAACAAACAAGCAAACAAAGTATATAAAAAGGGGAGCGGTCAACAAGATGGGGAGAGAAGGGGAGGAAGCACACAAACACAACATTGGAGGGCAGGGACATCGGGAGATGTGTGGGAGGCAGAGGGCCTGGGGGAGGCAGGATAGGTATAAAACCAAGGACACCAAGGACTTCCAGGAAAGAAGACAAAAGTCACCTCAAAAAAGTGGATTTGGGGTGAAATTAGCGGGGGTAGAAAAGATCAAGGTTTTGGATTGGGGAAGATAAGAGATGGTGGTGAACAGCCGTTTTAAAGACCTGGAGGGAGCAGTGGGATTGAAGAGAGTGAGGGAGTTTGTTCCAGAGGTGGGAGAAAAGAGGAATGAAGGAGTGAAGGTGAGCAGAGAGTCTTGATTTTGGCAGTTTAACCATAAGAGGGTTGCAGGCAGATCTTGTGCGACCTGCAGGAATATTTGGGGGACAGAGCCCAGAGAGAGCTGGGGGAGCAAGGCCGGAGAGGAGTCGGTAGAAGACGGAAAGACCACCAACCTGCCTGCGGTGAGTAAGTGAAAGGCCCTCGGAGATAGCGTCATCGCGGGAGATTCCAATGATTCTGAACGCTTTGGTTTCAACAGCGTGAAGACGAGCTAGGTGTGAGGCAGGAGCACCAGCCCAGAGGGGAGAGCAGTATTCCATTGAGCTGCGGATGAAAGCCTTGTATGTGGTGAGGAGCTCAGGTGTGCAAAGGAAGGACTTCGCACGACGGAGGATGCCCAGTCGGCGACTGGCTTTGGAGGCCAGCTTGGAAATGTGGTTTTCCCAGGAAAGATCATGGCAGATAGTGAGACCCAAAAGCTTGAGTGACAGAACTTCTTGGAGAGGATTATTCAGAAAGTAGATGGGAGGGTTGTCCAGTCGGTCTTTTCGGAGAGACATCGTAAGAGTGTGAGATTTGTCAGGATTGAAAGACATGTTCCACTTGTTTGCCTAGTCTGTGATTTTGTCCAGGTCTGCAGAGAGTGAGGAGGCTGCAGACTGCCGATCTGAGGGATGAGGAATGGAGCGGCAGAGAGTGGAGTCATCAGCAAAGAGATAGAGAGGATTTTCAAGAGAGTCAGAGAGATCATTGATGAAGACCAGAAAAAGCACAGGGCCCAGAACACTGCCTTGGGGAACTCCAGCCTGAACAGGAAGAGGAGATGAGAGAAACCCATTCAAGGCCACACGTTGACTACGACGAGAGAGGAAGTCCGCCAGCCATGCGTGGAGATTTCCATGGATACCAAAGGAGGAGAGTTTGGTGAGCAGAGCGGGGTGCCAGACCGTATCGAAGGCACGTGATATGTCGAGGGAGACAGCTCTAATTTCCTGTTTGGCATTGAGGACCTCCATCCATTGTTGAGACAGCAGAAGCAGCATGTCCAGAGTAGAGTGACCTGGTCTGAAACCAAATTGATGATCAGAGATCAGGCCATTGGAAAAGAGGAAAGATTTCATATCCGAAGCAATGATGGATTCCATGACTTTGCTGATAATTGGGAGAAGGCTGATTGGTCTGTAGTTGCTAGGATCTGTTTTTGCACCTTTTTTGTGCAAAGCGGTGATGTTGGCTGATTTCCAAGCAGATGGCAGTTGACCTTGAGCAAAAGAGAGGGTGAAGAGAACAGAGAGAGGGAGTGAAAGAGCGGAAGAACAGGATTTTAGGACCCGTGGGCTGATGCCGTCAGGTCCAGTTGCAGAATCAGAGTCGAGGGTTGACAGAAACGTTTCCACCTTGTCAGGAGGAAAGGACACGGAGTCCAGGAGCAGCTGGGTACGACTGGGTACGGTGGGTACAGAGAGGGATGGGTTTGGGACACAAGATTTAGAGGCAAACACAGAGTTGAGACATTCAGCTTTTTCACGTGCGGAGTCAGCTGTGTGGCCGTTTGAGGTAAGGGAGGGGATGGAGGGGGAACAAACACCAGAAACAGATTTGACCAGATGCCACCAGGATTTGGAAGAGGGAGACAGATAAGAGAGTTCGGTCTTGAGAACGGAGAGATATTGCTTCCTGGCTCTCCTGAGGGTGGACACACACTTGTTTCGGGCTTTGTGAAAGGTAATGAGATTTCCTTCCGTTGGATTTGCTTTCCAGGAGACGAAGGCAAGTTGTTTCTGGGCAACAGCCTCACCACAAGATTCCGTGTACCATGGATTGGAGGAAGGGTATGACAACTGAAGACGAGATGGGATACATCTGTGCATGAGAGAGAGCAATTTACCTTGGAAGAATTCCCAGGATGAGTTGATGTCAGAGGTGGTAGAGATGGGAGACCAGTCCAGATGATTGATGGCTGCTTGAAGACCGTGCCAGTTGGCCTGAGTGAAATGCCAGACTCGTCGACGCTGAGGAGGCTCCCTGAGAATGGTCAGAGAGATGTCCACTTTAACAAGCACATGATCAGATGAGCCGATTGGAGCAGAAGAAGAGCAGCAGACATTTTCAGGGAAGTTAGTCATAACCAAGTCCAGAAGAGAAGATGCTCCGTTAACTGAGATCCGGGTCGGGAAATTGACAGATTGTGTCAGTCCCAGTGAGTCGCAGAAGTCCTTTGCTGAGGAGCCATGGCTGGTGAGAGAGGGACCCACACCCAGCCAACTGGCATGGTGACAATTGAAATCACCACATATGAGGAAGAGAGAGTTAGGATTAGTAGACAGAAGTTGGTCCATATTATCAGACAGCGAGATGTAGATGGAGTCATCACTGTTTGGTGGACGGTACAACACACATATGAACAAGAGGTGGGAGCGAAGGGGAAGCCGTAGCCAGAGGTATTCCTGGGGGTGAGGTGGAGAGAGTGCAGTGCAGGGCGAGTGAGGAAGAGAGTTTTTGAAAAAGATAGCAACCCCACCTCCAGGACGAGGCTCAGGTCTATCATACCGGAGGAGGGAGTAACCCGGGAGAGATACTAAGGAATCAGAGACATCATGAAGGAGGAAAGTTTCTGTTAAGCAGATCACGTCTGGTTTGACAGAAGCAACCTGTATGGAGAGATCAGTTGAGTTTGAACGAAGGCCCCGGATGTTTGAGGTCCATACCGTTAATGAAGAGGAAGGGGGAGCATCGGATACAGAACAGGGGGGAGGAGGGGTAGGGTAAGATGTGGAAGAGGTGGAAGAGGTAGGGAGAGCTGTTGAAGGTGTGTCAGAGATTTCAGAATAGCTCGAAGAAAGGGAAGGATGGGGCGGACAAAAGGTTTGATGGTGATTGGGTGAGGCACAATGAGGTGTTATTTGAGGAGGGGGAAGAGTGAGGCAGAAGGTTGGGGGAGATGGAGGTGAGAGTTGGAAGAGGGAAGAAGCGGGGAGGACGCTTTGAGGAGGGGGAGGGAGAGGGGGGAAATTGAGAAGAAATGAGGATGGGGAGATTTGAAGGGGAGGGGCGAGGGGGGAGTTTAGGAGGGAAGGGACAAGGGGAGGGATTTGAAAGGGATGGGATATGGGGGAGATTTGGAGGGGAGGGGTGAGGGGGGAGTCTAGGAGGGGAGGGGCGAGGGGAAGTCTTGGAGGGGAGGGGTGTGGGGGGAGTTTAGGAGAGAAGGGGCAAGGGGGGAGATTTGAAAGGGATGGGTGATGGGGAGGATTAGGAGGGGAGTGGCAAGGGGGAAGATTTGAAAGGGATGGGTGATGGGGAAGATTTGGAGGGGAGGGGTTATGGGGAAGATTTGGAGGGGAGGGGTGAGATTGGATTTTTGAAAGTGTACGATTAATGGGAAACGAACATTTATTGCAAAATGAGTTTCTTGTGATCTTCGAGTCAAAAATACGTTTAAGGACGCTGGAGGGAGGATGGAGTGCAGGAGTGTTTCACGTTATCGTGAGCTATGGCATACAGGTTAGTTATATTTCCATGTTGCACTTTTTTTCACCACTGCTTCGAGTAACGATCTTCTTGATGTTTTACTGAAGTCCAAAGACTTGATCTTGATCAGGTGACCCAACTTGTACATGGATATGACGACATAATAGTTTCAACTTTCTAATATAAACAATAAACCTGTGTTTGTATAACAGCGTTGTCTTGTTTTGAATCACTTGGATACCTGTCAACGTCCTTTTACCACGGTATGGCTTACAGGTGAGTTATAGCGAGCCATTTACCATGGTGTTGCTTACAACTTTTATCGTTCTATAGTTTTATAGTTTTATGTTTTCATTGTCAAGGAATCCGATAATGATAAGATTAAAGGTGTATATATTAATCCTGTTGTGGCGGACACAAAAGCCCACTGGCGTGGTGACATCATTCCGCGCACCAAGTGGGCGGTGGCCACGCACCAGGGGTAGGCGTGGCCTCATGATATACACCGGGCGCCCAGCCCGGGACAGTACAGTGTTACAGTGTAGTCTTACAATAAAGACGTTTATATGTTACCGCTTGTCCGCTTCCTCCTTGCTCACAAGCAGCGCGCGTAACGCCGCGCTTTACTGGTGACCCTCGACGTTGGATCTGCTGGAGCGATCCTTCCACACGCGACGCCATCGCCATGGCCGACTTCGTCAAACTTCCGGAATTTTGGGAGGCTCAGGCCGAAGTCTGGTTCGTCCAGGCCGAAGCCCAATTTCAGCTTCGGCGCCTCACCGGCGATGACACGCGCTATTGCCACGTCGTCGCCTCCCTCGGGCCCGGCACGGCCGCTCGAGTTGTGTCCGTCCTTCGCCACCCACCGAACGGCCACAAGTACGAGGCACTCAAGCGGCTACTCCTAGCCACGTTCGGCCTTACGGACGACGCACGGGCCGACCGCCTCCTGGATCTCCCCGAGCTCGGTGAGACGCGCCCGTCGGTCCGAATGGACCATATGCTGTCACTGTTGGGCGACGAAGCCCCCGGTTCGCTATTCCGGGCGCTTTTCCGGCGCCAACTTCCAGCGCAGGTCCGCCTCGCGTTGGCCGGGACCGAGCTAACGGAACCCCGAGCATTGGCGGCCGAGGCGGACAGGTACTTCGCCGCTTCGGACATGCGGGCGAGCGTCGGCGTGGCCGTCACGGCCCTCGACGCTGATGTTCAGCAGCATGTTCCACAGCATCAGCTTCTACAGCACGCTGATGTTCAGCAGCATGCTGATATGCACCTCGTGAACGCCGCCACGCCCCGCCCACCGCCGCGGCGAAAACCGCCACCGCGGGGAAACCCGCCAACTCCACCGGCCTGGCGGAGCCAGCCGCGCTCCTCCAGCTCCACCACCTGGTGCTGGTTCCACGCCAAGTTCGGCCACGAAGCTCGGCGGTGTCATCCGCCGTGCTCCTTCAACGGGTCGGGAAACGCCCGGGCCGGCGCTCAATAGTGGCGATGAGCGCCGGCCATTCGAACAGCCTGCTGTTCATAACGGACACCTTCTCCAGGCGCCGTTACCTGTGCGACACGGGAGCGCAGGTGAGTGTCATTCCCGCCGGCACGTCAGACAAGCACGCCGCGGGTGGGGGCCCCGCGCTGCTTGCCGCGAACGGGACGCCCATCCGTACGTACGGAAAACGCTGCCTCTCTCTGCGGTTTGGAGGGCAGGTTTTCCGATGGACGTTCGTCACCGCCGACGTGCCCATGGCACTGCTTGGCGCGGACTTCCTGTGCGCTAATGGGCTCCTGGTCGACGTCAAGCGCAGACGGCTTGTCCAGGCCGAGACGTTCAGCTCGCTCGCTTGTGCGTTGCCCAGCTCAACGAGCGGCTTGCCAAGCGGCTTGCCGAACGATTCGGTTCCGGCCACGTTGGTCTGTACGCTTCCGGCAGCGGACGCATTCACCCGCCTCCTCGCCGGCTTCCCGGCCCTCACGCGGCCCACCTTCTCGGCGGGGGCCGTCAAGCACGGGGTGGCCCATCACATCCCCACCGTCGGGCCACCGGTCTACGCCCGGGCACGCCGCCTCGAGCCGACGAAGCTGGCGGTGGCAAAAGCGGAGTTCGCTACCCTGGAGCGACTCGGCATCGTTCGGCGCTCAGAGAGCGCTTGGGCGTCGCCGCTGCACATCGTGCCGAAGCCCGGCGGGGGATGGCGACCGTGCGGGGACTATCGCCGTCTCAATGACGCCACGACTCCCGACCGCTACCCCGTCCCCCACATTCAGGACTTTTCCGCCCGTTTGGCGGGCAGGTCCTTCTTCTCGAAGGTGGACCTCATACGCGGCTACCATCAGGTCCCCGTCAGGCCGGAGGACGTCCCGAAGACGGCGGTCATCACGCCATTCGGACTCTTCGAGTTCTTGCGCATGCCCTTCGGTCTGAAGAATGCGGCTCAGGCGTTCCAGCGACTGATGGACAGCGTCCTGCGCGACTTGGATTTTGTCTACGTTTACCTGGACGATATCCTCGTCGCCAGCGCGTCCCGCGAAGAGCACCTACGCCACCTCCGCACGCTCTTCGAACGCCTGGGCCAGCATGGCCTGATTGTGAACCCCGCAAAGTGCCGGTTCGGCGCCGCCACAATCGATTTTCTGGGGCACCGTGTCACCAGGCACGGAGCCGTCCCCCTACCGGCCAAGGTGGAGGCGGTGAAGGGGTTTCCGCGCCCCCGCACGATCAGAGGGCTGCAGGAGTTCCTGGGCATGGTGAACTTTTACCATCGGTTCCTGCCCCGTATCGCCCAGCTCCTGCGCCCCCTGCACGAAGCTCTCCGAGGTAAGCCGGGCAAAGGCGACGTTACCTGGACCGAGCAGATGGACACGGCGTTCACGGGCGCGAAGCTCGCCTTGGCTAACGCCACCATGCTCGCGCACCCGGCGCCCGATGCACCGATCGCCCTCACCACCGATGCCTCGGACTACGCGGTGGGCGCAGTGCATGAGCAATGGGTGCGTGGAGCTTGGCAACCGCTGGCGTTCTTTAGCCGGCAGCTTCGCCCGCCCGAACGCCGTTACAGTACCTTCGACCGCGAGTTGCTCGGACTTCACTTGGCGGTCAGGCACTTCCGCCATCTGCTCGAGGGCCGGGCGTTCACTGCCTTCGTCGACCACAAGCCGCTGATCTTTGCGATGGGCAAAGTCACCGAGCCGTGGTCGGCCCGGCAGCAGCGTCACCTCTCGGCCGTGTCCGAGTACACGACGGACATCCAGCACGTCGCGGGGAAGGACAACCCGGTGGCGGATTGCCTTTCCCGGGCCGTCGCCCATGCAGTCCACCTCGGCATCGACTATGCCCGGATGGCAGCGGACCAGGCCGCTGACCCCGACGTCCAGGCCTTGCGGACCGCCGTCACGGGCCTCCGCATCACCGAGCTGCCGTTTGACGGCGCGGGCGCGGCCCTCTTGTGCGACGTCTCCCTCGGGCGTCCTCGCCCCATCGTGCCCGCGGGCTGGCAGCGCCAGGTGTTTGACGCCATCCACGGCCTGTCCCACCCGGGCGCGAGGGCCTCCCAAAGGCTGATCGCCGACAAGTTCGTCTGGCATGGCCTCCGGAAGGCCGTCCGCGGCTGGGCCCGGACGTGCCTCGCGTGCCAGCGCGCCAAGGTGCACCGGCACACCCAGGCCCCGTTGGCCCCGTTCACGGTGCCGGAACGCCGGTTTGACCACGTCCACGTGGACCTGGTGGGACCTCTGCCCCCCTCGCGGGGTTTCACCTACGTCCTCACCATGGTGGACCGCACCACCCGGTGGCCGGAGGCCGTGCCCTTGGCGTCGACAACGGCGGCCGATGTCGCGCAGGCTTTCATCGCCACCTGGGTCGCCCGGTTCGGCGCCCCCTCAGACATCTCATCCGACCGCGGCCCCCAGTTCACCTCGGAGCTCTGGGGGGCGGTTGCGCAGGGGCTCGGGGTCCGGCTGCACCGAACCACGGCCTACCATCCCCAGGCTAACGGCCTGTGTGAGCGATTTCACCGCTCATTGAAGGCCGCGCTCCGGGCCACCCTCCGCGATGGCGGCTGGGTCGACAGGCTCCCCTGGGTCCTGCTGGGCCTCCGGACGGCGCCCAAGGAGGACCTGCGCGCATCCGCGGCGGAATTGGTCTTCGGGCAACCGCTGCGGGTGCCGGGCGAGTTCCTCCCCGACTCCACGGCACCATGGTCCGCGGCACAGCAGCGCTCCGCTCTACAAGAGACCGCCCAGAGGTTCGCCCCGGTGCCAACGGCATGCCACGGGCACCCACCGACGCACGTCGCCCCGGAGCTTCGCACGGCGGAGTACGTCTTCGTCCGCCACGATGCCCATCGGACACCACTGCGGCCCCCGTACGACGGGCCTTTCCGCGTGCTGGAGACCGGGGCGAAGCACTTCACCCTGGACATCGGCGGTACTCCTGACCGCGTTTCGGTAGACCGCCTCAAGCCGGCCCACCTCGATGTGGACCATCCACCGCCAGTGGCCCGACCCCCACGTCGGGGCCGCCCTCCTGCGGGCGGACCCCCGGCACCGCCCAGCCCCGCCGCCACGCCGCCCCCCGGTCCTGCACCCATCCCAGGGGCAGCCAGGGGCATCCCACCTGGCATCCCTGCACCCCGGACGCCGCCGATCGCCAGGGGGCGCTTCGGCCGGGTCATTCGTCTGCCCCGCAAACTGGCCCTCCAGGTGCGCGGGAATTCTGGGGGGGCGCGTGTGGCGGACACAAAAGCCCACTGGCGTGGTGACATCATTCCGCGCACCAAGTGGGCGGTGGCCACGCACCAGGGGTAGGCGTGGCCTCATGATATACACCGGGCGCCCAGCCCGGGACAGTACAGTGTTACAGTGTAGTCTTACAATAAAGACGTTTATATGTTACCGCTTGTCCGCTTCCTCCTTGCTCACAAGCAGCGCGCGTAACGCCGCGCTTTACTGTATCATATTTTCAAGATGGCCACCATTTCCCTATATAAAAGGCTATTTTGCAGTTCCATTGATAACCTCTAGTTAGAAATTGAATTTGATGAACCTTCAAATATTAATACAATAACAGTCACAACCAAATATGTATTTATGACAGCTGAAGTAACTTATTTGCAATTATTAATGCATTGGTTATTATATTGGATTGTGCTTTTTACACAAATATATTTGGATACATGTGGACAGTTGACAATGACCATGGATTTTGTCTAGTAAAACTTGCGTTGTAAATAAACATAACAATTTAAACAAAAAGTGGACAAAACAAGTATATGATTTTGAAATGTACTTTTATTTTCAGACTGACAAATAATAACTTTGTTTGGAGCAGCATGCATCCTTATTAATGTTTTACACAATGTTCAATCTTCATCATCTTCGTCCTGATAAGCAGCTACTGCCCTTGTCTGTTCGTTACAGCAGTATGATTCACCACTGCAACTGCAAAATATCGAACATGACATCTGTGCTACCACACATCCACACTTCCCTGTAGAACAGGGCCGACTGGTGGAGCATCCACACTTAATCAGCTGCAGAATGGTGACCGGTGCAGCAGACACATCAGGTGGGAGTATGGTTGGACACAAAGTTGCACCGTCCTCACCTTCTTGCCATCCGTACTGAATGGGGTCCAAGTTTATAGGGTCTGTCAGGCTGTTTTGGTCCATTATACCGGTGGACACTTATTGGTGGTACAATTTGTTCATTCATCTTGTGGCGGACACAATGGCTCGCTGGCGCGGTGACATCATTCCGCGCACCAAGAGCGTGTCGGCCACGCCCGAGGGGTAGGCGTGGCCTCGGGATATACACGGGGCGCGCGGCCTCGGGATATACATGGGGCGCGCAGCCCCGAGCACCTCAGTGCTCCAGTTTGAGCTAGTGAATAAAGACTCTTTTGACCTTACGCGTTGTGGCTTACCTTCATTGGAAAACAAGTTGCGTGCGTAGCACCATGCTACATTGGTGACCCCTTTTTGGTTCAGCCGTCGCTGACCACAGAACGCGCCATGGCCAACAACGCGGTAGGGTTGAAGCTCCCTGAGTTTTGGGAAGCTCAGGCCGAAGTATGGTTCGTGCAAGCCGAGGCACAGTTCCGACTTCGAGGCGTAACGGCGGATGAGACGCGCAATTACCACGTCATCGCCGCCCTCGGGCCCGGCACAGCCGCCCGAGTCATGTCCGTCCTGCGGAACCCACCGGCCGACCACAGGTACGAGGCACTCAAGCGTCTCCTCATTGCCACATTCGGCCTCACGGAGTGCGAGCGGGCCGACTGCCTCCTGGACCTTCCCGAACTCGGCGACACACGACCATCGGTCCGGATGGACTACATGCTTTCGCTGCTGGGTGACAAAGCCCCGGATTTTTTAATTCCCGGCGCTCTTTCTATGCCAGCTGCCGGCACAGGCACGCCTCGCGTTGGCCGGTTCCAAAATAAAGGAAACCCGTGCTCTGGCCGTCGAGGCCGACAAGTTTTTCGCGGCTTGTGACACGCGGGCGAGAGTCGGTGCGGCTGTCGCGGATCCCGAGGCTGATGCTGCTGCACACCTCGTGGATCCCGAGGCTGATGCCGATGCACACCGCGTGGCCGCCGCCACGCCCCGCCCACCACCACCGCGAAAACCGCGGCCTCCGCCTCCGCCGCAAACCTGGTGCCGTTTCCATGCCAGGTTTGGCCACAAGGCTAGGAATTGTTGCCCGCCGTGCTCGTTTGGCAAGTCGGGAAACTACCAAGCCGGCGCTCGGTAGCGGCCCTGAGCGTCGGCCATTCCGGCAGCCTCCTTTTTGTCACGGACACCTTGTCTGGGCGTCGCTTCCTCTGCAACACAGGCGCACAGGTGAGCGTTATCCCCGCCTCCACGTCCGACAAGCGAACCGCGGGCCGGGGCCCCGCATTGCTTGCAGCCAACGGTACACCCATACGCACATTCGGGAAGCGCTGCCTCTCCCTGCGGTTCAGAGAGCAACGCTTTCAATGGACGTTTGTAACCGCCAGCGTGCCCATGGCATTGCTCGGTGCGGACTTCCGATGTGCAAATGGGTTGTTGGTAGACATGAAGAACCAACGCCTCGTCCAGGCCGAAACGTTCAGCTCGCTTGCTTGCATGCTGAGCAGTTCGTTGGGCAGCTCCCTGAGTGGCTCACTGAGCGGCTCGCCAAGCGGCTTGCTGAACGGTTCGGTCCCGGCGAGGTTGGTCTGTATGCTCCCGGCAAAGGACGAGTTCACCCGCCTCCTCGCCAGCTTCCCGGACCTCACGCGGCCCACGTTCTCGGCGGTGGCCATCAAGCACGGGGTGGAACATCACATCCCCACCGTTGGGCCACCGGTCTACGCCCGGGCACGCCGCCTCGAGCCGACGAAGCTCGCGGTGGCGAAGGCGGAGTTCGCTACGCTGGAGCAGCTGGGCATCGTACGGCGCTCCAAGAGCGCTTGGGCGTCACCACTGCACATCGTGCCGAAGCCCGGCGGGGGATGGCGGCCGTGCGGAGACTACCGCCACCTCAACGATGCCACCACCCCCGAACGCTACCCGGTCCCTCACATTCAGGACGTTTCCGCCCGGTTGGTGAAAATGTCCTTCTTTTCTAAGGTGGACCTCATCCGTGGATACCACCAGGTCCCCGTCAGGCCGGAGGACATACCGAAGACGGCCGTCATTACACCGTTTGGCCTCTTCGAGTTTCTTCGGATGCCCTTCGGGTTGAAGAATGCGGCTCAGGCATTCCAACGGTTGATGGACAGCGTCTTGCGCGACTTGGATTGTGTTTACGTCTACCTGGACGACATCCTCGTCACAAGCGCGTCCCGCGAAGAGCACCTCCGCCACCTCCGCATGCTCTTCGAATGCCTGGGCCAGCATGGCCTGATTGTAAACCCCGCCAAGTGCCGGTTCGGCGCCGCCGAAATCGACTTTTTGAGGCACCACGTCACCAGGCACGGGGCCACCCCCTTACCGGCAAAGGTGGAGGCGGGCAAGGGGTTTCCGCACCCCCGCACGATCAGGGGGATCCAGGAGTTCCTGGACATGGTGAACTTTAACCACCGTTTCCTGCCCCGCGTCGCCCAGCTCCTGCGCCCCCTGCATGAGGCCCTCCGGGGGAAGCCGGGCAAAGGTGACGTTGTTTGGACCGAGCAGATGGACGCGGCGTTCGTGGGCGCGAAGCTCGCCTTGGCTAACGCCACCATGCTCGCGCACCCGGCGCTCGATGCACCAATCGCCCTCACCACCGACCCGTCGGACTACACGGTGGGCGCGGTGCACGAGCAATGGGTGCGTGGTGCTTGACAACCGCTGGCGTTTTTCAGCCGGCATCTTCGCCCGCACGAACGCCGGTACAGCACCTTCGACCGCGAGTTGCTCGGGCTCCACCTGGCAGTCCGGCACTTCCGCCATCTGCTCGAGGGCCGTTCGTTCACGGCCTTTGTCGACCACAAACCCCTGGTCTTCGCGATGGCCAAGGTCGCCGAGCCATGGTCGGCCCGGCAGCAGCGTCACCTCTCGGCCGTGTCCGAGTACACGACGGACATCCGGCATGTCGCGGGAAAGGACAACCCGGTGGCGGATTGCCTTTCCCGGTCCGTCACCCACGCGGTCCACCTCGGGATCGACTATGCCCGGATGGCGGCGGACCAGACCGCCGACCCCGACGTCCAGGCCTTGCGGACCGCCGTCATGGGCCTCCGCGTCACCGAGGTGCCGTTCGACGGCGCGGGCACGGCCCTCTTGTGCGACGTCTCCCTCGGGCGGCCTCGCCCCATCTTGCCCGCGGGCTGGCAGCGCCGGGTTTTTGTCGCCATCCACGGCCTGTCCCACCCGGGCACGAAGGCCTCCCAGAGGTTGGTCGCTGACAAGTTCGTCTGGCATGGCCTCCAGAAGGCCATCCGCGATTGGACCAGGACGTGCCTCGCATGCCAGCGCGCGAAGGTGCACCGCCACACCCAGGCCCCGTTGGCCCCGTTCACGGTGCCCGAACGTCAGTTCGACCACATTCACGTGGACTTGGTGGGACCTCTGCCCCCCTCGCGGGGTTTCACCCACGTCCTCACCATGGTGGACCGCACCCCCCGGTGGCCGGGGGTCGTGCCTTTGGCGGCGACGACGGCGGCGGACGTCGCGCAGGCGTTCATCGCCACCTGGGTTGCCCGGTTCGGCGCCCCCTCGGACATCTCGTCCGACCGCGGCCCCCAGTTCACCTCGGAGCTCTGGGGGCGGTCGCGCAGGGGCTCGGCGTCCAGCTGCACCGCACCACGGCCTACCACCCCCAGGCCAACGGCCTGTGCGAGCGCTTCCATCGCTCCTTGAAGGCCACGCTCCGGGCCACCCTCCGCGACGGCAGCTGGGTCGACAGGCTCCCCTGGGTCCTGCTGGGCCTCCGGACGGCGCCCAAGGACGACCTGCACGCATCCGCGGCGGAGTTGGTCTTCGGACAACCGCTGCGGGTGCCGGGCGAGTTCCTCCCCGACTCTACGGCACCATGGTCCGCCGCGCAGCAGCGCTCCGCACTGCAGGAGACCGCCCAGAGGTTCGCCCTGGTGCCGACGGCGCACCACGGATGCCCGCCAACGCACGTCGCCCCGGAGCTTCGCACGGTGGAGTACGTGTTCGTCCGCCACGATGCCCACCGGACACCGTTGCGGCCCCCGTACGACGGGCCCTTCCACGTGCTGGAGACCCGGGTGAAACACTTCACCCTCGACATCGGCGGTACTCCTGACCGCGTTTCCGTGGACCGCCTCAAGCCGGCCCACCTCGACGTGGACCACCCCCCCGCCAGTGGCTCGGCCCCCGCCGGCACGGCCCCCCCGGTCCTGCACCCATCCCAGGTGCCGCCGGAGGCATCCCAGATGACATCCCAGCATCCCAGACGCCGCCAGCCGCCAGAGGGCGCTTCGGCCGGGTCATCCGTTTGCCCCGCAAACTGACCCTTCAGGTGCGCGGGAATTCTGGGGGGGCGCGTGTGGCGGACACGATGGCTCGCTGGCGCGGTGACATCATTCCGCGCACCAAGAGGGTGTCGGTCATGCCCGAGGGGTAGGCGTGGCCTCGGGATATACACGGGGCGTGCAGCCCAGAGCACCTCAGTGCTACAGTTTGAGCTAGTGAATAAAGACTCTTTTTGACCTTACGCGTTGTGGCTTACCTTCATTGGCAAACAAGTTGCGTGCGTAGCACCACGCTACAATCTCATCTTTAGAGATGCGTCTGATAACTGGAACTGTTGGAGGTTGCTCTTCGATTTCTGGCGTGACATTTTCAGTCATTTGGGTCAAAAGGAGAGCAAGACACATTAGCATCATAATTGTCTGCTACTGTTTGGATTAAGCCACGTTTGCTGTTAAACAATCCTCTCAGCTCTTCTTTGTTTGATGAAGCATGTGCAGCTGATGCCTGAAGCGTAGTATTTCGTCATATGATGCACAAATGCCAAAGGCGTGGCATTCATCTGTCAGCTGTTTTTCTGTGACCAACACTCCAAGAGCGATCTGAAGACTTGTTGCCTTATTGGTGACACAACTTGTAACAATGTTTCCAATGAGAAGGGCTTGGTTGCTGTCAACTAATTTTGGTGATATTGCTGCTAAGAGATTTGCCAGGGTTGGGCTTACCACTTCTGCTGCAATCTCATTCGAAATACGCGTTGAGTATGTATCGTCAGTAGGGTGGCCCTTATTTATGAACGTTTGAAATGCTCTCACCATCTAAAACTGGTCCATTTGCCCGAAAGACAAACCAGCTCAAATGTCAGCTAGACTCATAAATACTTAGAGGTAGTCCAGCACCCTTGAACATTTCCCCCTATAGGCCATGTGATTGAGGTCACGTAACACTAAAAACACATTACAGATAATACAGTATGTATCACAGAAATAAATAAACACCGTTTGATAAAACATACTTATGAATAATTATCACATCTATGGACTAGAAATATAAAATATAATATATATATATATATATAGACAGACTTGGCATTTAATATGGAATTTTTTTTTTTCTTGACTTGGGTTTACTTTCTGAACTCGGTATATCAATCTGGCGAGTTTCTTTTACGCTTCGGTGATTTCTTTGTTAAAAGAACCATGTCACTGATTGTCTGTCGCAGCAAGAAGTCAATGACAGGATTATATCACAGGTGGCGTGACAAAATGTACGGACAGGTACATTTGACGATTGACTTCACAATTGGGTATATAAGGGTTGTTGCGTTCTGTATTAGTGGAAAACAACTGCTGCACGTCTACAAAAGTTATTGCCGCTTCCCCTGGAGATGGTCCGTCAACTCGACAATGCTGTTTGTCATTTAGTGGTGGCTTTACGAAATTCCGGCATGAAAGAGCGTGCTATTGCTCAGCAGTATGGCATCACTCAAGGTCAGGTGTCAAAGATCCTGAAACGAAATGCTCAGAGGGGTGTCCCGACTCCAATACCGAGGTCAGGACGTCCCCACAGAACCATAAGGAGGGATGATCGCCAGCTGCACCGGTTAGTCCGCAATGGCCGTACCAAGTCAGCTAATCGGCTTAGGGCTGAGTGGCAGCAACTGACAAATGTGCCTGTATCCAGAAGGCTAGTCAACCAACGACTGGTTCAAGCAGGCTATCGTGCTCGCATGATCCAACACTTTCTTGCTGACCGTGGTGTAGACCATATGGAGTGGTCTGTCAGGTCCCCGGATATGAATCCGATCGAGAACTTGTGGGCAGAATTAACGCGTCAAATCGACAACTTGGACCAGCAGCCGACCTCTGTGCGTGAATTGCAGCAGGCTATTGTAACTGCATGGCAAGCGATTCCTGTCCAAACCTTGGCAAATCTCGTGAACAGCATGCCTCAACGTGTACGTGCTCTTCTGAATGCTCGTGGGGGTTACACGAAGTACTGAACTGTAATTTTATTGTCCGTAATCCCAGTCGTAATTTAACTTTTGTGTTTGTTAAAAAAGAATTTTTGGCTAATGTGCAAAATAAAGAGATACTTCTGGAAAATGCACAGAAGTTTAACACAGTACTGTCCATGAATTGAGTTCGATATCAGTTTACATCACTTTCAAGGATCAATTTATTTGCTTCGAAATGTCAAATGTGGTTTTTGTTTCTTTTAAAGGTCACATTAACAAAATCTAGAATAATTTCAACATAATTCCAATGAACTTTTGGTTCTAAGTCATCTTGAAAAGTAAATTCACCCCCACAAAAAAAATATTCCATATTAAATGCCAAGTCTGTATATTGTGAGAAACCACCTGTGAAACCACCTGTTCTCACCCAGATTTGGTGCCCCGCCCACCGCGTGACGTGGCCTCCTTGGAGCCTCACGCGATCGGGAGGCGATTCGGCACGCGATTGGTGATTTGGTGGAGGGTCAGAGAGCGCGTTCGCCATCTTATGTAACGGACGCGGCTCGAAGGCTCCGAGTGGGAAATCTCAAAAGGGCTTTCCTTGAATCCTCACGACAGCCGAGTTGGGCTGGTCGATTACAGTTCGGTATTTTACGAGCGAGTAACTCCGGAAGAGAACGAGTGATTCCCGGATCTCGTAGATTGGAACCGCGAGTGATTGCCTGCTTCGTGTTGGAGCTGCTGGCCGACCGTTCCTGCCGGCCTTGTGCGGTGAATTCCATCCTGTTACCCTCCGAGTCCCGGAGATCGTCGATTGGAGCCGCGAGTGATCTTACCTGCGTCCTGTTTGGAGCGTCTGTTGCCGACAGTTCCTGCAGGCTTTGTGCAGTTTATTCCATTCTGTTACCATTTATGGTTTTTGTGATCGAGCCAATAAAGCATCGTGCCTTACCCCTAGAAGGCCGATTAAAACACAATTGTGTTTATTGAGTTCTCTCTGTCCACTCCGTGGACTACTTGAAGCCCGGACATTAACGTCCGTATTCCGTGCTGGGAACCATTTCACAGCCGGGATCGCGACAATATATATATATATACGGGCTGATGCCATCTGGTCCAGTTGCAGAATCAGATTCGAGGTTTGACAAAAACTTTTCCACCTTGACAGGAGAGAAGGACACAGAGTCCAGGAGCAGTTGGGTTCGACTGGGAAAGGTGGGAACAGGTTGTGTTTGTTATATTATGTGTGTTGTGTGTTGTGTTGTGTTATATATATATATATCTGTAATGCAAGCAATCTCTGTGTGTCTGTGTGTCTGTCTGTGTGTTTTTTTGTTTTTTTTGTATACTGAATCGAGGCTCGTGAAAGAGCTAACATTTACTTCACAAACAAATCGACCAGACAAACAAAATACACAAAAAGAGGGAGCGGAAGACAAGATGGGGAGAAAAGGGGAAGCACACAAACACAACATCCGAGAGCAGGGAGATGTGTGGAAGGGAGAGGGCCCGGGGGGAGGAGGCATGGGAAGGGGGGGGGAGGGAGAAGTATAAAGCACAAAGACACCAAGGACTTCCAGGACAGAAGTTGGTATTTCAAAAAGGGGAATTGGGGTGAAATTAGCGGTGGTTGAAAAGATCAAGGTTTTGGATGGGGGAAGATAAGAGATGGTGGTGAACAACTGTTTTAAAGACTTGGAGGGTGGAGTGGGATTGAAGAGAGTGAGGGAGTTTGTTCCAGAGGCGGGAGAAAAGAGGAATGAAGGAGTGAAGGTGAGCAGTACGTACGTTGACGTACGTACCAAAAATAAGGCCTCACTGTCCTCACTTCCGGACCTCCTCACTTCCGGTAAGTAAAAATAAGGCCTCACTTCCGGACAGTGCTGGGGACCTGAGGATGTGCCTTTTCAAGGTTTGCTATTAATCGGACAAGTGGTTACCAAGTTATGGCCATTTATTTAGCAAACACATCCGTTTTGTACGTGAACGAAGGAACAGCGAAGGACGAGAGCGAAGGAACGGCGAAGGACGAGAGCGAAGACCGAAGGAACGATGAAAGTTTTAATTTTTTTTTGCACGTACGGTCAAGCGACAGCGAAGGAACCGCGTGTGTTTGTTGTTTCTGCCTCGCGGTTTGAAAAATTGAATAATTGGCCATTAAAACTAATTTGCGATTAATCGTAACTGCGATATGCGAACTTCCGGACAGTGAGGCCTTATTTTTGGTACGTACGTCAGCGTACGTATGTCCACGTACTTACCTCCCCGCATGTACGGGCATGCACTAGTATATATATAAAGTCTTGATTATTGAAGGTGCCTGGACTACCTCTAAATATAAACGGACCTATATGACATTTTGACTGCAGTGTTTCCATCCCGAATGTATCACATCTAGGCCATGAGACCATTCAAATTAACATTTTAAAATTTTCACCCCGTTTAAGGGCCACCCTAATAGTCAGACTTCTACAAAATTTTTGGTTTCCTGAATGATACACTTCACAATATGTTTCACATCTGGAGTTCCTTCGTCTGTGTTCTCCACTGCTCTCAAGATGTTTGGTGCATGTCCCTTGAAGACTAGTAGACTAGCGTACCCATTTCCTGACAACTTTATGAGTTCTGATCCAAAATGTGCTGTTACACATTCGCCAAGATGACGCCGTGACTGCTTATCATCACCAAATGAATTGTACATGTCTTGAAGCTCCACAGAATTCCAAAGTTTACACTTATCTTTTTCCATCTCCTCGACGACGTGCAAGAAGGCTGTGTCAACATCTGTGGAGGTGCATTTCTTTTTGGTGGCAGTTTCTATAGCTGTTTTTTTTTTTCTTTGTTTTTTTTGTATACAAGATCGAGGCTCGTGAAAGAGCAAACATTAATCACACAAAAAGTCAAACCGACATATAAAACACAAAAATAAGGTGAGCGGAAGACAAGATGGTGAGAGAGGGGGAAGGACACAAACACAACATTTGAGAGCAGGGACATCGGGAGAAATGTGGGAGGGAGAGGGCTTGGGGAGAGGAGGCACGGGGAGTAGGGGGGGGGGGGTGGGAGATGTATAAAACTCATGGACACTGCTGGGACCTCCAGGAAGGAAATCGGTGTTTCAAAAAAGTGGATCTGGGGTGAATTAATGGGGGTAGAAAAGATCAAGGTTTTGGATGGGGGAAGATAAGAGATGGTGGTGAACAGCTGTTTTGAAGACCTGGAGGGAGGAGTGCGATTGAAGGGAGTGGGAGGGTTTGTTCCAGAGGCGGGAGAAAAGGGGAATGAAAGAGAGAAGGTGAGCAGAGAGCCTAGATTTTGGCAGTTTAACCATAAGAGGGTTGCAGGCAGATCTTGTGCGACCTGAAGGAATATTAGGGGGACAGAGCCCAGAGAGAGCTGGGGGGGCAAGGCCGGAGAGGAGTCGGTCGGAGACAGAAAGACCACCAACCTGCCTGCGGTGAGTGAGTGAAAGGCCCTCGGAGTTAGCTTCATCGCAGGAGATTCCAATGATTCTAAAAGCTTTGGTTTCAACAGCGTGAAGCCGAGCTAGGTGTGAGGCAGGAGCACTGGCCCAGAGGGGGGAACAGTATTCCATTGAGCTGCAGATGAAAGCCTTGTATGTGGTGAGGAGCTCAGGTGTGCCAAGGAAGGACTTTGCACGACGGAGGATGCCCAGTCGGCGACTGGCTTTGGAGGCCAGCTTGGAAATGTGGTTTTCCCAAGAAAGATCATGGCAGATAGTGAGACCCAAAAGCTTGAGCGACAGAACTTCTTGGCGAGGATTGTTGAGAAAGTAGATGGGAGGGTTTTCCAGTCAGTCTTTTCGGAGAGACATAGTAAGAGTGTGAGATTTGTCAGGATTGAAAGACATGTTCCACTTGTTTGACCAGTCTGTGATTTTGTCCAGGTCTGCAGAGAGTGAAGAGGCTGCAGACTGCCGATCTGAGGGATGAGGAGTGCAGCGGCAGACAGTGGAGTCATCAGCAAAGGGATAGAGAGGATTTTCCAGAGAGTCGGAGAGATCATTGATGAAGACCAGAAATAGCACAGGGCCCAGAACACTACCTTGGGGAACTCCAGCCAGAACAGGAAGGGGAGATGAGAGAAATCCATTCAGGGCCACACGTTGACTACGACCAGAGAGGAAGTCCGCAAGCCATGCATGGAGATTTCCATGGATACCATAGGAGGAGAGTTTGGTGAGCAGAGCTGGGCGCCAGACCGTATCGAAGGCACGTGATATGTCAAGTGAGACAGCCCTGATTTCCTGTTTGGCATTGAGCACCTCCATCCATTGTTGAGACAGCAGAAGCAGCATGTCCAGAGTAGAGTGACCTGGTCTGAATCCAAATTGATGATCAGAGATCAAGCCATTGGAGAAGAGGAAAGATTTCATATCCGAAGCAATGATGGATTCCATGACTTTGCTGATAATTGGAAGCAGGCTGATTGGTCTGTCGTTGCAAGGATCTGTTTTTGCACCTTTTTTGTGTAAAGCGGTAATGTTCGCTGATTTCCAGGATGCTGGCAGATGACCTTGAGCAAAAGAGAGGGTGAAAAGAACAGAGAGAGGGTGAGATAGAGCGGCAGAGCAGGATTTTTGGACCCGTGGGTTGATGCCGTCTGGTCCAGTTGCAGAATCAGATTCGAGGTTTGACAAAAACTTTTCCACCTTGACAGGAGAGAAGGACACAGAGTCCAGGAGCAGTTGGGTTCGACTGGGAAAGGTGGGAACAGGTTGTGTTTGTTATGTGTGTTGTGTGTTGTGTTATGTGTTGTGTTAAATAATGTTGTGTTTGTGTCCTTCCTCCTCTCTCCCCATCTTGTCTACCGCTCCCGATGTTATATGTTTTATGTGTCTGTTTGTCTTTCTGTGTGATTAATGTTCGCTCTTTCACGAGCCTCGATCTTGTATACAAAAAAAACAAACAAACAAAAAAAAAAAAACAGAGAGAGATGGGTTTGGGACACAAGATTTTGAGGCAAACACAGAGTTGAGGCCTTTGGAGGCCTCCCTTTAGAATCCCTTAGAAGTACCCTTTAGAAGCCATTAGAGTTACCCTTTAGACACCTTAGTCTTTAGAACTTTTTACTTTAGAACTTTAGAACCCTTTAGAATTGAACACGGTGGGTTAGAAGGGTTCTTCTTCATTTTTGATGGACAGACGGATATAGCGGAATATTGAAGCTGCCTCACCGCTTAATTGCTTTAATCTTTGTGTATGCGTGATCGGGATAAGGTTCTGTACAATTTGCCAAATTCAGACCCAAAGTACTGCTAAACTGCAGAGTTGTGTTCCGTCTGATTCATGTTCCATCCAATTAATGTTCAAAGCATAACATTCATTTGAAATTAAATGGTTCCTCGATCATTTACTTACATTTATAGACAGACAGACAGACAGACAAATAGCTCTTGGTGACATGAAGGAATTATAGCAATCAAGATGATATTGGGCATCGGCAGCATGCAAGTCGGAGAATGCCCCCTGGACTCGGAGGCGAACATCATCATCAGCTTGTATGTCATTGCATTGGTCACAAACAGTCAGAATCCTAAGCTTAAATGGCATCTGATTCTTTCCTCCATCGACTGTTGTACACCGTACCTTTCCTATTAGTCCGGCAGATATGTGAAGAATTGTGGTAGAATTGTGCCTTTGATGATACAAGCATGAAACTTGGCACACAGTTAGGGCATACCCTTACAGTGAAATTTGGATGTAGGGGCATTCCAGATTTCTCCTTGGCCCAAAATGGCGGCCATTTTACGAAATGGCGGCTAAGAAGGACATATTTACCTATTATTTCAGACTTGTCATTTGTGCTGCTATTGAAACACAATGTAATGAGCATATTATAAATTGTCATGTACATGCTATGCAATACCTTCATACTGGGTTCAAAATTGGAATCTACGGTGGCCTATAAGGGGCAGAACAAATGGTTTACCATTGCAATAGACAGGACTGGTCTAGCGGTTTAATTATTTAACTTTGCATGACTATCTGATTTCTCCTGGGTGTAATTTTGGTTCAATACCTTTATATGAACAACTTTGATGTAGCTTTATGAACTTTCCTATCATAGACTAGGTGACTATAAGGAACAATGCAAGGCTAGTGAAAAGTTACGAAAGCGAATTACTATATTTATGATAATAATGTATGTATTTCTTTTTCAGATGATAACTCGACTGCACTGCACCTTCGCTCATTGACTGTAGTAGCTACCTAGATTTGGTTCCCAATTTGTATATTGATTGGATGGTGGTGGTGGATAATGCTTAATTGACAATGGCCAACAAAAATTTCAAGCTATTAGACCCCCAAAGCCCTAGTACATCTGGAACAAACATGCCTTATCTGACAGATTGGGAGAAGTGTGTGTTATGTCAGGAGGTCACCGATGAGGCCCTTGCCTGTCCAGCTGATTCCAAGCGAACCACAGGGTCCGGATACCAAACTCTTGCAGATTATCTCCTCACCTTCAGCCAGATGGGCTGCCTGCCAAAATCTCTAGAACTGTCCCGCCTGGACGATGGTGAAGGTATCCAGTCAACCTTCCAGAGCCACAAGGCTAAGTGGCATGATTCATGCAGACTGAAATACAACAAAACTGAACTGCATCGGGCACAAAAAAGAGAAACGTCTAGTGAAGAAACCGCAAGTGTCTCAAGAAAGTACACCCGTCACAGAGTACATGTAGACCACACACAGCCACAGCCTGAAAAGTGTTTCTTTTGTGACAAACCAGCGGGTACTAATTCTCTGCGAAAAGCTTCCACCTTCGACCTCGATAAACATGTCAGGACAGCTGCCCTTAAACTAGGAGATCAGGCACTTCTTGCTAAACTGAGTGCAGGTGACCTTATAGCACAAGATGCACAGTACCACGTGAAGTGTCTGGTGTCACTTTATAACAAAGCAAGGGCCACAAGCACAACACTGAATGAACAAGATGATATCAATCACGGTATAGCACTTGGAGAGCTAGTGTCCTACATCGATGATGCCCGCACAGATGCTCTTGTACAGACACCAGTGTTCAAGCTGGTAGACCTAGCAAGACTATACACCACCAGGCTGGAACAGCTTGGAACAGTCTTGACCAGGCGTGTCCACTCCACCAAACTCAAAGATCGAATCATGACATATTTTCCAGACCTAGAGGAGCACATGTCCGGTCGAGATATTCTGCTTGCTTTCAACCAGGATGTTGGCTCAGCCCTTCAGAAGGCATGTGATCACGACACTGACAGTGATGGAGTTTGTCTTGCTAGAGCCGCAAATATAGTTCGTAGAGACATGTTGAAAATGAACTCAACATTTAGTGGTTCATTTGAAGCCCACTGCCAAGAACATTCGGTACCTAATTCGCTTGTATCACTAGTTTCTATGATCTTGAATGGTCCTAACATCCAAGAGCAGTCAAGCCACTCGTCGGTATCAACACCTACTCTCACAATCTCACAACTCCTTATGTTCAACAGTTACTCACGCCGCAGAGAGAGTAGCAGTACTACCACGTCCACGAGGCACAGTCACAATCGGGAGACTCCCCTGCCTGTGTACCTGGGCACCCTTATCCACACAAAGACTCGAAAAAGAGACCTGGTTGATACTATGTTCAACCTGGGTCTCTCGATCTCCTATGACAGGGTGCTTAGCATCTCCACGGACTTGGGGAACAGAATCTGCCGTTTCTTCCAAAATGAGGGTACAGTTTGCCCCCCTGAGCTAAAAAGTGACCTCTTCACAACTGGGCCAGTGGATAACATTGATCATAACCCCAGTTCAACAAGTGCCCACGACTCCTTCCATGGCACTGGCATTTCACTTTTCCAGCACCCAAATAGCGATAGCCGTGGAGTTCAACGGGTAAACCCAGATGACACATCAACAACAGATGCACACCTGCCACAGTCATACACCATCGTACCTCCTGTTGTTCTGGGTAAATGTGACCCACCTGTACCCAAGCTAGCGGGTCCCAACAAAAGCAACTGCCAACTCATCCCTGAAGCAATGCAGATTGAGTACAGGTAACTGATTATTGTGTTTGAACTGTGGACAGTTATATGTGTACCTAAATAACCAAGACTTGTTAACTTGTGTGGACTTGTTTGTTCTTAATTGTGTTCATTATCTTGCATTTTGACAGGTGGCTGGAGCAGATGGAGAAGACAGTGCTATCTGACACACCACTTAAGGGAGACGAGACAGTATCATGGGCTGGATACCATGCCAGCAAGCAGTCTATTCCAGAAGAACCAGAGTGTAGTGTGGCCTTAACTTCATTGCTGCCTCTCTTCTATGACCAGGCAAAATCTGTGGCAATGATTCGTCACTCCATGGATGTCATCAAGACAGCAATCGATATTCTGAATCCAGGTCAGATCCCTGTAATCACACTTGATCAGCCACTGTACACACTTGCCAAACAGATCCAATGGAGATGGCCAGAAACACACGGAGAAGATCACTTCGTCATGGTCTTTGGTGGACTCCATATTGAGATGGCAACCCTCGGTGACCTTCTGGATAGCAGTGGGTGGACAGGCGTTCTGATGCTTGCAGGAGTTGCTACAAGTGGTACTGCTGATTCCTTCCTGAAAGTGACCCATGTGACACGCACACGACGAGCACACCAAGTCACAGCCAGTACTCTCTATCTTCTCCTGAAGGAAGCCTACAGCCAGTACACCAGTGGACTAGATGAGGGACAGGATACGATACCACTAGATGACTGGTGCGGTGAACAAGCCAATGCAAGTCCACAGTTTCAGTTCTGGTTCCTAATTATGCAGCTAGAACTGGCAGTCCTGATCTATGTGAGATCCGTCCGTGAAGGAAACTTCCAACTGTACACTGATGCTCTGACCAAGCTTGTACCATGGTTCTTCGCCTTGGGACATACAAACTATGCCAGGTGGATCCCAGTTCACTTGCGCGACATGGTGACACTTGCAACAAAGCATCCAACTGTATACGCACAGTTTCTGGCAGGAAACTTCACCATGAAGAAGACTACACGTGCATTCTCTGCCATAGCCTTAGACCAGGCACACGAGCAAAATAATGCATTGGTGAAAGGTGATGGAGGGGCTGTAGGTCTTACGGAGAATGCTGCAGCTTTGCGCCGATGGATGGTGTCTGGTCCAGAGATGGCCAAACTGATCTATAAGTTCGAGGCCACAACAGAAAAAAGAATTAGGAAAACTGAACTAAAACACCATGAACAGACAAAGCACACGCAGGTAGCCTTTGCTCGAGATGTAAGAGAACTCACCCGTGTCATAGGAGAGATGGGGAACCCATTCTGTGACGACAGCAAAGATCTCTTGGTGCTAGACAGCAGAGACCTGGCAGACCCAGCAGTCATCAACACCCTTTACCAGATCGAGAAGCTGGGAAAAGAACAGTATGACACATATGTGAACGAGAGGCTTGTACATCAGACAAAGCCTATCACTGACCCAATAAAAAGAAACAATCTCCCTCTCTTCAGCCGACCCCCAGTCAGAGAGAAGTCAAGAACAGAGTTGAAGGTGGTATCTCTGAAGAATGACTGCGTTCTGTTCTCCAGGCTGTTTATTGCATCCCAGACACGGAATGGAGATCTTGATGAATTCTTTGCACATGAAAACCAAGCTTGTCCCCCTGCATTGTCACAAATGGGCAAAATCCGGCTTGGAACCAAGTCTGATCTGGTTGGGTGCTTAGAAGATCTGATCACCTCACGGGAAAATGATGATGTAAGCCCCCCTGTTGAAGTCATGATCCTGGATGGAGCAGCCATCGTGAACATGCTGGCACCTCGTAATGCGAAGACCTTCTCTGAGTATGCATCACTAGTATTCTTGCCATACATCACATCTCAGATACAAAATAAGAGCAGGGTTGATATTATCTGGGATGAATATTTCCCAGACAGTTTGAAAGCCGACACCAGGAAGACGAGGGGTAAAGGCACCAGGAGACGAGTTGAGCCATCTAGTTCCATCCCTCGAAACTGGCAGGCCTTCCTTCGCATAGACGAGAACAAGGTGGAGTTGTTTGACTTTCTAGCAACGAGGATAGCAAACATTGAGACTGACAAGCAAATCGTCACCACAAACCACAAAGAAGTTTTTTGTACACAGCCACGAGATGTTACTGGTCTTTCCCCGTGTAGTCACGAGGAGGCAGATACAAGGATACTACTCCATGTCCAAGATGCAGTCAGACAGGGCTATACCAAGGTGTCAATCCGCACAGTGGACACAGATGTTTTGATCCTTGCAGTGGCAGCAACTGGATATCTTGACATCGATGAACTCTGGGTTGCTTTTGGCACAGGGAAGAATTTCAGGCACTTGGCAGCTCACGAGATGGCTGTGGCACTGGGACCAAACAAGTGCCGAGGGTTGCCATTCTTCCACGCCTTCACTGGGTGTGACACCGTGTCCTGCTTCGGCGGAAGGGGGAAGAAAACAGCATGGGAAACATGGAAAGCCTATGATGAGGTCACCTCAGCTTTCTGCGCACTGGCTGCCACACCAACCATTTCAACTGCAAATGACAACATGGATCCACTGGAGCGTTTTGTTGTTCTGCTCTACGATCGAACAAGCAGCCAGGAACATGTTAACGATGCCCGCAAGCATCTCTTCACCCAGACTGGTAGATCAATAGAGGCTATCCCACCAACGCAAGAAGCCCTCAGACAACACATCAAGAGAGCTGCCTACCAAGCCGGCTTTTGTTGGGGCCAGATGATGATTTGCGCACCTGAGCTCCCATCGCCAAGTGAATGGGGTTGGAAACAGAGTAATAACGGCTGGGGGATATATTGGACAACCCTCACAGAGGCAACTGAGGCATGCCGACAATTGATTAGATGTGGATGCAAGAAGGGTTGCAGGAAACAGTGCAAGTGTGTTAAGGCCGCACTCCAGTGCTCAGCTCTGTGTCACTGTGCAGGGGAGTGCACACGATAGTATACAGGAGGAATAACACACCTGTTACATATACACAAACATGTGGAAGACTGTTTTGTAGACTGTTTTATAGTGAAAGTCACTTCCACAGCGTTAATGTGGCATTTTCACTTCATTTCCATTGTGTTTCTGGAGTTTGCTCAAAATAGCTCAAAAAGTAATTATTTTTGTAAAGAATAAGGACCAAATAAATGTTATGTGAGTTTGTTGACATTTAATTATGATCTTACAACCTGTTTACGTGAAAAAAACATCATAGGTGTGCTTGAGCAATAAGTAAATCTAGTTTTATAGACATCGGTACTGTGTATCTTATTATCCGTAAACGGCCATTTTTAAAATGGCCGCCATTTTGTCCCTAGGAAAAGATTTGAATGCCCCTATATCCAAAAATCTTCCTAGTAGTATGCTCTATCAGTGTTCAAAATTTCATGCTTGTATCACCAAAAGCACAATTTTTTCACATATCTGCTGGGCTATATGCCATCTCCAGGCATTGCAAATCGTCATTGCTGGGCACCGAAGGGGGCTCGGCAGTGACGCACGCTGAAAGGGAGTACTCAGTTTTCACTCTGGTTGTTTGTTTGTTTGTTGTACACCGCACCTTTCCTATGCCATCTCCAGGCATTGCAAATCGTCATTGCTGGGCACCGAAGGGGGCTCGGCAGTGACGCACGCTGAAAGGGAGTACTCAGTTTTCACTCTGGTTGTTTGTTTGCTTGTTTTCTTTCTTGTTTGTTTGTCCGGGCGATATCTCAGCCATCCTTTGAGCTAGGAAGCTGAAATTTCGGCACAATAGTGAGCAAGTCCTTTGTCAAAAACTTTATTTTTTGTTTTTTGATTAACAATAAATTGAGGAGTTATTTAATTATTAGCGATTAATTAAGTACTTATTTAATTAATCAAATTTCCTTTCTCTTCTGACCATTAACTCAGGCACCTTTTGAGTTAGGATGCTGATATTTGGACATGCCAATGACCAGGTGATTTGGCTGCAAAGGCTATTTTTGATTTATTAATTAATCAATTAATCAATTAATCGATTAATTATTTGATTAATGACTAAAAAAATTTTTTTTTTAAAGTTACAGATTCTGATGAAATGGTGGTGGTTTATGTGTTCTGTGACCAAATTGATTAATAATTTAATTTTTTAATGATTATTATTTATTTATTTTCATTATTAATCATTTATTTATTTTCTTTCTCATTTGGCCAATATCTCAGGCACCTTTTGAGCTGGGAAGCTAATATTTGGACATGACAGTGACCAAGTGATGTGGCTATCAAGGATATTTTTGATTTACTGATTAATCATTTAATCGATTAATTATTTATTGATTAATTGATTAATTATTTGATTAATCAATTAATTATTTAATTATTTATTAATGACTTATTTAATTTAATTTCTAAAAGATACATCTTCGGATGAAGCACTGGTGGTTTAGTTATGCGATTAGCCAATTGATTAAGAAAATATTTTGTGATAATCTTTTATTGATTTTAATTATACAATTAATCAATCAATTAGCGTACACCTCTCCCTCCCAATGCAGCCTCTATGAGCTGCACTGCGGTATTGCCGGGCGCCGGAGGCGCCCCGGCAATGCCGCGCTGTAGGATATTTAATCATTTGGCATGGGGGCGGTGTACTTTGAATGTATGTGTACTTGTTCTACATTTTATCACTTTTCTCCATCGCTGTGGATTTCGAGGATCGAGCTGTTCACATTGATTGCCACAGAAGATACAGTGCTTTTTGAAATCAAATTCACATGTATGAGAACGTCGTGTTTTCTTTGGTGGAGGAGCTTCTTGCTTGTCTAATTTTTCATGCCTCTTTATGTGCTGTTCGGATGTATATGTGGATACACAGCTTTTGTGACACAGAATAGACTGAGAATCGGTTCGTTTTTCATGAAGCAAATCACCTCTACGTATACTACTTTTAATGATTTTTTCTATTCTAGTTCTACCAGTAGTTAGTAATGTCTTAGAAGCATTAGAGCAGTTAAAGAAACAGGATGTCCTCTCTTCAGAAGAAGTCTACTGTTGTCACATCACCTAAAAAGAAAATCAAAGAACAGTTACTTTATGTATATGCAATCACTATTGAAATGATTATTTACAAAGTTAACGACAGCAACCTGAAACAAAAAGGAAAGAAATTGATCAGGCATCGAAGGTTGAGGCTGGTAGAGTTCTGGGGGACCTTGGGACCCGAAACTCATAATACAAAAACATATAAAAAGGCAAAATCGATGACTTTATCTGAATTTTATCGTTATCAGTGGATGCCATCTTCAAAGTGTGATACATGTGTTATATATACACAACTTTAATTATATAATTATCGGAATCTTTGACCTTGAAAACATAATAATAGTCACCAAAATGTTGTTTCTAAGTGCATTAGAAGTGAAGATATTGCACAAAACAAAATTCATCGGAAATCAGTGGCGGCCATTTTGTTTTTTTCCTTTAAACAAAATTCCTCAAGGGTGCCAGTCTGGCACCGCCTGATTCTGATTCAGGATAGCTCAGAGATCACGAATCAACAAAAAAACTTCTGAATGACGCTACAACATGCTTTTTCACAATTCCGCTGGACTAACAGGTGAGTTATAGCGAGCCATTTACCATGGTGTTGCTTACAACTGTTATAGTGAGTCGATTAGCACGGTATGGCATACACGCGAGTTGGAGAGCTGATTACAACAGAGCTTACAGGTTAGTTATAGTGAGCCATTTACTACAGTATGACTTTCAGCTGAGGTAGTGAGCCGATTTCAGCGGTATGGCTTACAGGTTTGTTAGGGAGATGATTACAATGGTACTTACAGTTTAGTTATAGTGAGCCATTGACTACAGTATGGCTTTCAGGTGAGGTAGTGAGCCGATTACAACGGTATGGCTTACAGGTTAGTTATAGTGAGCCATTTACTACAGTATGGCTTTCAGGTAAGTTAGTGAGCCGATTACAACGGTATGGCTTACAGGTTTGTTAGGGAGATGATTACAATGGTACTTACAGTTTAGTTATAGTGAGCCATTTACTACAGTATGGCTTCCAGGTGAGGTAGTGAGCCGATTACAACAGAGCTTACAGGTTAGTTATAGTGAGCCATTTACTACAGTATGGCTTTCAGGTGAGTTAGTGAGCCGATTACAACGGTATGGCTTACAGGGTTGTTAGGGAGATTATTACAATGGTACTTACAGTTTAGTTATAGTGAGCCATTTACTACAGTATGGCTTTCAGGTGAGGGAGTGAGCCGATTACAACAGAGCTTACAGGTTAGTTATAGTGAGCCATTTACTACAGTGTGGCTTTCAGGTGAGTTAGTGAGCCGATTACAACGGTATGGCTTACAGGTTTGTTAGGGAGATTATTACAATGGTACTTACAGTTTAGTTATAGTGAGCCATTTACTATAGTATGGCTTTCAGGTGAGTTAGTGAGCCGATTACAACGGAATGGCTTACAGGTTTGTTAGGGAGATGATTACAATGGTACTTACAGTTTAGTTCTAGTGAGCCATTTGCTACAGTATGGCTTTCAGGTGAGTTAGTGAGCCGATTACAACAGAGCTTACAGGGTAGTTATAGTGAGCCATTTACTACAGTATGGCTTTCAGGTGAGTTAGTGAACCGATTACAACGGAATGGCTTACAGGTGTTATGGTGAGCCATTTATTAGCGTATGGCTTTCAGGTGAGTTCGTGAGCCGATTACAACGGAATGGCTTACAGGTGAGTTATAGTGAGCCATTTACCATGGTATGGTGAACAGGTGTGTTGTAGTGAGCTGTTAACCTTGTGTGGAAGACATTGTGATCGTGTGGTCATCATGCACTTTCATCACCTGTCGTGGTTGGAAATGGGAATGCCACATCCAAATCGTTCCCATTGCCGGTGGACACACCTTACCTGGATGGTGGCTTTGCTGAAATATTGCCTCCATATGCCAACGGTACAAAGATTCAAGGAGAAGGCGCCCTGACTCTGCCAGCCCCGAGATGACTCTGATGAAAGTCGTTTAAATCTTCCGACCAAGTGACGTACTTTTGGACTTATTACGTAAGCGGTTTGTGGACAGATCGAGGGAGCCCGTCCGTGCGCTCGTCTTGATTTATTTTCCTGCCAGGTGTGCCGTGAGTTGGCGGCCTCATTCAGGGTTTTGACTTGGCCACCATGGCCTGATCTCGACCCAATAACGAAACCGTGGCCACAACAGGGCATCGGGATTGTATTCGTCACAAACCCTTGGATAAACCGCGGGTTATACTCGAATGGAAACCCCCTTGCCAATGCCTCCTAATGAAGTTTTTCTCTTATGGCAATTGTTGACAACATTGTGGATATGCCAGGGCAGGTACAATGTCTACCTCTCTGTACACCTTTACTACGACAGGAGTCACCACAGTAAAACCAAGGGAAATTGAAAATCTACTATATAAGAGAGCTGTTGGTCTGTCTGTGTGTGTGTCTGACTGTGTGTGTGTGCGTGTGTGTGCGTGTGTGTGTGTGTGTGTGTGTGTGTGTGTGTGTGTGTCTGTCTGTCTCTCTGTGTGTGTCTGTGGCGCCATTTTTCTCAGAGATGGCTAAACGGATCTTCGTCAAACTTTCAGAGGTTCATCAGGGAGAACCTGGGGGTGTTTTAGGCAACAATAAAAAAAAAAATTTGAAAAAAAAAAGTTTGTTTTTTGGGATTAAAAAATATACATATATCGCTCGATAGTGCCAAAGCCTTTTTAATTAATGACAGTTATAATTATATACAGGTACACATTCATATAAATAAATACAAAACAATCACCAGACATTGGAGCACAAATAAATCAAACAATTCCGGAAGTGTACGAAGTTGGTAGTAAGGCTTCTTCTTCTTCCTGATCGGCATCACACTTAACTCAGAAACGTGATCAATGGCACATTCAACAGCATTTATTCAACGGAAAGGTGAAATGATGATTTGACATTTGTGATGGATTCTGATTTGGATGTAATTAGTGCTTTTCCATTATATTTGCCTTCATTTCAAATATGTTAATGTTGATTTTTCGCTTGAGCAACGCCGGGTATTCCAGCTATAAACATTTATTTACTTTACTCGGTGTACAAATACAACTTTGTCTGGTGGGTAACATGGGCTATGTGGCCGCGGCCTCGTGCGGACCAGGAGACCAGCTAGGTGCGGACCAGGTGTGGGGGACCAGGACAGGGGCATAATTCTCTATGCAAATGTGTACCGTGTATCGCCATCTGGTGATGGTGGCAGAGTGTATTACAATTTCCTTTTTTACCTGGGCAACACTGAGGTTAAAGCACTCTTTGCATGGGTAATTTTTTTCTCCTCACCACCCTCCCCCAAAACGGAGGGGCCTGTCAAAGCCACCCCCTACCCCAGCCCCCCCAAAGATGTATATGGAGTATATCTTTCCCCTCCCGCTCCCCCCACCTCTTGCATCCCTCCCCCTTCCACTCCCCCCCACTCCGTTCCTCACCCCTCCCTCTCCTGCATCCTCCCTTCCCCCCTCCCCCCCAACCCCCCCTCGCAACGCCGGGTACTCCTGCTAGTAAAATATATAGGGGAAAAAGTTATTACCTCCACCACCCAAGGTGGATGGAGGTTATGTTTTCACCCCTGTCTGTCTGTCTGTCTGTCTGTTTGTCTGTCCGTTTGTGAACAAAATATCTCAAAAGGTCATGGACGGATTCGGACGAAATGTGGCAGAGATGTAGCATATGTGACACCAACTAAATTATTAGATTTTGGTGAAGATCCGGATTCGGATCCAGCTACTAGAATTTTTAAAGTGATTCTTCACCATTGGGAGATAGGACCAAAAACTATGCATAGCAGGATATTTCAAAAAGTTGGACAGATTTGGACGAAACTTGGTGGACCGGTTGGGTGTCTGACAAGGACAAAGAGATTAGATTTTGGTGAAGATCTGAATATGGATTCAGATATGACAATTATTTAATTTTTGAAGTGATTCTTCACCATTGGGAGATAAGGCCAAAAACGATACATAGCGGGATATCTCAAAAAGTTATGGATGGATTTGGACGAAACTTGTTGGACAGGTTGTGTGTGTGACAAGGAAGAATCGATTCAATTTTCACGAAGATCCAGATCCGGATCCAGCTTGTATAATTTTTTAAGTGATTCTTCACCATTGAGTGATATGTTCAACCAGGCAGAGGTATGCTCTTTACTGAGTGCCATTCTATTTCATGCTGTTTCTCTGTATTATGTTTGTTTACAATCACAAGAATGAAATTATGACAAATGGGAAAAATGTTGAACTTGAAGCATTTTTACCATATTCTATGGAAGCATGAATTAAGACGGCAGTGAAGAAGAAGAACAACAACCTTGCTTACATAAATACACTTGGTTATAAGAATCGCTAATGTTGTTAAATTTTTCAAATTTCACTCCAGATTTCGATACTTGTTTAGTCTACAGGGTTCGATTCTCAAATCCAAATCCAGATTTGGATTGTATACTTTAATTAGTCCGTGAGTGTTTATATCGTGTTTCCAAGCCACGGCACATTCCCCGAGGCCAAAACAAAATGGCGGCTTCAGAACTTGGTGATGTCACAGAGGGCTGACCAAGGTGGTGGGGCAGCCATTTTGGTAAGGCCTATTTATTTATTTTTTGTTATGAGCACCCGGTTAATCATCTTCAAAAGGGGTGTTTTAACTCACCCAAACACCCAAGTTTCATTCATGCACTCCCTGGGAGGTCCAGGTGTATGCTTGCAAAGTTTAGGCCCGCTAGATTTCATGGTTTTGGAGTTATGGAGGAGACGGACTGACTGATGGACACATTCTCTTTTATTATTATAGATAGATGGCAGTATGATAAAGACAACATCCATCAACGTTTATAGCTGGGACGAGATTTGAGCCCAGGATAGGCAGCTCAGAGGTTCGTGCACACATCTCTCCGCGACTATGGCAGCTCATGAGAAAGGCGGCGAGGGAGAGAAGTTACACATATGCGGATCATACCAAGGGTAGGAGCCAATGTAAAAATGTGGCCACTTTGCGTATGTAATATGTAGATGGTCGCAATTAGCAACTACACGGGCAATATTTCAAACAGCTTCAACAACTTCCTTTGTCCCATGGTAGTGACGATATATTGAAACGATGAATAAATGTAGATGTAGGCGGTGACACAAGATTGTTCAGGGATCAATAAAGGTCATCCAGGATTGCTGCAACACCTGGGGAACACAATGATGTTCATTGGTTCATTATTTCAACCCCAAAAGGTCACCCGGAGGTGCTGCCACGTGCGAAACAGGTTGGACCCCAGAAAGATAGCAGTCCATAATTGATGGAGTTTAAAAACAAACTTGTTGTTGTCAAACTTTGTATGTAATTGACGAACTAGGCCGGAGTGCCCGGATTAAGATCCAGAGGGACAATTGGTTGGGTGGAGTCGATCGCGCAGGTTGCCTCGTGATTTCCACCTGCGGTAGCGGTTGGGATGCCGACCATGGCGCTGCGGGTCGCGGTGCACGAATGTCGACGTGGAATTATGTCCCCCATAAATTGCAGTGAATTTCCACATTCGCGGTTCCATTCAGACCAGCGGTCTTAGCATGACGTCAGAAGACCCCACCCATTTCCCACCGCAACGGGGATTGGTCCACAGGCAACCCATTACCAGCATCATTAGCCCTACCTTTTCAAAACAGGTAACGCAGGTGGAAATTGCTTCACTCACGCCACGGCACGATTGACACAAGTTCCTGAAGACTCCACCAGGTCTCTGTAGGTCTTGCTGGATCACTCTGGACTGGCAAGGTCTACGCTGATCCCGTAATGTCAGACACAGTTTGAGCAGGTGTTTCTGCGCGAGGTGGTCGACGAGGAGACGCCATGAAGGCGAGTGGAAAGCTCCGTCGCCTGGTCTGCATGCTGGGTCTCACGTTCTCCTTCTTCGTGGTTGAGCTGGTGGTTAGTCACGTGACCGAGTCCTTGGCCATGCTCTCGGACGCTTTCCACATGCTGTCCGACGTCCTCGCCCTCGCCGTCGGCCTCGCCGCGGTGTTGGTCTCTGCCCGGTCGGGCCCTTCGTGGCGCAACACGTACGGGTGGGTCCGCGCCGAGGTGTTGGGTGCGGTGGTCAATGCCGTGTTTCTGGTGGCACTTTGTCTCAGTATATCCATGGAGGCCGTGCAGCGGTTGGTGGCACCTCGTCCCGTCGAACAACCGCTTCTGGTCGTCATCGTCGGGGCTGCAGGTCTACTCATCAACCTCATCGGACTGTGCCTGTTCCAGGGTCAGGGGCACAGCCACGATGGTCTCGCTCAGGGTGAGCACGTGACCCTTTCCCCCACAAATGACCACCCGGTCCACATTAGCCGGGTTTCAGGTGCTATATCACGAGTGTCTGAGAAAGGAGCTTCTGTGACTCTTAAAAAACAAAAAGTGGGGCCCCATTGGCCATTACGTCTCCAAATCGAGGACTGCAGTCTGTCTTGCGTATGTAATAAATGGATGCACCGAGCACAGCCGGTTTGACACATTTGAGAATTCCGATTTGAATTCAACCATTTTATTGTGGGGCAACGTGTTTCAAAATGGATCCTCGGTCTAAATTCTCCATTTTGAAACATAAATTGCACAAACACCATTCACGACACGGCTTTGCTCAATTCAGAGTTATCACTAATATTACTACTACTACTACTACTACTACTACTACTACTACTCAATAATATCACCACTAATACTACCTCCCACTAGTACCACCCACTACTACTACCACTACCCCACTACTACTACTACCACCACAACGACTACTACTACTACTACTACTACTACTACTACTACTACGACTACTACTTTTTGTGTGGATTGCTGGGGAATGTTTTTGGCCCAAATCTTTACAAGAACAGGCTGACCCCTACCCAGGGAATACTGTCCACCATGACTGACATTCAACTGAAGGTGGTTTGGCCAGGATTTGTAAATTGTTCAGGGTGCCGGCGTTAGCTCGCCTACTTTTGGTGAAGGACACCGTGGGATCGCTAACATCCATCGACCCATGCTGGCAGAAGGGACGCCCAGGTTAACGTCCATCCGAGGGTCGGCACACACACTGATTAATCACGCTGCCTGTGAAACACCAAACTGCCAGTTTATAGCTGGGTGTGGATTCGAACCCAGGCGAGGAAGCTTACAGGTGAGTGTGCGTACCTATATCCGCGCACCAGCTAATCAGCTAATGCGAGCAAAGTGGTGCGATTGAGCCACCACACGATCAGTGCAGGTGATGTTCGTCAATAGAGGAAAGGCCATCTATTTATTACGTACATGGGATCTCGAATAGGAAAGCCGGTTGTTGATAAATGGTATGAAATGAGAGAAGGGAGGAGGAGTAGGGGTGGGCGGGGTTAGAAGGAAGGGGAGGAGCATGTATGGAGCATACACGTTGGGAGGCGGGGGAAGATGTGCACCATTTTGTGCAATTAACAAACACATTACTAGATCGCCCAAAACACGCTGAAAAAGCTTATAATAATCTGCACTTCGGTTTTTACACCAAAAGCAATTTATATCAAAAAACAACAACAGGTGCCATTAGAAAGAGATTTCAGGTCTCTTCATGAGGTTTGTTAGCCTTATGGTTAATGAAGGTGGATGCTGTAGGGTCCTGAGTTGGAGCCCCTGTCGTGCCCTGTATCAAGCATAAGAGTCTCTAACAGCCAATGGGGCATATGGATGTTTGGTGGGGTTGTGGGAGGAGACTGGGGGCGGGGCGGGGCATAAAGGCTGGTTCATGTTGTTTATATTGTATACAACCCGTGCCTGTCGCCCCAGACGTATCGGGAAACGAGAATGTGGAGTCCAAGGGAACCTCAGCCATGAACATGCAAGCTGTGTTCCTGCACGTCATGGGTGACGCTCTCGGTTCGCTCGCAGTGATAATCAACGCACTCGTTTACATGTACTTCAGGCGGAGATGCCGGCATGGAGACGCCTGTTGGGTTTTGTACCTAGACCCGTTGCTAAGTCTTGCAATCGTGGCCATTCTACTGTCCACCGCACTACCCCTGCTCCGCAAGGCCGCATTGGTGCTTCTGCAGGCCGTGAGTGTGACATCTGCTCTGTATGAACCACATACATTATCACGTCTCAATTTCTTCCACTGACACCATTTTTGTTTGTTGTTCAGTCATCTCATTGTTCCACATTTTGACCTCATCCCCTCCACTCCTCTTGGGGGCATACCAGAACTCTGCAAGTTTCCAATCCCACATCATAACAACTTTTTCTGCTCCACAGGCGTTAATAATGACCATATCGATTAAGGATGAACCAAACACTTGTTTTTCCCAAAAGGTACCCAAACACCTGAGTGTTGAGAGCTTGCAGAAGGACCTCGCAGCCTTGCCAGGAGTATCGGCGGTGCACGATCTGCACGTCTGGGAGCTATCGGGTCCTCTGCTCGTGGCCACGGCCCACCTCGCGGTCCATCCGGGACAGGGAGCCGACTTGTCGGCAGTTGTGCATGAAGCATGTGATGTGCTGCGGAGGAAGGGAATACGTTGCTGTACTGTGCAGCCTGAGTGGGAGTATGCACCAGTGGCTGCCACAGATGTTGGTGGTCCTACAAGCCGCAAGGTGGACGCAACAAAAGATCCAGGCACCGACTTGGTGATGAATAACTGATTTGGATATAGGGAGGATGTCGGTGCATTAAACGAAGCAAGATAAATTGACATCAATGGAAAGTTCACCTCCTTCACTCTGCTCTCTCATATCGAGCTTCCTCCCCGACCACTCTATCTCTGTAATTGTCCATGGTTCAACATCTCCCTCCTTCCCTATCAACAGCGGTGTTCCTCAGGGTTCTGTTCTGTCTCCAACACTCTTCCTTCTTTTTATCAATGACCTTCTTTCTTCTACAAATAACCAAATGCACTCATATGCTGATGACTCAATGTTGCATTCCTCCATGTTTTGCCCATCTGCCCCATCTTCCCTCAATCGATCTGCATCTCGTTTTATTACAACCACCTATTTAAATTCGGATTTGGACAAGATTTCCCAGTGGGGCAAATGTAACCAGGTTAAGTTTAATGTTTCTAAAACTCAATTTCTTCCCATCTCTCTCCAAAACTCCTCTCATCTCTCCAATCTCCTTTGAAAGTTCCACAATTACACCATGTGATACAATACGCAACTTAGCTCTTTCACGAGCCTCGACTCTGTACACACAAAAAAAAAAATACACCTACTAGGTATTACCCTAACTTCAAATCTATCATAGAATCCACACATTATACAAATAAATAAATCTGCCTCGAAGAAACTAGGTATCCTGTTCAGATGTCGAAGATTCTTCTCCTCTCAACAGTTGCTTCAGCTATATAAAGGATTGATTTGTCCTTGTATAGAGTACTGCTCTCACTTCTGGGGAGGTTCTAGCTCCACATACTTACTGGACAGAATTGAATCCAAAGTAATCCGACTTATCAACTCTCCCAGTCTGACCTCAAAACTCGACCCGCTCGTACTACGTCGCAAAGTTGGTTCTCTTTCTCTTTTCTACAGATATTACTTCGGTTTCTGCTCCCAATAACTTGCTGCCTGTATACCTCCGCCATTAGCGAGACCACGGAATACTCGACAAGCCACGACATCGCATGATTATTGTGTGGCCATTGGCAACTCAAGGGTGGCCGGTTATGATGTTTGTTTCTTCTACACTGCCAAACTCTGGAACTCTTTACCTTCACATGTCTTTCCAAACACTTATGATCTTCCCCTTTTCAAAAAGCAGATTCTCTGCTTTCTCAAAAACTCCAAGACTATTCTCTCCTTCGCTACTTTTCTATCAATGCAGCTCTTTTATTTGGCCTGGCCTCGATGAGGACGACATAGTCTGTGCCTGGAGCCTTCTACATTAAAAAAAAGTAAGGCTCCAAGAGCTGTGAAAGCGACCACCAAAATGAAAAGAAATGCAGGTGGGTGGAATAAATGATGGAGATCATCGAGAATACACGTGGCTCCATTACAACGGTACAATACTTGAGAAGGCAAGCAGCAGATGTTAAACATGACCTCAACTCCGCTTGTCTGCCAGTTTAGTATTAGGCCATAAACTACCATTCTGTTCACTGGCCCATCTGATATTAGACCTATAAGCCACCACTCTGCTCATCTGCCAACCTATAAGCCACCACTCTGCTCATCTGCCAGCCTATAAGCCACCACTCTGCTCATCTGCCAGCCTATAAGCCACCACTCTGCCAATTTGCCAGCCTATAAGCCACCACTCTGCTCATCTCCCAGCCTATAAGCCACCACTCTGCCAATTTTCCAGCCTATAAGCCACAACTCTGCCAATTTTCCAGTCTATAAGCCACCACTCTGCTCATCTCCCAGCCTATAAGCCACCACTCTGCTCATCTCCCAGCCTGTAAGCCACCACTCTGTCAATTTTCCAGCCTATAAGCCACAACTCTGCCAATTTTCCAGTCTATAAGCCACCACTCTGCTCATCTCCCAGCCTATAAGCCACCACTCTGCTCATCTCCCAGCCTATAAGCCACCACTCTGCTCATCTCCCAGCCTATAAGCCACCACTCTGCTCATCTCCCAGCCTATAAGCCACCACTCTGCTCATCTCCCAGCCTATAAGCCACTATGCTCATCTCCCAGCCTATAAGCCACCACTCTGCCAATTTTCCAGTCTATAAGCCACCACTCTGCTCATCTCCCAGCCTATAAGCCACCACTCTGCCAATTTTCCAGTCTATAAGCCACCACTCTGCTCATCTCCCAGCCTATAAGCCACCACTCTGCTCATCTCCCAGCCTATAAGCCACCACTCTGCTCATCTCCCAGCCTATAAGCCACCACTCTGCTCATCTCCCAGCCTATAAGCCACCACTCTGCTCATCTCCCAGCCTATAAGCCACCACTCTGCTCATCTCCCAGCCTATAAGCCACCACTCTGCTCATCTCCCAGCCTATAAGCCACTATGCTCATCTCCCAGCCTATAAGCCACCACTCTGCCAATTTTCCAGTCTATAAGCCACCACTCTGCTCATCTCCCAGCCTATAAGCCACCACTCTGCCAATTTGCCAGCCTATAAGCCACCACTCTGCTCATCTCCCACCCTATAAGCCACCACTCTGCTCATCTCCCAGCCTATAAGCCACCACTCTGCCAATTTTCCAGTCTATAAGCCACCACTCTGCCAATTTGCCAGCCTATAAGCCACCACTCTGCTCATCTCCCACCCTATAAGCCACCACTCTGCTCATCTCCCAGCCTATAAGCCACCACTCTGCCAATTCTCCAGTCTATAAATCATAAAACCACCACACCACTCATCTGCCCTTCTGGTAAAGCACCACTCTGCTCATCTGCCCATTTGGGTATTAAGCCTATTAGCCAGCACCACATAAACTAACTAAATCTTCTAATGTAATCAAACACAAGTCCAGGGCTTTCTAAATTAAATGTTAATTTATTTCCTGTACCATTTTACTAATAAAGAATTGAAATGTTGAGATAACGAAGAACTTGTTTCATCATGGTTGCAGTCACAGTTTGTTCTTTCTGGATAGCATCCCTGGGTTGGTAATTATTGTTATTGCATTTTCCATAAAGGACCTAAAACAGTACATTTAAGTGTAGGAAGGTGTTTTTATTCCCAGTTGATACTGTTCAAAGAAGAGGTGGTGTAAAAAGAATATTGTCAATGTCACCGATACGATTACACCATCATGGACACCAACCTGGTTTGCTAACTGTGAATGCAAATGAAACAATAAAAACTAGAAAGCATCGGAAGATGCAAAGCCCGTCCACATCCGCTTTGTATTCACACATCCTTTTCCGTATGCTAAACGTGACGAAAACAGCTAAGCATTATATACAAAAAATAGACGATTTTAGGCGATCTTGACCTATAATAATGAAGGTTTATTTCTGTTCAGCTTCCATTGTGGCCAAAGGCCGAATTGAGGTAAGTTTAACAAACGATAATTTAACAAGAAAGAGCAATTGCAGACCTTTGCCATGACATGTTTGTGTGGTTTATGTTGTGGTGTTTGCTAGCTGTTGTGTTTGAATGGTTTATTGACAATGTGGATTTATGTTCAATCCAACATGGCTGCCAAACTAGGTGACCGATTAGATCATCAATTTAATTCTCCCATACAATTTTTGTTTCGGTCATGCTCAAGAAATTTCAAACTGATCGGATCAAACGTTGTACTTGTCTAATTATGATGTCATAATGAAGGCACCGATGACATCATCATGAATATATGTTGTTCCCGATAGGGAGTAATTGACAATGAGCCATGTTTCAATTTCTTTCCATGGAGCGGTTTCGGAGATAGATAGGTTTTTTGTTTTTTTCCAAGATGGCGCCCTACCACGTGAATTATGACGTCATAATTATCATTAACAAATTTATAGGAGGAGGCTCTCCTATGTTAAAATTTCGTGTCAATCGGACCAACGGTTGCAGAGAAAAGCATACTCACGTTCTATGCAGACGAAGACAGATAAACAAACGGACCAAAATGCAATACCCTCTCGGCCTCTCCTCTGGCAAGGGTAACAAGTAAAATATAATAATGCAATAAAATGTAAAATATAAATACAATAAAATAAAAACGAATACAAAAAAATGGCAATAAAATGTAAAATAGAAAATACAATAACATAAACATGGGGTCAATACCCCTGGTGCTCATCTGATAGAACAAGCGTTACACCTAGGTCCCCCATCGAGGAAGTGATGAGTTGACAAAGTGGAAGACGCAGAAAACATGCTATGATATGATATTTCGCTCACAAGGTTCAGACATACATGGTGGCGGCCATCTTGGATTTTGACGTGGCGACCCAATTTTCAATAGCGTTCTTCCTTATGTGTCGATACACCCACACACCAGATTAGAAGTTAGTAGATCGTATATTTTTCAAGATATTTCGTTCACAAGGTTCAGACATATATATGGTGGCGGCCATCTTGGATTTTGACGTGGCGACCCACTTTTCAATAGCGTTCTTCCTTATGCCTAGATACACCCACACACCAGATTAGAAGTTGGTACTTCGCTTATTTTTCAAGATATTTCGCTCACAAGGTTCAGACATTTATATGGTGACGGCCATCTTGGATTTTGACGTGGCGACCCAATTTTCAATAGCGTTCTTCCTTATACCTAGATACACCCACACACCAGATTAGAAGTTGGTACTTCGCTTATTTTTCAAGATATTCCGCTCACAAGTTTCAGACATACATGGCGGCGGCTATCTTGGATTTTTGACGTGGCGACCCAATTTTCAATAGGTTTCTTCCTTATGCCTAGATACACCCACAAACCAGATTAGAAGTTGGTACTTCGCTTATTTTTCAAGATATTCTGCTCACAAGGTTCAGACATACATGGCGGCGGCCATCTTGGATTTTGACGTGGCGACCCAATTTTCAATAGGGTTCTTCCTTATGCCGAGATGCACCCACACACCAGATTAGAAGTTGGTACTTCGCTTATTTTTCAAGATATTCCACTCACAAGTTTCAGACATACATGGCATCAGACATACATGGCGGCGGCCATCTTGGATTTTGACGTGGGTTGCACCCACACACCAAATTCGAATGCGGTCCTTCGCTTACGAATGCACGCATGCCCGTCCGCATGCACGTACGCATGTACGCACGCACGCCCGCCCGCACGCACGCACGCATGGACGGACGGACACACGGACGGAGGGGAAAACCATAGTCCCTCTTTCGCTCCGCGGTGCAACGGGGGACAATAAACAGTATACTACAATGACTAAAGATATTTTAAATCAATTTCAATGGTTGCAAGAAGACAGCGCAGCATGTGGAATCATACAAACATAATCATAAGACTTTAAACTAACAAAGAAAAAATACCTATTTTGGGAGGCAACCCCCCCCACCCCCCTCCGTATCTGCCCCTCCAAAGGGGCAGATTTTTTTTAATGCCGTGAACAAACTTTGGCACATTACGGGTGATGAAGATTGTGGTCAAGTTTCATCGGAATTGCATGTGTAGTTTCTGAGAAAAAAGCAAATACTGTATCTATTTTGGGGGATCAAACCTAGACCCACTTTGACCCCCCCGTAGCCCCCCTAGACCTCGATTTTCTTAGTGTCGTAAACAAACTTCGGTACATCATGGGTGATGAAGGTTGTGGTCAAGTTTCATCGAAATAGTGTGTGTAGTTTCTGTGAAAAAAGGAAATGACTATTTTGGGGGGGTCCAAACTGGATCCACTTTGACCCCCGGTAAAACCCCTTAATTCCCGATATTTTTTAATGCCGTGAGTAGAGGGAAAATGTTGCTTCTGGACCACCTCTAATTTTACATGTAAGTGAATGGTGAAAAAGGGGGAAAACTTTCTGACCGGCTTCCCACCATAAAATTGTGTACCCTTATTTCTCCCTCACTGAGACATGATCAAGTCGAGCCAGTTTAATATTTATCAAATCAAACCCCTGGTGTGTATTGACAACTGTTGCAAACTCAAACAAGGAGCCAATGAACACCCCTTCAACCTTTGGCATCAACCTAAGTTTATTATGACACTCATCTCCATCCAGTATATTGACGAATAATACATTATCATTTTGTTCCAAGTATTTCTTTTGAACCAAGATAAAATGATACACCTCTCTTAATGACCTTGTTTGACCACCCCCCGAGCCACATATCATTTAAAGATTATAGTAAATTATTTTTCCTTCGATTTCTTGACAACCATCAAAATTTGCTGTCCATTCCAAGATATTTATTTTCCTCACATCCTCCAACTTATTAGTATTTAAATTTATTCTTTTATTTGTTTTATTTACCTTCACCCCCGTTATCTCCTCAATTATACCTATTTGGTATGTCTCACATGCATTATGCTTTCCATTTATATACCAAGGTTGATTACACCTCCATTCCTTGGTTTGGTTATAACCCGGTTCAATCATTTATATAATAGTAAAAAAGGCGGCGGTAGCCCGTTAAAATCCGTAACCCCCTTTTTAAAATTAATCTTATCACTTATATCCATAAGGGACACTATCAATTCCATTCTCTAAAATAAATCTCTTATCATCAAAAGCCCCCAATGCTTTCTTATTTATCTCTTCAGTATATAACTCATGTTTATAACTTCTTATCGTATTCATTTTCCGCCACTTCTGTCTTTAATGTTAAACAATTATAATAATTCTCAAAGTTTATACTATCTTTAATTACACCTTTCTTTATTCCTTTTAACTTTTTATCACACTTTTCAATGTTCTTGTCAATATATTTATAAGAATATGCCTTTGACCTTAATGCAACAAATTCAGTCATTATCTTTCCGCCCAACTCATCTGTAAATTTACCAATAACTTTTTTGCTCACGTTTGAAAATAAATGATTACCCGATTCATAATTACTAGTATCGTAAATATCAATTTCATCAATCATATCTAAATAAACATCCTCCGTATTTATTTTCAAAATAAAACTATCTGTATCCATATAAATTAGATTACTCTATTCTCGTATTTCTTCCTTAAATTGTTGTAAAAGTAGTCGTACATTAATGTCTTTGACAAGTCAAGAATTGATGTTCCTATATAAATTGGTTTATCCATTTCAATACTTTTTAAAATCATATGAATAGCACAAAAGTTTTCTGAAAACACTTCCGCTCTTTGAAAACTAGGTTTATTAATTAATTTAGAAACTTGATTCCAAGATGTAGCAAGTCTTGTGTTTTGTCTATTCCTAACATTTTCCATAGTCTTTCCAAATACAGCATTATTCATTAACTTATAAAAGTCCTTTTCAAAATCAGTTTTAGCTTCAGTTCTTCTACTCGTATTGAAGTCAATATATTTCTTTAACCAATGACTTTGTCTAAACTGTAGAACTCTTTGAATTTTCTTCACTCTCAATCCGGCAGATAAACACTGTCTCAAATTTCTTTGATGTAAAACATAATTCTCTTCATCATACAACATAGTAAGTAATTTTTCTGTTGATTGACCGTTGATATTAAATGATTGTTGATAACCACTAAACCATTCTTTTCTTGGACTTTCTTTCACAGGAGCATATGGCAGGTCTTTATGTTTGTTGTGGAGTTCTTCAGGATATTTCAAATCAACTTCAAAATAATAACCAACTTTAGCTTTGGTCAATTCTCCTTGAGTAGAATTTTTTACTTGTCTCAAAACCTTTTCATAATCTTTCTCTTTAACCCATTTAAGTTTTCCATAAGGTAGAGATTGAGACATAGCCCACCCATACAGGTTATTAGCATCATAATTCATCAAGTAAGAACTATCTTCCTTTGCATCATAATTAGGAAGATATTTGTTGTTAGCTGTAGCATATCTCTTTGAACATACTTGAGATATTCCACCTCTTTTAGCCTTCTCTATCATCAATAGCATATCTACATCGTTGATTAATTCTAAATTCTGTTTTGTCATTTTTAGCATAGCACTCCAAGCCAATCCAGGAGCAGTGTAATAGTGAGCGGGATCTAAACCATAAGAATTTTTATTATGACAGACCGTTCTAAAGGTCTCAAACACATCAGCCAACAACAGAACATCAGTTTTAAGATACAAATCATGGTACTCTCCGAGGTTCTTTATGTTAAACTTTCTCCAAACATTTTGTGCTTGTGTATAATCTTTATCAGTTATATGACTTTTATTTAACTCATTGTAGAAATTTTATTTTGAGGGAAGTTGTGTTTCTTTAAATCTTTCAAATGAATCCATATAATCATATGGATATATTCCCTTTTGTGATAAGAGTTCAATTTCTTCTTCCCTTGAAAAATGTGATTGAAGATTAGGAAATTTTTTAATGTTTGATGCTAAGTTAGATAATGGACTTGCCATAAACTTAAATGTATCAAGAACTCTAATACGAGTTATAGGGGATGTACGAATTGTTTTTGTGAATGAAATGTATTTCTGATGTGTGTTTGGAATCGCTGAAATGTCTCCAGATGTCTTTGAAAGTTCATTTATAAATAGATGTGTGTCATAGTGAGCGTTGTTATGAAGAAAGACAGGAATTAAAGAAGGAAGTTTAAAATTGAGATTGCAACTTTGATGAGCAGAACCTCGATATTTACTGGTGAGATGACAATGGTCTCTTACCTTTAGATCTTCACTAATTTTCTCCTCACAAATATGACAGACATTGCTTTTTCTAAATTCCCTTTTCTCTTCACTCGTCAAGGACATTGGTCTGTTGGTTTTTCTCATTACCTCTGATAACCGAATGCAGTCTCTTTCTAATCTTTTAACAAACTCCTTCGAAGCATCAGGTCCTCTATAATGTTCTAATTTGTTATACTTTTTACCCACAGATGACTTAATATAATAACAGAAACCGCAGGGGGTATGTTTTTGATACTTATTGGTGTAGGACCCTTTAGGGTCTGGAGAAGCAGTATCTATCTTTTCAAGGATACTTTCAAAGTCAGCATATATCATGAATGGATGTTTTATAGATTTATTAAAATCTTTAAATGATATATTTGAACCCGCTTCCGGCATAGTTATAACGGGTGATTTATGATTACTACAATATTCCGAATGTTTTTCTAATCGTTCTTTAGTATGAAAGAAGTTGAGACATCGCTCACAAGGATATATGTTATTTTTTCTATTAACCACTTGTGATTTGATTAATCTTGATAGATCTTTAATGTAAGCATAATGTGAATTTTCCTCTAAACTATAACATAAAAGGTTTATGTGTTTCATCATTTTTATTATTATTGGAAATCTTTAATATCTGAACTTTGTTTGTATCTGTTAAAAAATATACATTACCTGAAAGATTATTCATCTTTTCAAATTTTGGAATATCAATCAAAGACATTGGAAACTTTAAGTCTTTAACATTTAATGTATCTTCATATTTTTTATAATGAGATACTCTTTCAACATGACTATCTTGTGGACGAAGGTGTGCAAGAACAGACCAAAGAAAACATTTATTACCTTTATTTTTAATATTAATAACTACTTTTTTATTCTTAATAACACTTGGCAAATAAATATAAGAAGAAGCCTTAAGAGAGTCAGATTTTAGAATGTGTATATCTAAGAAAATGATTTTAGTGATACTATATCCGCTACCTACTACAGTGTTATCAACATCTTCTTCTTGTCTACAGAGTTCTTCATAAACATCACTTACGATAAAATCTTGGAATGATGTAATAAAGTGAGGATTTGTTCTCATATAGGAGGATTGTTCTTCATCATCCCTTTTTATCTTTAATTTTACTCCCATATAAAACTTTAAAGGACCGATTTCACCCAATGTGTTTTTATTTAGAGTTTCAACAGGCGGTTTTACCATATCAATGCCTTCAAGGATAGAGGATGGTCTGGGGTCTTCAAAGTGAAACAATCTCATTTTTATATGTCCCTTAAACGCCTCATCGCTGTTTTCAATATAAAATTTACTCTTCTCATTCTTCTTGTGTTTTTGTGATTGAAGGTGTCGAGAAAAACTCTTCTTCAAAACATCCACAGAGCAAACATCACAATGTTTTGTTTCTTGTTCAAATGGAGATATTAGATGAAGTAAATGAAACGTGTGTTTGTTGGTTTGAATATACTTTTTATAATATTTGTACTCACGATTACAAACGTCGCAATACGTTGTATTCACCATATTTACATAGTAAAAGATTGTTTAAAATAAAATTTCCTTGATGAAAACCTGGTATAATTTATGGATAAATCTGTGCTTAAAATAAAAATCAGTTCTTCACACAGGTTCAAAATAGTTTGTTTATAGGAGACTGTTTAAGGTTTTAGACCTTATTTTTCAATTTTTTTTTTTTTTGGAGGAGACTTTAAGGTTTTAGACTTGATTTAACCCCCCACTTTTTTACCTAATAAATACAATGTTTCAAAACACAAAAGCAAAATTTAAATCAATCGTCTCAACTAAAAAGGACACTGAAATATATTGCATGGATGTAAAATTGAACAAAGATGACTATAATAATTTTTGGATTAAACCTATTATGAAAGATAACATGAGTTCCTCTATCCCTTTTAAAGGAAGGGCATTCTCTATCTTTGGAAAACCATCAATTAAAGTAATTATAACAAAAGTTTCACCCTTGTTTATGGAGATTTATAATAAACTAGAAGAGGTAATGAAAGATTGTTACGGATTCGTCACTTCCGTCTTTGTGGTTTTCATCCACTGGAAGCATTTTTAGTTTCATATACTATTATTGTTATAGTTTGAGTGTGAAATGGAGATAACTGCCTTCAAAGGTAAAATTTGTGTTTCAAAAGAAAAACGAAATGGATCGGGAAAAACCGGAAGAGGAGGCGGAGGCGGATCAAGTGGGATCGGGAAAGAAAGGCCGATCTGCTTCAAGGTGTCGAGCGGACGCTGGTGGACGTTGGTCACGAGCGAATATTGTTTTCCCCGGGAAAGTGATTCCTGTGACAGTGTCGATATTACTGTGGCAGATAAACCTGCGTGACGGGTTTTGCTGTTGGTTCGAAAGTGAATCATTGTTGGAGAGCAGGTACGCCTCCATTACAGGCCCGTCCGCCATTTCGCCTCGCACCAGCCATTGCACCTCGCGCCAGCCGTTAGCCTGGTTCTCGTGTGTGTCATGGATTTCGCTTGGGAATTCGCAGTTCTCCGCTTGGGAGCCGCTGATCGTTCATGTCAGCGTCATTGTCTGGTGAACTGAAGGTGTGAATTCCCAGTCGCCTTTTGGGTGAACTTTTGCCTGACCGACGTCGGCCCGACACCTCACCAAGCGGCTCGTCGGCAGCGTCGACTGTCAGCCGTCCTGGATTCAGGTCTCAGTACGATCTGTTTTCTTGTGATCACCAGAGCGTGGATCGACTTTGGCCTGGTGTCGTGACAGTGACTTTGGGGGTGTTACAGTTCGCTCACGTGGAGTACCGTGAGTTATTGAGTTAAGAATTGGTGGTACCATCATAGGAATTATATGGTATTTGTTGTACAATTGAGGTTTTATTGTACTTGTGCAAGTTGTTATTATTGTGTGATATTAATACAATACTTTGGTTTTGTAACGATTGATTGGTGTGTTTTCACCATTGGTCATTGGCACACATAATAGCACATCTTTCTGCCGTGACTCCTTTCGGGGCTCGGAGGTACACCGTGACCGGGGTTTGGGGAGGAGCACGTAACAGAAATTGGGGGCTCGTCCAGGATTGAATTCCCTAACATTCCCAAAATTCCCAAATTTGGAATTTTCTAACATTCCCAAATTTGTATTTCTGAAAATTTGGAAATTTTTTGTGTGAAGGTTAGCAGGTGCTCACTAATAGTCACCATGGTGTTTGACGTAGAAAAGTTTGCGACGTCCCCTAACGAGGCACATTTCCAGGCGTTAAAAAGATCGGAACTCATGATATTTGCCAAATATTGTAACTTGGAGGTCCGAGTTAGTATGAAGAAAGCCGAGATTCAGACATTGGTGGTAGAATCTCTAGTGGGACAAGGAACATGGGAAGAGGTAGCCTTGGATTGGTTACCAGAGGAAAAAGGAAATAGTGTCATTTTCCCAGAGTGTCATTTTCGCAAAGGTGTCTATGCAAATGCAAACATTAATTTTTGGATTCCTCATGCTCTGAATATTCCAAAAATGTATAGTTTTGCTAATCTCCAAAAATTTTGAACGAAATTATATTTGTAACCATAGTGAACCTGACTATATGCCTTGACACACCGGATGGGGTTCCACAAACCTAACTTCCCGCCTAGAGTTAGCCAGGGGAGTTACGGTAAATCAGGTTCAGAGAACAAATTTTCATGGAGGCGGCCTAGAGAGGACTATGGGGACAAATCTGATGCCGCAACTTTTAGGGATCAGAAGACTGCAGTTCCAAGGCATACCTATCTTCCGGGGGGCCCGAGGCAGACCCCGAGTTTTTCCTCCGGGCCTACTTGCACTTTTTGCAAGAAACCTGGGCATTTGTGTCCCAATGTTATGCCCTGAAAAGGAAAAATCAGGAGCGGAGTCAGACTAGTGCAACTTTGGTTTGACAGTGACTTTGGGGGTGTTACAGTTGACTCACGTGGAGTACCGTGAGTTATTACCGTGGAGTACCGTGAGTTACACGTGGAGTACCTGAACGACTACATCCTGGAAAATAAACTGGACTTTCTCTGTCTCACTGAGACCTGGCAACAACCTCTGGACTACTTCGCACTCAACCTCACCACACCCAATGGATATTCTTACATCAATAAACCACGCTCGGAGGGCCGAGGTGGTGGAATTGCCGTTATTCACCGACAAGACATCAGGACCAGCCTCATCTCCATCGCATCTGCTCCATCATTTGAACACACGGCTTTTAAACTCTCTGGTCACACACAGTCAGTCATGGCTGTTGTCTACCGCCCTCCCAAACCACACCCATCATTCCTGTCTGACTTCTCCTACTTTCTGACCCAACTATGTTCCCTCTCCCCCTCAATCCTCCTCCTTGGTGATTTCAATATCCACATGGACTCCACTGACTCCACGATAACCACTGACTTCACTGATTTACTCACCTGCTTTAACCTCACTCAACATGTCAACTTTCCTACCCATAACCGTAGTCACATTTTGGACCTTGTCTGCTCTACTGGACTAATTTTGCACCATCTCTCTGGCTCCGACCTCACTCTCTCTGACCACTTAGCCATCACTCTGACCATCAACATCCCCACCCCAGCACCAAGGCATTATCGCACTATCAACTTCCGTAAGCTAAACGCTCTTTCACCTACCTCATTCTCATCCACCCTCTCTGAAAAAATGTCCACTTCTCCCTTGAGTTGACCTCCACACCCCTTCTGACCTCACTGACTACTACAACCACACTCTCTCCTCCTGCCTTGACCAGCTTGCGCCGATGAAAACCAAAACAGTTTCTTTCACCCATTCTGCTCCCTGGTTTACCCCTGAACCCCGCCTGATGAAAACTCGTGCTCGCCAACTTGAAAGACTCCGCAATAAAACAGGTCTCACAGTTCACTCCCAGGCCTACAAGGACCACCTACAACACTATAAAGATGCCCTCTCCCACGCCTGCTCCGCCTACTACTCTCAAATTATCCACTCTGGCTCCGGAAACCCAAAAGCACTCTTCTCTACAATAAACAAACTCCTCAGCCCCCTGAACACCACCACCCAGTCATTCACAGTAGACAACTGCATCTCCTTCCTTTCATTCTTCCAACGCAAAATTGAAAACATCTACAACAGCTTGACCACCGCCGCACCCGCTCCCCCTCAAACCACCTGCCCCCCCCCCTTATCCTGCCATCCCCTGTCTCAATTCTCCCCAGTCTCCCCTACTGACCTCTCTGAACTCCTCATCAGAATGAAAACTGCCACCTGCACTCTTGACCCCATCCCTTCCAGCTTTGTCAAGGCCTCCCTTCCTGCTCTCTCTCCACTTATCATTGCAACAATAAACTCCTCCCTGTCTACAGGCATCGTCCCATCGTCCCTCAAAATTGCTGCTGTTACCCCCATTCTGAAAAAACCTGGACTAAACCCTGACACCCTAAATAACTTCAGACCCATCTCCAACCTACCCTTTCTGTCAAAAGTTTTGGAACGCGCTGTAGCCACTCAACTTAAACATCACCTCTCTGCCAATAACCTGTATGAAACATTCCAATCCGGATTCCGCTCCAACCACAGTACTGAAACTGCTCTCCTCAAAATCACCAACGACCTTCTCCTCTCCTCTGACGCTGGCAACCTCAACATTCTCGTCCTCCTCGACCTCAGCACCGCCTTTGACACCATCAATCACACCATCCTCCTCACCCGACTTGAAACCACCTTTAACATTACCGGCACTGCCCTCTCTTGGATTAAATCATACCTCTCTGACAGATACCAGTTCATCTCCATCAATAACTGCAAATCCCCCACTGCTCCCCTCCCCCAAGGTGTCCCCCAAGGTTAAGTTCTTGGCCCCCTCCTCTTCATCCTTTACCTGTCCCCCCTCGGTCACTTAATCCGCCGTCATGGTCTCCAATTCCACTGCTTCGCCGATGACATCCAGCTTTTCATCTCCACCAAGTCCATCTCCACCGCCACCCACTCTATCCTGACAAACTGGATCACTGAAATAAAATCCTTGCTTCAAATCAACTTCCTCAAACTTAACTATGATAAATCTGAAATAATCATCATTGGCCCAAAAACGCTCATAAATACACCCATAACTTTGCCCTCAACATCGACGGTATCCCAGTATCCACCTCCCCTCACATCCGGAATCTTGGCATCATCTTTGACCAAACCCTCTCCTTCGACAAATACACTAAACAGATCACAAAGACAGCCTTCTTTCACCTGAAAAACATCGCCCGTCTCCGTCCATCCCTCTCCTCCACGGCTGCAGAAACCCTCATCCACGCCTTCATCACTTCCCGTCTGGACTACTGCAATAGCCTCCTTTATGGTTCACCCTCAATAATCACCAATAAACTCCAATACATTCAGAACGCCGCTGCCCATCTACTCACCCATTCCCGGACCAGTGACCACATCACCCCCGTCCTTTACAAGCTTCACTGGCTCCCCATCTCCCAGAGAATCCAGTACAAAATCCTCCTCTTGACCTACAAAGCCCTCCATAACCTGGCCCCATCCTACCTGGCTGACCTCCTCTCCAGACACACTCCCACCCGCAACCTCCGCTCTGCTGGTACCAACCTCCTGACCCCCCCCCCCATCCAGACCAAATTCAGATCCTGGGGGGACAGGGCCTTCTCCATCGCTGCTCCCACCCTCTGGAACTCACTACCTCACACCATCAGAGACTCCTCCTCACTCACCACATTCAAAACATCACTCAAGACCCACCTGTTCAACACTGCATTCAACATTTAACCCGCAGCATCTAACCCCTGACTATCTCCTCTCCTTCTCCCTCCTTTGTGCTTTGAATATTTCCCTATTGATTCTTCTTTTTTGCAATTGTTTTTATGTTTTGCTATGCATTATGTTTTGCACTCTGTCAAAGCGTCTTTGGGCTTCCTGAAAAGCGCTATATAAAATAAATGCATTATTATTATTATTATTATTATTGAGTTAAGAAACTGGTGGTACCATCATAGGAATTATATGGTATTTGTTGTGCAATTGAGGTTTTATTGTACTTGTGCAAGTTGTTATTATTGTGTGATATTAATACAATACTTTGGTTTTGTAACGATTGATTGGTGTGGTTTCACCATTGGTCATTGGCACACATAATAGCACATCTTTCTGCCGTGACTCCTTTCGGGGCTCGGAGGTACACCGTGACCGGGGTTTGGGGAGGAGCACGTAACAAGATGTAAAAGTGTCAAAAAAGAAAACTCTTTTTACTGAAGCTGCCGAAAATGAAGATAAAACTATTAACTCTAAACACGGTGAAATTTCTATTTTCTTTAGTAATCCTAAAGATGTTAATCTTGAAGAAATGAGAGACGTTAATATATCGGGTGAAATGTCGTTCCGCTCAATAGTAGTTTGGAATCATTTTAAAATTACATTTAACATTAAAAATATCGTAGTTGAATCTACTAATGAGAAAAAGTATATGGATATAGATGGTAATGTTTTTTCTACTTATTAAATATGTCATTATTCAAGTGAAGACTTTGGACAATATGAACAAACTGATTCTGATGACTCCATTGGATCTCAAGACAGTTATTCTTCACTGTGTTCAAATGATAGTTATGAGAGTAGCTTTATAAATGATAGTTGTAGTGATATTGAAAGTGAAGATACTATTGATAGTGATGAGTCTTCATTTTAAGTAAAGTTTTACTATATAAATATGATGCATTCAAACGATTTGCTAGATTTTGAACCTCTTGAATTCTCAGATACTACATATGATAAATTAGAGAATTGCCCTTCGTGTGATAGGTTAGGATTAAACATAGAGTCAAAAGCTCATAAACAATGTTTATTCTGTGATTATCTATTAATTAATGATGATAAAAAATATAAAAAGGAAAATAATAATTTTAAAATTACACCAAAAATGAATTACTTTACAAGATTAATAAGAGAAATGAATATTTATTACTTCGATGATGTTAAACACCTATTTAAAAATAACTTGCGCACTGATATTGGTATTCATAATGTAGAAGATGCTTCTTTTCTCACAATGGAAGAGATTGATAAAATTAGAGTGATGTTTCACGGTTTAGTGTTATTTGCCGTTAACGATTTATCATTTTCAGGGTAATATCAACACAAAATATTATATTAATAAAATAATGGATTATCTTGAAGTTAAACATGAACTCAGGTTAAATTGTAGAATATCAAAAAAAGCATGTAAAAATTTAGATCTCCTTTTTTCAAAATATACAAATGAATGATTTTTTACCGGTTTGGGAAAATAAGATAAAATTTAATAACCATGAAAATCTTCCAAATTCATTGAGATGTCTAATAGTTGGTTCAAGCGGATGCGGAAAAACCTGTTTGCTTTTAAAGATGCTCCTTCGTCCTATTTTTTTAGATTATGATAATTTAATAATTTTTACGAAGTCAAGTTTTCAACACGAGTATCAACTACTCTCACAGGGTTTTAATGCGGGTCTTAAAAAGGAAGACATTATCGGTTTATTTAAACTTCAAAACAAACTAAATGATTATAACATTGAAGATATAATACAATTATTTTGTGGTACACAGAAATCAAAGAAATCAAAACCTATTACTTGTATTCTCAGTGATAATACGGATGATATACCTTCACCTCAAGATTTAGATAAATCAAAAAAGAATCTTGTTATCTTTGATGATTGTGTTAATGAGAGAAACCAAACAGTAATGGATAGCTACGACACCAGAGGGAGACATACTTCTTGTAATTGTATTTATCATAGTCAGTCATATTTTCAACTCCCTCGGTGCTCAATAAGAAATAATACCAATACTTTTATTTTATTTAAGTTAAATTCAATAGATACAAATAATTTTTGGAGAGATAATTGTTCTACATTATGTTGTAAAAAGGATTTTGAAAATTATATGAAACATACCACTTGAAGATATCAATACAGTCACGTGAAAAAGTAAGTACACCCCATGTAAAGTTTTGACTTTTTCAACATATTTCAACATGCAGCTATTTGATCTTCATTTCAACAATATTGATAGATAAAGGTGATATAATATAACAAATATCATGAAACATTTACATTTTGTAGTCCATTGTATAATTTAAATAAACATAAATGCAAATTTCGCATGTGGAAAAAGTAAGTACACCCCTACATTTATCACTACTTCAAATACCTAAAATTAGAATCAGGTGCACCAGCTCAGGTGCAAATGATTAGAACATCGTTAGAGACTATCTTGGAGGAACCTGTCTTATTTAAACCTCAGACATTTAGTTTGGTTTTCTCTTTGTTGTTGAAGTGTGCGGCGTCACCATGCCTAGATCAAAAGAGCTCTCTGAGGCCTTTAGAAAGAAGGTTATAGATGCCTACGAGTCTAGGAAGGGATTTAAAAAGATCTCCAAACAATTTGAAATCAATCATTCGACTGTCCGGAAGATCATCTACAAGTGGAGAAGATTCCAAACAACTGCCAACTTGTTCAGGCCAGGCCGCCCCAGCAAGTTCAGCCCGAGAGCAGACCGCAAGATGCTGAAAGAAGTCTCTAAGAACCCCAGAATGTCAACACGGGACCTACAGGTAGCTCTTGCCACTGTTGATGTCAAAGTGCACGAGTCTACCATTAGAAAGAGGCTGCACAAATTTGATCTACATGGGAGGTGTGCCAGGGGGAAACCTTTGCTGTCCAGAAAGAACATCAGGGCAAGACTAAAGTTTGCCAATGAACACCTAGGCAAAGACCAGCACTTGTGGAACAATGTGCTCTGGACAGATGAGTCAAAGGTAGAGCTATTTGGCCACAGTACGAGAAGACATGTTTGGCAAAAACCAAAGACAGCATTTGACCACAAGAACCTGATACCAACTGTAAAGCATGATGGTGGAAATATTATGGTTTGGGGCAGCTTTGCTGCATCAGGGCCTGGGCAGCTCACCATCATAGAATTCACTATGAATTCTTCATTGTCGCAGAGGGTGCTTGAGGATAATGTGAGGCCATCTGTCGGAAAGTTGAAGCTCAACCGAAGGTGGACCTTGCAACATAACAATGACCCTAAACATACCAGTAAATCCACCAAGGAATGGCTGAAAAGAAAGAAATGGAGGGTTCTGGAATGGCCAAGTCAAAGCCCAGATCGAAATCCCATCGAGATGTTGTGGGGCGATTTGAAACGAGCTGTGCATGCAAGAAACCCCTCAAACATCATACAGCTGAAAGAATTCTGCATGGAGGAGTGGGCAAAAATTTCTCCCAGTCGATGTCAGAGACTGGTAGACAGTTATAAGAAACGCCTACTTGAGGTTGTTTCTGCCAAAGGGGGCAATACCACCTATTAGAGCCAAGGGTGTACTTGCTTTTTCCACATGCGAAATTTGCATTTATGTTTACTTAAATTATACAATGGACTACAAAATGTAAATGTTTCATGATATTTGTTATATTATATCACCTTCATCTGTCAATATTGTTAAAATGAAGATCAAATAGCTGTATGTTGAAATATGTTGAAAAAGTCAAAACTTTACATGGGGTGTACTTACTTTTTCACGTGACTGTATATGTGTGTGTGTGTGTGTGTGTGTGTATATGTGTGTATGTGCGTGGGTGTACATGTGTGTGTACGTGCCCTTTGGTGGTATACGGAGGGATGGGGGGGGGGGGGGTGGGGGTGGAGGGGTTGCCCCCCAAAATAGGTATTTTCTTCTTTGTTTGTTTAAAGTCTTATGATTATATTTGTATGATTCCACATGCTGCGCTGTCTTCTCACAACCATTGAAATTGATTTCAAACATCTTTAGTCATTGTAGTATACTGTTTATTTTATCAGGAGAGCACCAGGGGTATTGCCCCCATGTGTATGTTATTGTATTTTATATGTTACATTTCATTGCCATTTTTTTGTATCAGTTTTTATTTTTTTGTATTTATATTTTACATTTTATTGCATTATTATATTTTACTTGTTACCCTTGCCAGAGGAGAGGCCGAGAGGGTATTGCATTTTGGTCCGTTTGTTTATGTCTTCATCTGCATAGAACGTGAGTATGCTTTTCTCTGCAAGAAAATAAAAACTAATGCAAAAAATGGCAATAAAATGTAAAATATAAAAATACAATAAAATAAAAACCAATACAAAAAATGGCAATAAAATGTAAAAAATAAAATACAATAAAATAAACGTTGAAATACCAGATACCAAATCAATCAGAAATACCAATAAACATTTTTATTGTAGAAATACAATAAAAACACAATAAAATCACCAAGGCAGAGTAAAAAAAAAAACAATTTTATTTAAAAAAAAAACCATTTTATTTTAAAAAAAAATTTTTTGACATCAAGAAAAAACAATTTTAAAATAATTTAACAATTCTCATCAAAGCTTAACAATCGCTACAATTTGTTCGTTGTGTGGAAAAGCAATGCTATTGGGCTATCTTGAATGTTGTGGTTTTGCATTTCAACTCAGTAATTGCTTGGGAGGGAATGGTATTTAAACTTATGAATCATGTGTAAACCTGTTAGCTCTTTTAACAATATAACTGACTAGCCGAAACCCGTGGAACATCCACGGAAGGGAGGATGTGGTGTATGGATAGAGTGTACCATTATGGATGGCATAGGGGATTTGCTTGTCCGAGTAAGAGTTAGGAAGAAAGATCAATTTTCACTTGTGCAAAAATGCTACTCACAATTACATCGCCTGTGCGTCGGCCTGTGATTGAGCCAGAGAGTTGGCCTGTGAGTCAACTTCCTTTCCAATGTCTGCAAGAATTGAAATACTGATTGTGAATGTGTAAAATTATATGAAAGAAGAACATGCATATCAATAGACGATGCCATCGAAAAGGAGAGCAGCTGTCAATAGAAAAGGATGTCTGACATCAATTTGACATTATTGCACAGGAAATGACAAACAAAGAAACAGTTCATTTCCATCGGGTAATATTACGATGAGAGATCAGCCGATACCTTTATTATGTCCATCAGCATCCATGGCACTTAGAAAAAAAATGCAGCATCAGCCAGCCGCAGCCAACTATCACGTACCGTCTCGAAGTCAATGCCATCCTTTTATCTCTTCGTATACAACTCACTGATCACAACGTCACTCCATTTAACTTTATTAAAATGACGATAAAGACGTGAAACCCGTGGAACATCCACGGAAGGGATATCGTTCGTCTGTTTTCAGCTCGTTATCTTTAAGCTTCCTTACGTCTCGCCACCTGCTACACCTCTCTGAGTTACGAGGATTTATGCAACGCACCCCGAGTATCGCAACGTCACTCCATTTAACTTTATTAAAATGACGATAAAGACGTTTCCTTATATATCCTAATTTCAAATGTTCAAGGGAATAAAAAAGCTTCCTTACGTCTCGCCACCTGCTACACCTCTCTGAGTTACGAGGATTTATGCAACGCACCCCGAGTTTCGCAACGTCACTCCATTTAACTTTATTAAAATGACGATAAAGACGTTTCCTTATATATCCTAATTTAAAATGTTCAAGGGAATAAAAAGACCATTTGGTTCACACCACCCATCACACCACTCGACTGTCCAATCAGCGGACAGCTCGCATCGCCTTCGCCCAGCAGATGCCAATACGATGGTGTCGTAAGATGGCGTCGTATCAGCCGATAATCGGATGCTTTTGGGTCCCAAAGTCGGCGAATTCAGATTTTTCGAGTATGGCTGTACGTGATAAACAAAGAGCGCGGTTCGTAGATGGAAAATGCATTAGTGCCGTGGGCATCGGGTCACTGGGTGCGGCGTAAAAGGGATAACAAAGTCGAGTCCTTACGGTATTATTATATAGATGTGTACATCCCATTTCAAATCTGCCTGGATGAAGATACCCAACCATTTTATGATATTTTGATGTTGGATTTCAACATCATTCAATGACATGTTGGAGGGGTGTGGATTGTTTCGAGTGAAACAGATGTCAAGACATCTGTTTTGTGTGTGTGTATATGTGTGTGTGTATGTGTATATGTGTGTGCATGTGTGTGGGTGTACATGTGTGTGTACGTGTGTGTGTGTGGATGTATATGTGTATATATGTGCATATATATGTGTGTGTGAGTGTGTGTGTATATATGTGTGTGTGAGTGTGTGTGTATATATGTGTGTATGTGTGTGGGTGTACATGTGTGTGTGTGTGTGTATATGTGTGTACGTGTGTGTGTGGATGTATATGTGTATATATGTGCATATATGTGTGTATATGTGTGTATGTGTGTGGGTGTACATGTGTGTACGTGTGTGTGGATGTATATGTGTATATGTGTATATATGTGCATATATACGTGTGTGTGTGTATATGTGTGTGTGTGTGTGTGTGTGTGTGTGTGTGTGTGTGTGTGTGTGTGTGTGTGTGTATATATATATATATGTGTGTGGGTGTACATGTGTGTACGTGTGTGTGTGCATATGTGTATGCATTTGTGTCGGTGTACATGTGTGTACGTGTTTGTGTGCATATGTGTATGCATGTGTGTGTGTGTGTGTGTGTGTCTGTGTGTGTGACCCACTCTCCCCCGTGTGATTCCCACGGGTGACCTCACTAGTTATAAATATTCAGGGATGTGACAACAGACACGTTCAGAGAGACATGTATGATATGATTAGTGCATTATGATATGTAAGAAAAAGGGCTGGTGCTCGATTTTTGTGCCAAAAGTGATTTTTTTGCAGTTTTGTCAACTTTAGGGGGTAAATTCAAAGGAAAATTAGGGGTTTAATTTTTTCGCGAACTTTTCGGGTATTTTGGGGGGCCTTTTAGGGGGGTGACCCCCAAAAATTGCACAATCTATATCTCGGCTCCTAGACATGCTAGCTTCATGATCTTGGTGTCTGGGATAGGGTTTCTGTCTGCGCCGAGTTCAATTATGTTGTTTATGAGGTGATCTGAGGTCAAGGTCATAGGCTCAAGGTCACCACAGGGTCATAAATGGCTCCAAAAGGTAAAATTAGCCAAAATAACTGAATTATATCGTATAGTACCACTTTATATAGGTTTTATTGGGTGAGGAATTCAGTCGTGACATCCTTTTCGACATTCGCGGTCAACCCCTACTTTTTCGGTTGGTTCACCCCATAAGTGTGCTAAAACCGCAAAAATCAGTTTGGGGAAAAAAATCATCCAACAGGCCTTTTTCTTACATATCATGATGCACTATATCCTGGCTAAATGCCAAAACGTTGATGTCGCCATATTTTGCTTATCTTTTTCTTCTTTATTTCCAGGTGTGTCGCTGTATTGCTGCGAACGTGTCCATGAAGTGAAGCTCTGAGCATTTCAACCTGCCTTCTGCAATGTCGGAACGAAAATCTGAAGAAATAAGGATTTGCATCATTTGCAAAGAGGGAGACTCTGTGAATAACAAACTTGTTGATAAACATGATATTGATATATCACTCGTGCGAGATCTAAAAGAAAGGGTTGTAGAGCGGGCTAGTCTAGGTGATGTGAACCTCAAATCGCTGGCAGATCATTTAAGTAGCTTGTCGGAGTCAGATTTACGTAATGTCTCTTATCACAGCAAGTGTCGCAAACCTCTTGCAAATAAGGCCAACTTAGAGATGTGTAGAAAACGCGCTCGTTCCCAAACACCAACGTCTTCTCATGCATCCTCTACCTCCGATGTAGTGCCAATGGCTCCAAAACGTGGACGGCCACCCAAGACAGAGAAATCTGACGCAGCAATTAGGCCTCTAAGACAGAAAGGTTGTAAGGTGCTTCCGAAGGGAAAGAAATGTATGTTCTCCACATGTTCATTTTGTCCAAAATCATCACAAGGGCTGCATAGAGTAGTATCGGATTCTATGGGTCAACGACTTCTAGCAATCAAAGAGGCTACCGAGGATGACTTAGTCAGATCGAGTCTAGCTGAACTGTTGGACTCTGGAGATGCATCAGCATTAGAAAAGTACTACCATCGAGACTGTATCAGGGTTGCAGACAGACATGGCAAGGAACGGGGATATAGCGATGCATATAGACATGTGAGAAATGTGTGTGATGCTGAGTTTGTTGTGTATGTGAGAGATTCACTAAGTATAGATGACTGTGTCCTTAGCATGAATCAGTTAAACAACTTTTACATCAACCTGTTGAAGGAGAAGAAAATTCATGAGGAGAGAAGTGACAATCACAAGAAGCACCTGAAGGAATTGATTGAACAGCATGTGCCAGAGGTTGAATTTGTTGAGCCTCCCAATCCTACTCACAGCCACAGAGTTATGAGGAAGAAGTCAGTGGGGCAAGCCGTTGAGTTTGCAACTGCAGACACAGATGCATGGGTTCTCATTGATCTATCTCGTGCCCTGAGGAAGGAGGTTCTCCGCGCAAGAGACTGGAAATTCACAGGCGACTTCAATAACTTTGAAAATCCCCCTATGCTAGAGTTTTTAATAATGCATATCATGTATGGCTCTGAAGCTAGAATAATCTCAGGACAGCGTGAAGCAGAAGTGAAGAAGAATGTGGATGTTGTGTGCCAGATGATAGTGCAGAGCTCAAGAAGTCACAGACAAGTCAAGTTGAAGACTTCTCATGGGTTCAAAAAAACAGTGGAAACCCCGCTCTCAATTGGCCTTCCCCTGGCAATTCATGAGCATCACGACTGTTCCTCTGCGGGAGCCCTTGTCCTCCTCCAAGACCAAAGGTCAGCTTGCAAGGATTCTTGCCCAGGGACTTCTACAGGAGTTTGAGGGACAGGATCTGCGACTTATCGTCTCATATGACACCAATATCAAAATCAATGCACCCCACAGGCTTGAAGAGGACTTCTTTACCCATGAGCACGAGGAGGCTGACTCACAGATCCCCCTTCATGTTCTTCACTGCATCAAGGATTGTGAATTCAGACATATTGTTGTTGCATCTCCGGACACTGATGTGTTGGTCCTCCTCATTGACCTCACAGCACATGGACGTTTGGGAACTTTGACCACATTGGAATTTCACACAGGAAATGGCAACAAGTTCAGAAAGATCGATGTGGTGGAGAGAGTGAGGAGCATCAGCCGTAAGAAATGTCAAGGTCTCATTGGGATACACAACTTCACTGGCACTAACTGGGGTGGTAAGTTCGTGGGTGTGACAAAGAAGAGGTGGATCACAGAGTACTTCAAATTGGGTCCCAATGATCCCATCATTGATGCCTTCCAGAGATTGGGAGATGGCCCTCTCTCATTGACGGAACTAATAGATGGAAAACTCCCTGAGGAGATGCAGCCCCTCGAACACTTTGTGTGCCGCGTCTACTCTGCCAATGGCCCACAAACACTTCCCCAACTTTGCTGGGAGCTCTTCAGGTCGAAAAACATGGAGTCTGAGATGCTGTTCCCCACCCGAGCTACATTGCTGCCTCATATTCAACGGAAAAACTTTGTATGCATGGTGAACAAAGCCTATGTCACTATACATCCCCAACTTCCTAGTTTGGAAGACTGCGGTTGGGTCATCAAAGATGGTGCAATCTTCCCTCTACAGTGTCTTGAACTACCTGCTCCACAAGCGGTTCTAGAACTGATCAAATGTGGCTGTAAATCATCTGTCTGCGCACGCAACTGTTCTTGTGCGAAGAACAACCTCCCCTGCACGCCGCTTTGCAAGTGCCATGACCAAGGATGTCAAAACGTCAGGCATGAGAAATTCGATATTGAGGACGAAGAAGTATAAGGATCGGAATTGTAAGTACCATTTTTGTAATTGATAGCTGATTATGGGTACATTGATGATATTTGTTTAGTTAATGCATACGCGGTGTAAAACTGGTGTAGTAGGGCCTATATATTGGTGCGATTAGACCTTATATTACACTGGACGTAGTGTAACTCAACAAAGTGTAAATAGATCTGTCATGAGATGAAGAATGTGGTGCATTATAATATGTACTTGCTCAGCATTTATGTGTCAAAACTAATGTTTTGTAGTTGCACTGTATATCATGAGATGTGACATTTTTTTGTTTTCGCCACATTTTCACCCACCCAAATGACATTGACCATGACCTAGTTTATAACCTGATCGTGACCTCGAATGTAAAAAAAGATGTCACCACTGAATTTCTCACCCAACAAAACCCACATGAAGTGGTACTATATGACATAGTTCAGTTATTTTGGCTGATTTTACATTTTGGGGTCATTTATGACCCTGTGGTGACCTTGAGCCTATGACCTTGACCTCAGATCATCTTGTAAACATCATAATTGAACTAGGCGCCCCCAGAAACCCTATCCTAGACACCAATATCATGAAGCTGGCATGTCTAGGAGCCGAGATATAGATTTTGCAATTTTTGGGGGTCCCCCCCCCTAAAGGGCCCCCAATACCCCCAAAAGTTAGCGAACAAATTCAACCCCTAATTTTTCTGTTAATTTACCCCCCAAAGTTGACAAAACTGCCAAAAAATCACTTTTGGCACAAAAATCGAGCGTCATGACATATCATAATGCACTACATATCTTGCAGCAAAATTTTATTTGAGCTGATTTATCCCCGTCATTGTGAAACGAGCGATAAGGAAGATGTGCCTCATCCTGGGAACCCTTAACTGGTGCACGAGATGTTGGTTCCTCAAATTCTTCCAATTTACGTCTCAAAGGGGTTTGCTGGAATCTACTTTGACTTCTACTTTAATGATGTCATTGAGTTCCTCCTGTATATAGAACACGGATATTTTCACCTCTGCATCCAGGTCGTCAACACTGGTGATTCTTTCAATTGGACTTTTCTCACGATCTTTCCTCAACCTGTAGCCATGGTTGTTTACCTGCAGATAAAGGAATAAAATAATTTGGTGGTTGAAGCCTCATCCAAACAATCTCGGTAGATGAGCATTTGATGAAATTAAGTACAGAAATCAAGAACAAAAACAAAACAAAAACAAGTACAGATACATTCAAAGTACACCGCCCCCTTGCCAAATAATGAAATATCCTACAGCGCGGCATTGCCGGGGCGCCTCTGGCGCCCGGCAATACCGCAGTGCACCTCATAGAGGCTGCATTGGGAAGGAGAGGTGTACGCTAATTGATTGATTAATTGTATAATTAAAATCAATAAAAGATTATCACAAAATATTTTCTTAATCAATTGGCTAATAGCATAACTAAACCACTAGTGTTTCATCCGAAGATGTATCTTTTAGAAATTTAATCAAATAAGTCATCAATAAAAAATTAAATAATTAATTGATTAATCAATAAATAATTCATCGATTAATCAATAAATAATGAATCGATTAAATGATTAATCAATAAATCAAAAATATCCTTGATAGCCACATCACTTGGTCACTGTCATGTCCAAATATTACCTTCCCAGCTCAAAAGGTGCCTGAGATATTGGCCAAATGAGAAAGAAAATAAATAAATGATTAATAATGAAAATAAATAAATAATAATCATTTAAAAATTAAATTACTAATTAATTCGGTCATAGAACACATAAACCACCACCATTTCATCAGAATCTGTAACTTAAATAAATAAATAAAAAATTAATCGAATAATTAAATAATTAATCCATTCATTGATTAATTGATTAATCAATAAATCAAAAACATCCTTGATAGCCACATCACTTGGTCACTCATGTCCAAATATTAGCTTCTGAGCTCAAAAGGTGCCTGAGCTATTGGCCAAATGAGAAAGAAAATAAATAAATGATTAAATAAATAAATAATAATCATTAAAAAATTATAATTATTAATCAATTCGGTCAGAGAACACATAAACCACCACCATTTCATCAGAATCTGTAACTTGGAAAAAAAATAAAATTAGTCATTAATCGAATAATTAAATAAGTAATCGATTAATTGATTAAATGATTAATTAATAAATCAAAAATAACCTTTGCAGCCAAATCACCTGGTCATTGGCATGTCCAAATATCAGCTTCCTAACTCAAAAGGTGCCTGAGTTAATGGTCAGAAGAGAAAGGAAATTTGATTAATTAAATAAGTACTTAATTAATCACTAATAATTAAATAACTCCTCAATTAATTGATTAATCAAAAAACAAAAAATATCGTTTTTGACAAAGGACTTGCTCACTATTGTGCCGAAATTTCAGCTTCTCAGCTCAAAGGATGGCTGAGATATCGCCCGGACAAACAAACAAGAAAGAAAGCAAGAAAACAACCAGAGTGAAAACTGAGTACTCCCTTTCAGCGTGCGTCACTGCCGAGCCCCCTTCGGTGCCCAGCAATGACGATTTGCAATGCCTGGAGATGGCATAGGAAAGGTGCGGTGTACAAAAAGTAAAGACCAACCTTTAAAAAAACCACCAGAAAAAGGAGCCAAAAAATAGGAGTAATAGGAGTATATTTCCCAAAAAATTGTGAAATAGGAGTATGATTGAAAGGAAGGACGAAATGTAGTTGTTCAAACCATTGGTGACTTGTTGGGCAATCGGATCTGTCCCCAGGCTGCGAATGTGCTGATGGTCATCTCTTGAGAGTGTATCTCAGACCTCTGCTGATTTTGAGGAACCCCCCTGATCCAAAATCAAAACAATCTGAGACTGAGCGATCCTGCGGACCATCGAGTAGAAGGACTGTATCGGGTTTCAGAGCAATTGGTTGGTAAAAAGGGACGAGTAGAGATACAAAAGTCTGGGGGAGGGGAGGTAGGGGGGGGGGGGGGAGAGGTAACCTCCAATCCACCCCACCCCCACCCCTCCCCCCACCCCACTTCATATCCCCCGATGGAGCCGCCATAATCCTACGACTGCTTAATACATTAAGCAGTCGACTTTTTGCCCCTTCCCACTGTCCTTCAGCACGCTGCTGCTGTCTCCACTCCCTTCTGTGGTCTCAGAGGCTTCATCGAGACTCTCTCTTTTCCAACAAGGATTTTCAACTTTGAGACTTGGTTCGTGGTTGGCTAATTGCAGGTTCAGCCATGTGCCGGAAGTCAGGTCCGAAGGGCGTACAAGCCGGCACCGCACATGTGAGTTGATAGAGCGAGAGCGTTTGGGCTGAAGTTGGGCTTCAAGGAGACTTTTTAATCTCCCTCTCTATATGCTTGGTTGTCGACACGGATGGATTAAAAGACTACAAAGGCGTCAACTCATCGCCATCTCCTTGTTGCTATCCTCCAGTCCCACCTGCACGACCATACCATTGTGGTGCTCTGTGACCATATTGTACCTCAAGTCCCCAACTTCCCTTTTTGCTTCTCGTTTGATTCCGATATTTTGGTGCCAATAGCAGTGTTTTGTTTTCTTCAACACAGGTTTGATTGTGCGCCATATATATATATATATATATATATATATATATAATATATATATATATATATATATATATATATATATATATATACAGTATATATATATATATATATATATATATATATATATATATATATATATATACTGAAACGCAAAAGAAACTTACCACATTTGAAACCTTTAAATATCAACAATAACACTGCGTGTAGTAAATGTGTGAACTTATTTGTGGACAATAGTGTCCTCACTGTCAGACAAAACGGTCACGGATGGTCAATTGAACCTTCAATGGTCACTTCATAGCACAGCTGTTGAACAGCCGTTTTGACTGTCAGTGATTAGCCAAGGGGTACGGGATGATTTTAATGAGCTGCACGTGATGTCTTGATATTGGCTTTAAAAAGGCCAGTGCAAAATGGGCATTTCAATCAACATGCCACGATTGTCAAGGGATCAACGGCAGCGTGCCCTGGGCATGCTGCAAGGCCGACTGACCTACCGTGAGGTGGCACGTCGCCTTGGCTGTTCACACCAGACGATATCGGCCCTGGTGGACAGAGACACCCTCCACAACTCTGCAGATGACAGACCTCGATCAGGGAGGCCAAGAGTCACCACTGCAAGGCAGGACAGGCAGATGGTCCGAAGTCACCTGCGGGATCGATTCCGTCCAGCATCCCGCACTGCGGCAGAAACTCCGGGGCGTGCAAACCCATGGATCTCCAATGATACTGCACGAAGACGACTGCATGACTATGGTCTGACTGCCAGAAGACCATACAGAGGCCCCGTGATGACGGCTGCCCATCGCCGCAACCGACAGAGATGGTGCCAGCAGCATCAGCGGTGGACCTTGGCGCAGTGGAATGAGGTCGCTTTCAGCGATGAGTCAAGGTTCTGTGTGGACAGTCCTGATGGGCATGAGCGTGTCTGGAGAAGAACTGGCGAGCGATATGCCGATTGTTGCGTGCGTCAAGCCAACAGGTGGGGTGGCCCAAGTGTGATGGTGTGGGCCGCCATATCAGGCCGGTACAGGATGCCACTGGTGGTTGTGGATGGGAATCTTAACGCCCAGCGGTATGTGGATAACATCCTGCGACCTCATCTGCTGCCATTCCTGCTAGACCACCCAGAACTGAGAACCTTTCAGCATGACAACGCTCGTCCCCATGCTGCTCGCTTTACCACTGCATTTCTCCAAGGCGAGAACATCAACACCATGCAGTGGCCTGCGCTCTCCCCTGACCTGAATCCCAAAGAGCACCTGTGGGATGAGCTTGGGAGACGCGTAGTTGGCAGGGCCAGGACACGGGCGGAGCTGCTTCAGACATTGAGGACTGAGTGGGACAGAATCCAGCAGCAATCCATCCAAAAACTGGTAGGCAGTATATGCCGACGATGCACTGCCTGTATCCAAAACAATGGTGGCCACACACGCTATTGAAAGGGGACTGACATTGCACCCTGTGCTGTTCTGTACTGTAGAACAAACTGATGAGATTGTGTATCTTGGTCAAAAACTTGACATGTCATCAATAAAATGCCAATGTTTCAATTAGCAATTGTTGGTTTGTTTTATTTTGAACTGTTACAATTGTATTACATTTCAAACAAGTGGTAAGTTTCTTTTGCGTTTCAGTATATATATATATATATTGAAGGAACTGCGCTCCAACGCGAGTCGAAAGAATTGACGCGACCAAAGACGGAATTCGTCCGAGTTGCTTTATTGAAACAAAACAGCTCAGGTATTCTGACAAGCCCGTTTTTCGGGCAACAATATATATACACATTTATGTCGGGAAGTTTGCCCGGAAAAAGCTATACCGGGCATGCCCGGGTATCAAGGGCGAGCCTTGGAAAGGCGAGTCTGGACCTGCCCGGGCGTGTTTGGCTGCGGCCTGGCAAGTCGAGGCTGGGCGTGCCCGGGCGCTCTGGGCGAGCACTGGAAAGGCGATAGCGGGCATGCCCGGACGCTCTGGGCGAGCCCTGGAAAGGCGATAGCGGGCATGCCCGGACGCTCTGGGCGAGCCCTGGAAAGGCGATAGCGGGCATGCCCGGACGCTCTGGGCGAGCCCTGGAAAGGCGAGAGCGGGCATGCCCGGGAAAGACGAGACCGGGCGTGCCCGGGAGGTTCGGGCGTGCCCGGGAACAGTGAGTCCGGGCATGCCCGGGAGAGGCGCGTCTGGCCGTGTTCTGGCCGGTGCAAGGCGATTATGTACATCCAGCGGTAACCGCTACAATATATATATATATATATATATATATATATATATATATATATATATATATATATATATATATATCTATATATATATATCTCTATATATAAAGGAGGCGTGTCTGTGTGTGTGTCTGTCTGGATGTCCGCTTATAACTCAAGAACTACACATCGGAGAAAAGTTTTAGACACAGATTCGGAATCAGAATAAAATCCCGGTGGTTTTAGGCTACGTTTTATTGTAATATCAATGGTTTTAAAAAACCGTGCCAGCTGCAATTCCATGATGTAGTTTGTGGTGGCGCTAGACGTTCGGGGTGTATTGCAATGGTTTGTCGGGTTTGGCTGTGGGTCCAGAATAACTCCCATTTCCTCATGTTCTTCCACTTTTATTTTGATTCTTCTGTTACAACGCCTTCCTTATCTACCTTACATCCCCCCGACGAGGCCTCTACATAATTTCATGCAGCAGAATTTCGTGCATTTTGAGTGAAAGAAGTGAGACAAAGTTGTAGGAGGAAGAAGAGGCGCGGGCATTGTGGAGGCATCGATCGTGAGTGGAAATGGCGGGAATTGCGTTTGTATCGCAAAGTAAAGGATCTGCATTCATTTCTGAACTTGCATTGGTGGATTGTTATACATCTGCATTATTTTTCATTAAAAAACTTGATGTTGAACTTGAAGGCTCCAAGTACAGACTATATATATAGCCCTCATTGAGGTAAAAATAAAAGGAAAAAGCCTGCTATCGCTTGCCAAGCTAGCCGTTCCCCCCTCCCCCCTCCCCCCTCTCCCTCCCCCTCCCCCCTCCCCCTCCCCCCTCCGCCTCCCCCCTCCCCCTCCCCCCTCCGCCTCCCCCCTCCCCCTCCCCCCTCTCCTCCCCTCCCCCCTCTCCTCCCCTCCCCCCTCTCCTCCCCTCCCCCTGTGGGGTCTTGGACTATGTTAGTACAAAGTGTTCTGGTGGGTAAAGCTCAAGATATATTTTCGGCTTTACCGATTGACCAATGTGCAGATTATGAGATAGTGAAGAAAACCATTCTCAAAGCCTATGAATTGGTCCCTGAAGCTTCCCGGCAAAAATTCAGGAATGCCAGGAAGAGGGAGAGTGAGACCCATGCGGGGTTTTCCAGAATGAAGGAAACCATGTTTGATCGGTGGTGTGACTCGAAGGGGATTGGGAAAGACTTCAACCTGTTGCGACAATTGATCTTGGTGGAGGAATTCAAACAGTGTTTCCACGTGGACATTAAAGTACATCTGGATGAAAAGAAAGTACCAGAGTTGTATGAGGCAGCAACCGTGGCAGATGACTATGCCTTGACACACAGGATGGGGTTCCACAAACCTAACTTCCCGCCTAGAGTTAGCCAGGGGAGTTATGGTAAATCAGGGGCGGAGAACAAATATTCATGGAAGCGGCCTAGAGATGACTATGGGGACACATCTGATACCACGACTTTTAGGGATCAGAAGACTACAGTTCCAAGACAGACTTATCTTCCGGGGGGCCCGAGGCAGACTTCGAGTTTTTCCTCTGGGCCTACTTGCGCTTTTTGCAAGAAACCTGGGCATTTGATGTCCAAATGTTACGCCCTGAAAAGGAAAAATCAGGAGCGGAGTCGGACTAGTACAACTCCGAATGCATTGGCAAATGCGAGAAATCGTCCTTGGAGGACAGTGCCTTGTGAAGGTTCCCATGCCAAAGTTACGGCATCACAGAACGACCTTGTTCAAGAGGGTTACAAACCTTTTATTTCAGAGGGGTTTGTGTCACTGGATGGAGACTTAACGAACCAGAGATCTGTTAGGGTATTGAGGGACACAGGAGCACATCAATGTTTGATGCTTGAGGGCATTTTGCCATTGTCAGAGAAGACGGCAACTGGTGTTAGTGTTCTTTTCAGGGGGTTGGTGGCTATGTTAAAGCTCCACTTCATGTCATCCATTTGAAGTCTGATTTGGTGTCAGGGCCGGTCAGCGTAGGTTTACAAGCCACGCTTCCTGTAGAGGGAATCTCTTTTGTTATCGGGAATGATTTGGCCGGTGGTCGAGTTTCTGGTAATCCAATGTTGGTTGAAAAGCCCAGTATGGAAAATAACACCGCACAGTTAGAGCGGGAGATTCCGGGTATCTTTCCATCCTGTGCAGTGACTCGTGCTATTGGTAGGAAGCGCTCTGAAGAGAAGGAGAAGGAAGGCAATGTGGTTTTGGGTTCCTTAGAGGTATTGGAGGAAAATTCTGAAAGAGGTAATAGGAAAGGGAGTGACATCAAGGAACTTAAGGAAAAGGTGGCATCTGGAATCAAAGAGGAAATGGAGTGTCCGTCGGAGACATCTGGGAGCGAGGTTGAACAAACGGTGCTGGTCCGAAAGAGACTTGTTGAAGAACAACACGGAGATTCGGAGATCCGGAGTTTAATTGGTAAAGCCGTTACAGAGGAAGAGGCTATGAACATACCTGTTGGTTACTTCCTGAAAGGGGAAATACTCATGAGAAAATGGAGACCACTGGAGGTGCCAGCAAATGATGAGTGGAAAGTTCATTACCAAATTGTGATGCCACCGCTGTACCGGAAGGAGATATTGAGTTCGGCACATGAGACACCTTTGGCCGGGCACCTTCGAGTGAACAAGACATGTGACAGAATTTTGGTACATTTTTTCTGGCCAGGATTGCAACGTGATGTAGCGGATTTCTGTAAATCTTGCCATTGTTCCCAGCTGGTGGGAAAACCTAATCAGAAAGTCCCATCCGCACTTTAAAACCCATTCCAGCTTTGGAAGAGCCATTCAGCCGTGTCATTATTGACTGTGTAGGCCCTTTACCTAAAACTAAGGCTGGCCATCAGTATTTGTTGACCATCATGTGTGCTTCCACAAGGTTCCCAGAGGCAGTGCCTCTTAGAAAAATTACTGCGGCAGTTATTGCAAAGGCCTTGATTAAATTTTTCACTTTGGTTGGCCTACCTAAGGTCATCCAGTCTGATCAGGGTTCCAATTTCATGTCAACGCTTTTTCAGCAAGTGGTACACCTGTTGGGAGTGGAGCAAGCAAGATCAAGTACTTACCATCCCGAGAGCCAAGGGGCCTTGGAAAGCTTTCACCAGACATTGAAGAATATGATCAGAACGTATTGTTTTGAATGTGACAAGGATTGGGATGAAGAAATACCCTTATTGTTGTTTGCTATGAGGGAATCTGTTCAGGAGTCATTGTGGTTCAGTCCTTTTGAACTTATGTTTGGACACGCAGTGCGAGGACCGTTGAAATTGGTGAAAGAACAGTGGCTACAGGAGGAGTCGCAGTCAACAGTGGTGGAGTATGTGTCAACGGTTAGGCACAGATTGGCAAAGGCTTGTGAAGTTGCGAGAAGAAACTTGAAAGTGACACAGGATAAAATGAAAGTGAGACATGACAAGAAATCTCAGATAAGAAATTTCAGTCCTGAGGACCGAGTGTTAGTGTTGCTTCCTGTTCCAGGTAAGCCACTACAGCCTAGATATTTTGGTCCCTATGCAATCAAAAGGAGGGTTAATGAAACAGATTACGTAGTGACAACTCCCGACCGACGGAAAAAGCGGCAGCTGTGTCAAGTCAACCGACTGAAGAAATATTATGAGAGGAAGCCTGTGGGGAAAATGGTTCCTGTCTCACCTTTCGTGCCTGTAGTCGGGGTGCAAGAGAATCCAGAGGTTGAGGCCGGTGTGAAGTTTGATAACTTTGATGACCAGGCTTGTCCCAGATTGACGAACACAGAAGTGTTGAGTCATTTAGATGAGAAATGAGGTCATTTGACGAGGGAACAACAAGGACAACTATCCAGCCTAATTTTTGAATTTGCACATTTGTTCACAGATGTACCTGGTCGTACAGACCTGGTATATCATGATATTGAGGTGGGGGAAGCCACTCCTGTGAAGCAACACCCCTATCGGATGAACCCTGTGAAGATGGAGTATCTTCGGAAGGAGGTTCAGTATATGTTGGAGAATGACATCATCAAACCAGGCAGCAGTGAATGGAGCTCACCATGTGTGTTGGTTCCAAAACCCGATGGCAGTTTTCGCTGTTGTACGGATTTAAAATGGGTTAATGCAGTGACCAAGACCGACTCATATCCCATCCCGAGGATTGATGACTGTATTGATAGAATAGGCCCAGCTAAATTTGTAACTAAATTTGACTTGCTGAAAGGGTATTGGCAGATTCCTCTTACTGATAGAGCCAAGGAAATCTCGGCTTTAGTCACACCAAATGAGTTGTATCAGTACAAGGTTCTTCCCTTTGGAATGAAAAACGGGCCTGCTACATTTCAACAGCTGATTAATAAGCTCATTGCAGACCTTGAGGGGGTGGAGGCTTATCTGGATGATGTCATCATCCACACTATGACCATGGAAGATCATATTAAACAAATTCAGGCATTTTTCAAGAACCTGACCGAGGCAGGGTTGACCATCAACTTATCAAAGAGTGAGTTTGTAAAAGCACAGGTGGTGTTCCTAGGCCATGTAGTATTGTAGTAGGTCAGGGTCAGGTGCAACCGGTGACAGCCAAGATAGAAGCCATTGATCGCTTCCAAGTTCCAAAAGGGAAGAAGGAGCTTATGAGATTCTTGGGTATGGCTGGTTGGTACCGGCGGTTCTGCAGGAATTTTTCTGATGTGGTAGCCCCTTTAACGAATTTGCTGAGGAAAGAGACCAAGTTTGTTTGGGATGACAAATGTCAGGCTGCCTTTGCCCACGTCAAAGCAATATTCGTGAGCTCTCCTGTCCTAGCAGCCCCGGATTTTCAAGCACCTTTCAAGTTGGCCATTGATGCAAGTGATGTGGGGGCTGGGGCAGTTCTATTACAGGAAGATGAGGATGGAGTGGATCACCCGGTGTACTACTACTCCAGAAAGTTTAACAAACATCAGTCAAATTATGCCACTGTGGAAAAAGAGTCCCTTGCTTCAGCATTATGAGGTGTATCTGGGAACTACTACCTTTCCAATAAAAGTCTTCACTGATCACAACCCCTTAACCTTCATTCAAAAAATGAAAAATAAAAACCAGAGGTTGATGAGATGGAGTTTGGCTTCGCAGGAGTTCAACTTGGAAATTGAGCATGTAAAGGGCAGGGACAATGTCGTTGCTGATGCTTTGTCCAGAGTGAACTAACTTTGTAAATTTCTGTAGGTTGTTTGGAAGTTTTGTTGCTTTATTTTGGGGAATATTAATTATTGTTGCTCACGTGAATTGATAATTTGGGTGTGAGTTTTACTTTTGTTTGTTAAAAGGGTTTTTGCCTGCAAGGAAAGTTTTCACTATGTTCAAACTTTCTTTCTTGAGGGGGGGAAGTGTTACGGATTCGTCACTTCCGTTGTTGTGGTTTTCATCCACTGTAAACATTTTTGATTCCATGTGCTATTATTGTTGTCGTTTGGGGGAGATAGAGATTGCTATTGTCAAAAGGTAAAAAAGTTAATGTTTTAAATGAAACCGGAACCGGACGACGACGAAGAGGAAGAGGAGGAAGAAAAGGCGGAGCGAGTGAGTCAGACAAGAAGCCTAGCTGCTTCGAGGTCTGGAGCGAACATTGGCGAACGAGAGTCACGAGTGAACTTTAGGGTTGCCCGGGAAAGGGATTCCTGCGACAGAGTTGTCATCGCTGTGACAGATAAACCTGTGTGACAGGCTTTGTGGTTGATTCCAGAGAGAATCATCATCAGAGTGCCGTTACGCCACGAGAACGGGCCGTCGGCCATTTTGACTCGCGCGCTTTGCACATCGCTCAAGGTTTTTCCCTTCGCTTCAACCATTTTCACCACATTCAGACGTTAATCTGGTGTGCGTGTGTAACGTGGCTTTTGAGTGGGAAATCTGCGGTTCGCCGATTTGGAGCCGGGGAACGTCCATACCCGAGGGTATGATTTCCCAGTCGCCTTGAGGGCGCCTTTGCGCAGCTTTGGCAGTGGGACTGTGACTGTCATCCAAACGGGATTCTGGTCTCGATTGGACATCGTTCTGACGATCACTGGAGCGGATCGACTTTGGTTTGATGCCAGAATAGGGACATTGGGAAATGTTCTTCTTTTCACTCACTTGGAGCACAGTGAGTTATATTGTACGAACCTGATTGTACCATCGTAGGAAATATATATTGGTTGTACAATTGATTACTATTGTTGTTGTACTGTTATTCTTGTGTGATCTTAATACAATACTTGTTTGTTGGTAACAATTGGTGTGGTTTCACCATTGATCTTTGACATACAGAATAACACATCTTTCTGCCGTAACGCCTCTCGGGGCTCGGAGGTACACCGTGACCGGGGTTTGGGGAGGAGCACGTAACACTTGGATGAAAATTTATGATTTTTCAGATGAAAATTGATGATTTTGGAAGTTTGATCTTGAGCTGACTTTTGACCTATTGACCTTGCGTTGACCTTTGACCTATTACCCTTAATAGTTGGTGTCCTATATCAGCGATACACTATGTAATTGCTGTTGAATTTTCAAGATAATAGGATGAAAATTGATTATTTTTCAGATGAAAATTGATGAATTTAAAAGTTTGATCTTGAGTTGACTTTTGCCCTTTGACCTTAAAATAGTTGGTTTTCCAATAATTCAGTGACTCAATGTGCAAATACTGTTCAATTTTCAAGACAATCGGATGAAAATTGACGTTTTTTTAGATGAAAATTGATGATTTTGGAAGTTTGACCTTGAGTTGACCTTTGACCTTTTGACCAAAATAGTTTGTTTCCCAATTAAGTGAGGCAATATGAAAATGCTGTTCTATTTTCAAGTCAACCGGATGAAAATTGACGGTTTTTCAGATGAAAATTGATGATTTTGGAAGTTTTGCTTTGAGTTGACCTTTGACCTCAAAAATAGTTGGTTTTCCTATTTAGTGACTCGATGTGCAAATGCTGTTCAATTTTGAAGTCAATCGGATGAAAAATGGCGATTTTAGAAATTTGACCTCCAGATGACCTTTGACCTCAAAATCAATAGGCTTCTCATTTGTGACGACCTCTACAACTTGGTGAAGTTTCATGACGATCGGTTTAAAATCGTGACCTTTAGGCCGGTGACAAACAGACAGAATAACACACGCAACCGACCAATGTACTTGAAAAACCTTCGAATTTGCAAGTAATAAATAAATAGCATACGATATCTTTGCCAAACGAATTCGAACCCCAGTAGATTAATGGTGGTCAGCTTTGAACCCTGGGTAAAAATGGGAGAGGTAGTTTATAGAATTATAGTGTTGGCAGAATAATTAAAATGAGTGAGTGACGGTTAGATTTGCACCTTCAAAATATTAATATAGAAAAACACCATCTTATTCTAAGACAGAACCAAACTGAAAAGAATTCCCATTTACTATGGCACTGATGGCAGTAATTGACATTGAGATTTGTCTGGCTTGTTATAGGCAACAAGCTTTCAGCAACGGCAGCATTGTGACGTCATGACACACCCCCAGCCACCACCAACCCTCAGAGTTGGAAAACAAGGCCAGCGTGATTTACAATCCAGGGAAGCCGCAATAAATGCTCGAGCATTCACCAAGCCCTCCGTCCTCCATTGTCATGAGCTTGAATGCCATGAGTGCCAGCCTGAATCCCAACAGGCATTCGCCCGATGTCTTTTTATCGACTGTTTGATATTCCAACAAGTAAAATGAAGGACGACGTGTTAAGCGCACTGACATTTTGAGCTGTCTATAGTGTTCATTCGATTCACGATTGCGAACTATAAGTTGCCGCAATGGTGCTGCACTGAGTCCCTCGGATGGACATGCCTGGCATTGCATTAATTGATGGTGACGGACTTTAAAGATCCCACCATGGCTTTTTGCGAAGAGGAGGCCTTCGAGCGACTTCTCGTGGTCACCCGAAAGGAATATTAGCAATTCTTGCTCAAACCTCATTCCATCGAGGCTGGGAATCATTTGTGTCGACAGAGGTCGTCATCGATCAATTAACACCATTAACAAGTGGTCTGTATCACAACAGGAGTTGGATTTTACAAATACAGTCGTGGCCAAAAATATTGGCACCCTTGCACTTTTTTCAAATAATGCATCATTTCTTCCAGAAAATTGTTGGAATAAAAATATATTTTGGTATCCACATTTGTATTTCTTTGGTTTGCAGTGGAACAAAACAAAAACACCTTTAAAATTACTAAATCTCAGCTTATTCCACACAGAAATCCTAAAATGGCCCAGACAATATTATTGGCACCTTTTAGAAGTTGTAAGAAATAATTAGATTTCCAGCAGGTGATTCTCCATTACTTTGGAATTGAATTCACCTGCGGTGAGTTGCAGGTGCCTGCAATATAAAAATCACTCATTCAACCAGTTTGAATAGAGAAAAGGACTCATTCTGCTGTTTTGTGTCACTGTGTGTTCCGCAATGAGCATGGAGAAAAGAAAGAAAACCCGAAAATTGTGTGAGGAGGACAAACACAAGATTGTAGTCAAGCATGGACAATCTCAAGGCTACAAGTCCATCTCCAGAAACCTTGATGTTCCTGTGTCCACCGTACGCAATGTTTTCAGGAGGTTTAAGGCCCATGGCACTGTAGCCAACCTCCCTGGACGTGGCCACAAGAGAAACCTTGATCGAAGATTGCAGTGAAGGATTGTTGGAATGGTGGATAAAGCACCTCGATCAACTGCCAAACAGATTCAAGCTGACCTTCAGACACAAGGTACGACAGTTTCAACTCGCACCATCCATCACCAACTCAATAAAAGGGGGTCGTTGGTAGGAGACCCACCTGAACAAGCCAAAATACTTCTGGGAAAATGTCCTGCGGACAGATGAGACCAAATTAGAGCTTTATGGTAAAGCACATCATCTCTATGTTTACAGCAAACAAAATGAAGCCTTCAAAGAAAAACAAGACCAAAAGTCGAACAGTGGCGTAGCCGGGCTTGTAAAATATTATAAACCACAAACACATATTATTGGCTTTTCAAACGGTCATTGATGCTGCTTATAACATTAAACAAAGACATTTGGAGGAATCTCGACATCTATGAGGTAAGTTTTACTTGCAGAACTGAGCGAAGATCTACTGTAATCTAGATTATACCCCACAAGGGTTGGAGGTGTGCTCATTTAAAAGCAGCAAGATTGCGCTTCCAAGCCAGCTGTTCCTTAAGGGGTTTGAATGGAGTGCTTGCTCGAATGCTTAAACCACTTGGCGATCTCTCCACAAGAACCTTGGTAAATGAACACACACCCAATGTTCTTGAGACCCGACCATAGATCGACTGTAATATATATACTCCATAGAGGAATGACCTTTCCTGCCGCTCTCGAAGTGAGCAGGTCTTTACACCGTAATGACATCATACACGTCATGACGTGGCATGACGGCCAGACACAAAACTTTCCGCTACTTTAATAAACATAAGAAATATATTTAACCTCCAGTAACGTTGCAGTCACTACAAAGGGGGATTAGTCTTACGATTAGATTTACTATAATAATAACGTTACGTTTCGTCACGATAACGTTACGTTGTTATTACGAAAATTATATATTTTTTTTTAAATCGAGGTGAATTCCTTACTTCTGGTTTTACACCGCTTCAATCCATTCACGACATTGGGATTAAAGTGTTATGGTTATATTTCCTATAATATTATTACTACTACGAAAACGATACCACTGTATTAAGAAACCTGGATTTAATTTGTCCGAAGCGCACGGTGAGTCATAACGCCTAAGGCCTACACATACCGTTTTGTTGGAAGATCCGTAACGTCTATGCTTTCGATATTTGATGGTCATTTTAACAATCGGTTTGTTTGTGTTTCACACTGAATGAAAAACGTACAGGTAGAGCATGGTGATTGTGATATATGACAGGTTCGACGATATGTTCGGCATGAACGGCATATAAATCAAAATGGCGGAGTGTGGAGAGTCAGCAGCCGAACCACCGTAATGACATCAGACGTAATCACATCACCCTGTCATGTGACCAGATTCTCAGCTCTGATTGGTATACGTTTGAAGGGACATACATACATACATACATACAGACAGACGGACAAACACTGTTCTAGACGGCTCTGCCCGTTGGGCTACGCCGTAAAAACCTTCCCTACAGTCAAATATGGAGCAGGTTCAGTGATGTTTTGGGGTTGCTGTGCTGCCTCTGGCACTGGGTGCCTTGAATGTGTGCATGGCATCATGAAATCAGGAGATTACCAAGGCATTTTGGAGCGCAATGTTCAACCCAGTGTCAGAAAGCTGGGTCTCCGTCAAAGATCATGGGTCTTGCAGCAGGACAATGAAATCAAACACTTCAAAAAGCATCCAGGAATGGTTCAAGACAAAACGCTGGACTGTTCTGAAGTGGCCAGCAATGAGTCCAGATCTAAATCCCATTGAACACCTGTGGGGAGATCTGAAAACAGTAGTTGGGAGAAGGCACCCTTCAAATCTGGGAGAACTGGAGCAATTTGCACAAGAAGAGTGGGCCAAACTGCCAGTAGAGAGGTGTAGGGAGCTCATCCATGGCTATAGGAAGCCTTGTTTGCACTTATTTAGTCCAAAGGTTGTGCTACTAAATATTAAATCTTGGGTGTCAATAATTTTTTCAATGCCATTTCTTTTTGCGTTCTGATTTTAAAGGATAAATTAACTTCTGAATAAAAAAAAGGTTCTGTAATATTAACAGTGAAATAAAGAATTGTGGACACCAAACACTTGTCATTTTCAACTTATTTTTTAGAGAAAATTGTGTTATTTGAAAAAAGTGCAAGGGTGCCAATATTTTTGGCCATGACTGTAAGTTCTAAGCTCTAGGGTTTTTAATGCAAATGTTGACAGTTCAATGTGTAAGCAGGATGAACTTGAAGGAATTATTACCCTCGCAGGAGGAGAGGGTATTGCATTTGGGTCCGTTTGTTTGTTTGTTTGTCTGTTTGTACGCACAGAATAAATATGATTTTCTCGGCAACCGTTGGTCCGATTGACAGGAAATTTCCACCATAGGTGCAACTCCACTTGCAGAATTTTTAAATGATAATTATGACGTCATAGGTCACGTGGTATGGGCGCCATCTTCGAAAAAACGAAAAAACCTTGCACCTCTATATCTCTGAAAGCACCACATAGAAAAAATTGAGACATGGCTCATTGCAAAGAACTCTCCATAGGGGATAACATATGTTAATGATGGTGTCATAGGTGCCTCCGTTATGACGTCATAATTCGATAAGTACAAAACTCCATCCGATCAAGATGAAATTTATTGAGCGTCATCTAGGGATAAGTTTGTGGAGAAAAAAATAATAATTATGACGTCATAGGTCACGTGGTATGCCCGCCATCTTGGAAAAGCCGAAAATTTTTGCACCTCTATATCTCTGAAAGTGCTGCATAGAAAAGATTGAGACATGGCTCATTGTAAAGAACTCTCCATGGGGAATAAAATATGTTACTGATGATGTCATAGGTGCCTCCATTATGACGTCATAATTCGACAAGTACAAAACTTCTTCGGATCAAGATGAAATTTCTTGAGTGTCATCTAGGGATAAATTGGTGGAGAAAAAAATATAATGATGACGTCATCGGTCACATGGTTCGCCTGCCATATTTGTTTTTAACACAAAACCCTTAAAAACCACTGAAAACACATCCTGGCGAGGGTCTGCAATCTCTGATTGCTCTTTCTTGTTACTGTTTGTAATCCCGATGTAATATGCACTAATGCGCTTGGTTTAGTCCAATAAAAGCCTAAAGGTTTGGTTACCATAGCCAAGCGTTGACCTCAACTACAACATATATATATATATATATATATATATATATATATATATATATATATTGTTGTGGATCTCTCGAGCCCGTCGACGTACAGAGGGGGGTTAAACCCTTTCCCCCCTTCGAGCTTCGAGTCCACGAGGCCCAGTCGCCACCCCTGTAGCGAGCGTGTGGAAGGGTATCTGGTTGAGTCCCTACGTACCTTCGATACACACGCCGCCACGAGAACGGGGACTGGACCTCACACGGGTCACGCTAATCTGATACGCCAAGCGGTTCGTGTGTCACGTGACCCATGCCGTTAATTCCTGTTGAACCTGATTTGAGCGGTTTTATTCATGTGATGCTAGGCCAATGGTGTGAAATGATGCGCACGGTCAAATGGAAGGAAGAACACAGGTTTATTTACAATTATACAGTGATCAGGGTAAAGAGAAGAGACACAGAGCAGATACTTAGTCAATCTTACTTAATCCCCGGACAAGGGCCCACTCACTCACGCGGGAAAAAGGAGGAAGAAAAAAGTATGCGCTCCAAATGCGTCCTGGCGCCGTTCGCCCCGGACAGCTCGCCGGGCATGGCCCTCGAAGTGTTTGTGGCACGACCGGCACGTGTGCAGGGAGCTCGTTGGCGTCTGTGGCCCCGGGATGGATCGTCTTCGCAAGCGCCGTTATCAGGCAGCAGAGCGCAGGGCACAGGGAGAGTTCTTGCACAGAGAGAGAGCTATAACAAGCAACTGACTGACTTCACTCACGCCGGGTCACTCCTCTGACTCAGCTCTGACTCAGCTCTTTCTGGGTCTCTCAGACAAAAGCTCTGACTGGGTGACTTCACTCTCTCTCTGGGTCCTTGGGGCACTGGCGACGACTGGGGCACTGAGACTCACTCCGACTGGCGCGGGGGCAGTCTCTGACTCACTGCGTGACTTGTAGACTCGTGACTCACTGGGGCACTCTCTCCTGCGGGGGGCCCGGGGCAGGGTTTTATAGCCCCGTCCCAGAGTCTTACCCGAATGTTCCAAGCCCCTCTTCTGGCTGCTGTTGTTAGCCACTCCCCTTGAGCTCCGATTGGCTGCTCGCCGCTTACCGGCCACTCCCCTGCAGCTCCTCCTTCGGGCCTGCCAGACTTGTTCTAGGCATAGCACATGGCATTCTAGCCCAATCGAGGCCTACACTTACTGGCCTGCTCAACGCATACTAACACAGGAAAGGAGACTATGCTTAACATTTACTAAGAAATAACTGAATTAAGCGAGGCTACATGTTGTGGTGCAACTACCTACGAGGGGGGTTATCCTCTATTCACAAAACCGCAACACTATATATATATATATGTATGTATATATATATATATATATATATATATATATATATATATATATATATATACACACATATACCCAAGAGTTGCTACACTTATTTTAGGTAGGGCCTTGAGTCCAAATCCCACTTTACCTTCTCTGATAAAGATTGTGCTTCCCAATGCTCCACTTGGTAATCAAAACGGCCGAGCGATGCTGCAAGTGGAACGTTGCCTCATGTTTAACCATAACAAAATGGTGATCAGGTTGAAATCCCCGTCACTCGTTACACACTGTGTCTAACCAATGGAAAAAGATGATCGAAACTAGTTACACACTATGTCTAACCTATAAATACTACAGATGTAACTAGAAAGCATCTGAAAATGCAAAGCCCGTCCGTGAACGTTTGTATTCAGACATCTTCTTCTTCTGTATGCTCAACATAACAAAACAAATATATATATATATTTTTTTGACGATTTTATGCAGCCTTCACCTTTGAGCTTTAGATCTCAGCTTTTATCTTTTTATTGGTGAACCAATTATGTGACCCAATATGCAAATTCTTTAAATTTCAGGTCAATAAGGTGAAAATTGTCGATTTTAGGTAACCTTGAACTTTGACCTTTTGATCGAAAAAAAAAACAATCGGCTTCTAGCTTTTGATTGGTGAACCAATTATGTGACCCAATATGCAAATTGTTTAAATTTCAGGTCAATCAGGTGAAAATTGTCGATTTTAGGTAACCTTGAACTTTGACCTTTTGATCGAAAAAAACAACAATCGGCTTCTAGCTTTTGATTGGTGAACCAATTATGTGACCCAATATGCAAATTCTTTAAATTTCAGGTCAATCAGGTGAAAATTGTCGATTTTAGGTAACCTTGAACTTTGACCTTTTGATCAAAAAAATAAAACAATTGGCTTCTAGCTTTTGATTGGTGACCCAATTATGTGACCCAATATGCAAATTCTTTAAATTTCAGGTCAATCAGGTGAAAATTGTCGATTTTAGGTAACCTTGAACTTTGACCTTTTGATCGAAAAAAACAAAACAATCGGCTTCTAGCTTTTGATTGGTGAACCAATTATGTGACCCAATATGCAAATTCTTTAAATTTCAGGTCAATCAGGTGAAAATTGTCGATTTTAGGTAACCTTGAACTTTGACCTTTTGATCAAAAAAATAAAACAATTGGCTTCTAGCTTTTGATTGGTGACCCAATTATGTGACCCAATATGCAAATTCTTTAAATTTCAGGTCAATCAGGTGAAAATTGTCGATTTTAGGTAACCTTGAACTTTGACCTTTTGATCGAAAAAAACAAAACAATCGGCTTCTAGCTTTTGATTGGTGACCCAATTATGTGACCCAATATGCAAATTCTTTAAATTTCAGGTCAATCAGGTGAAAATTGTCGATTTTAGGTAACCTTGAACTTTGACCTTTTGATCAAAAAATAAAACAATTGGCTTCTAACTTTTGATTGGTGAACCAATTCAGTGACACAATATGCAAATTCTTAAAATTTCAGGTCAATCTGATGAAAATGGATGATTTATGTGATGCTGGCCTTTGACCTTTTCATCTTTTGACCAAATTATTAATTTGCCTACTCCATATTCTAATAATAAAGTTTGTTGAAAATTTCTTGACAAAACTCAAATGGTAAGGTGAAATTTCAGGTTAACTAGATGAAAATGGATGATTTATGTGAACCTGGACCTTTGACCTTTTGATCTAAAAAAAACAAAACAATCACCTTCTAGCTTTTGATTGGTGAACCAATTGAGTGACCCAATATGCAAGTTCTTAAAATTTCAGGTCAATCTGATGAAAATTGATGATTTATGTGAAGCTGACCTTTGACCTTTTGATCTAAAAAAAAAAACAATCACCTTCTAGCTTTTGATTGGTGAACCAATTGAGTGACCCAATATGCAAGTTCTTAAAATTTCAGGTCAATCTGATGAAAATTGATGATTTATGTGAAGCTGACCGTTGACCTTTTGATCTAAAAAAAAAAAAATCACCTTCTAGCTTTTGATTGGTGAATCAATTGAGTGACCCAATATGCAAGTTCTTAAAATTTCAGGTCAATCTGATGAAAATTGATGATTTATGTGACGCTGACCTTTGACCTTTCGACCAAATTGTCAATTTGCCGTATCCATATCATAATAAAGCTTTGTTGAAAATTTGATGATAATAGCTCAACTATTAAAAAGGTTATGGCCCAGACAGACACAGACACACACAGAGAGACAGACAGACCATTCTAACCAGACTGGCACTCTGCAGAGTGCGTACCTCCGCCAGGTGAACAGTTTTCGCTTTGTATCCGACTGATAGACCGAATCTCGATCCAGACTTGACCCAAAATCGAATTGCCTTGTGATTGTCACTTACCAACTCATACACCAAAGCTTGTAATAAGTCATCCACAACTTTTTTGAATATCATGCTATATATCGATTTTCACCCAAACAATCAAGAATGAAGTCATTTTAAAAATTAAATAATTCTCGTATCCACATCTGTATTGGGATCTTCACCAAAATTGAATAATTTCGACCTTGTCACAAACCCAACCTGTCCATCAAGGTTCGTCCGAATGTGTCCATAACTTATTGAGATATCCGGGTCACAGACAGACAGACAGACAAGGGTGAAAGCATAACGTCCACCTTCGGTGGCTGAGATAATAACTCACTGCATGCTAGCCCCTCCCCCAAGGCCACGCCCACCCAACTCCCCACCCTTGGGGCGGGGCGTAAGGAGAAACGTTAACCTTTCATTGAAGTTAACAAACCTCTGTGAAACACTAGCGAATAACACACAGCAGACAGAAGTTTCTTATCCACTGTTAGCTATTCTCCCATAAAATAATCTTTGGTTAGTTATTTAGAACGAGCCTTTGTTTAAATTTATTTGGAATACTTCCCCAAAAAACCTGTCTAACTATAAACAAAATAGATAATTAAAGTAGAAACTGAAATGAATAAGTTATGAACACAATTAAAGTGGGAAGGAAGAAGAGGCCAACCCCCGATACCGCAGACAGAGGTTCTGGTTTCTAGAGCACAGACAGAGGTTGTGGCTTCGTTCGAGTTCTGGCGCTTCCCATTCATAAGGACAAGTCGAAGGCGAATTCCCATTGAGTGAATGTGAACTGCTGCGGATCGCGGTCTCCGTCCTTCGTCTAGTCTTCCTGCTTAGCCTTAAACCTCTCCAGGTAAATGGCCGATGGAGAATCTTCTTTCGGAATGTCCCCGTGCCCCTCGAGTTCCTGTTTAACGGGATTTCGGAGGAGCCGCCGATGGAGTCAGGTGTCCCGTTCGTGGAGCGAGAGCGAGCGAGAGGCCCGGGTGTTGGTCATAAATACCGGGGGGACCATCGGGATGGTGTATGAGGACAACGGTACGTTCGTACCCCTTTACGTGCCGATCGTGTGGTATGGGTACCATGGACAGTGTGCATTGCATTATACGCGCTGATCGCCTCGGTCGGATGTGAGTTGTGCTGATGATTTGGACCTTATGACCAAGTCTATTTAATATGCCAAATATGCCAGACATGTGTGAGCCATGCTGGATATGTAGGACATGTTGTGTTGACGACTGACCATGATATTCCTGATATATATATATATATATATATATATATATATATATATATATATATATATATATATATATATATATATATATATATATATATATATATATATATATAACCCGGTGTGTACCCCGGTTTAGAATAGGTACACCGTATCCCTGCATATCGTAAGAGGCGACTAAGAGGGTTGGCGTCAGGAAGGGCATCCGGCCATAAAAACATTGCCTCAAAAAGAGAACCATGACAATTACAACTACAGTTAAGCCCAAAATGATTCATACCCGATGAAAAATCTGAGGTTTTTGCATTTATCTCATACTTACAAGCTAAAGTGGTGGAACTTTCACTTCAGGCAAGGACATTTAGTTGGCATGAACAAATCCACATTATATTTTGGCTCAACATTATTGGCATAACAATTAATGTTAATAGTTTTTGTTTTTATGCCTGTCTAAAATTATTCATACCCCATACCATGTCTCAGAATTGAGGCCAATGTTTGTGATGATGCACATTCTTTTGACATTCCTCAGATTCTTTATAATGTTATGCAATTATTCCAAGATGTGTGCATAAAATCTGAATACAATACAAATGTGGTCTATTGAATGTACAGCGAGGAATGTTATAGAACAGCACTCTGCTTTTAGACTACTAGGGCATGCCCGTACGTGGGTGCCCGTTCCTTGCCAAAAAAAAAAAAAAACGCTACCCGTACGCTCTACCCCGCCCGTACGCCCGTACGCCCGTAAACAAAAAAAACAACGCTCTTCGCTTCCGCCCTTCGCTCTGGGAGAAATAATGCGCATAAGAAATCGAGAAATTATTATTTTCTCCGGAAGAAATCGAATTACGAACCGTAATGGCGCACGCGCTCGGCTCGGCTCGCAACAACGCGTTCTGTGATTGGCTGCCGGAAGTGAAGTCTTCACTGTCCGGAAGGTCGCAAATCGCAGTTACGATGAATCGCAAATTAGTTTTATTTAGTTTTAAAACATAGTTTAACGCCAACATAGTTTGCCAACGTGAAATAAATGAATACGCTCTCAAATGTGCCGTCCGAGGCAGAGTCTGTTCGCCACGTTCGGCACACGTGATAGCTCGCTGCTCTCTGATTGGTTGAATCGTTTTTTGGACATAGCTCGCTAACTACTTGTCCGATTAATATGAAACCTTGAAAAGGCACATCCTCGGGTCCCCAGCAATATACCTGGCAAGTTTCAAGTATATCGGACCCGTGGTTGTCGAGAAACAGCGGTCACAGACAAACAAACACACACACAGACACACACACACACACGCAGAGATTGCTGGAATTATAGATAGATAAATTAAGGGGAGCTGATGCAATCATTCTCAGTTCATAGTCAGCATGGCGAAAAAGAAAGAACTCGGTGAGGACCTTCGGTTGTGCATTGTGAATGCTCACAAGGAGGGGAAAGGCTACAAAGCTATTTCGAAGCAATTCCGAGTGCCAGTTGCCACCATACAAAGCATAATTAGGAAGTACAAGGAGTTCCACACTGTAAAAAACATTGAAGCACGTGGTCGGAAGCCAAAGGTGTCACCTCGTCTGGCAAGAAAAGTATGGCGAGAGGCCAACAACAATCCACGGATCACCATCAAGGCTCTCCTGAACAACCTTGGTGAGTCTGGGACCAAGATATCAAGGCAGACACTCCAGCGGACGTTGCACAAGGGGGGACTCCATGGACGCCGACCAAGAAAGACTCCACTCCTGAAACAGAGGCATAGAGAAACTCGTCTGGCATTTGCAAGAGCACACCTGGACAAAGATCCAAGCTTTTGGTCATCGGTTCTGTGGTCGGATGAGACAAAAATGGAGCTTTTCGGGCACAGAGATGTTGCTTTCGTTTGGCGAAAAAAAGGTAAAGCATACAACCCGAATAACACAGTCCCCGACCGTCAAGTATGGAGGCGGGAGCATAATGCTTTGGGGATGTTTCTCAGCCAGTGGGCCCGGCAATCTCGTCAAAGTGGATGGCATCATCAAAAAGGAGCAGTACATCAAGATCCTTGAGGAAAACATCAAACAGTCCGCAGAGCAACTTCACCTCGGGCAGCATTGGACGCATCAGCAGGACAACGATCCAAAACATACCGCCAAGTCAGTCAAGAAATGGTTCCGGGATAATGATGTAGACGTTCTAGAGTGGCCAAGCCAAAGTCCGGACCTCAACCCAATCGAGAATCTGTGGAGGGAGCTCAAGACACGAATGATGGCAAGGAAGCCTTCCAACCTCAAAGACCTGGAGACCTTCGCGAAGGAGGAGTGGGCCAAAATCCCTGTAGAGACATGCAAAAACCTTGTGAGGAAGTATAAGAACCGTTTGGAGGCTGTGATCACAAACAGAGAATTTTTCGTTGATTACTGAATGTGACTTTGAACTGATCTAAGCAAGGGTATGAATAATTCTGGACATGACATTTTTGGTAAATCTGTCAATAAAATACCGCCGAAACAATGTATTTCTTGAAATGTCTCTTGCAGTGATTCTTTCAGCTGTTTGTCACATTCTTATGTAACGTAAGCCACAAGTAACTCATTTCTCAAATAACACGATTCAAAATACTCCGAATTTGGTAAGGGTATGAATAATTTTGCGCTTAACGGTACATATGGGCAGGGTACAGCCCGAAGTACCCCGTGGGGGACCTCACGCCCTCTCGTCAAAACTCAAGGTGGGGAACCCGATCGTAGCAAGGGTGGAAATCACTCCATTTATGACGACGAAACATCTGATGCCCGACGCGGAGATCGGATTCTGAGGTTTGGGACATGGAATGTAGGGACAATGACAGGGAGATCAGGAGAAGTGGTGGATGTATTGGTCAGAAGAAGAGTGGACATATGTTGTGTGCAGGAGACGAGATGGAAGGGAAGTGGTGTGAGAATGGTGAAGGGTAGGCAGGGACAGAAATCCAAGTTTGTGTGGCAAGGGTGCCCAGAAGGCGAGCACGGTGTTAATGTCCTGTTTTCTGAGGAGTTTGTAGACAGTGTGGTGAGTGTGAGGAGAGTGAGTGAAAGGTTGATGATGGTGAAAATGATGATTGGAAAGCTCTTGGTGAACGTCATCTCGGGATATGCTCCGTGGGTTGGTCGGAGCGATGAAGAGAAGGACAAGTTCTGGTGTGCAATAGAGAAGCTGATGGAAAACGTGAAAGATGAGGAAGTTGTTGTGGTAGTAGGAGACCTAAATGGACATGTGGGAAGGAGTATGGACGGTTTTGAGGGAGTTCATGGGGGTTACGGATATGGTGTGAGAAATGGAGAAGGTGAAAGGCTTTTGGAGTTTGCTGATGGAGCTGATTTGTTGATTTGTAATACTCAGTTCCAGAAAGGGGATAATAAGCTTGTTACATACACGTCAGGTGGGTGAACGACAACCGTTGACTACCTGATGGTGCGTAGGCGAGAAAGGGGGCACCTTCGGGACACAAAGGTGATCCCGGGGGAGGAGGCTGTTTCACAACACCACTTGGTTGTCTGCGACATAAGGGTGAAAGGTGCGAGGAGAGCTCGGCGGGTGAAGTACCAACCGAGAATGAAGGTGTGGAGGTTGAAAGAGGTGACAGTGAGGGAGGCATTAAAAGAGAGGCTGAGTAGGGAAGAGAATGATGTGGTTGAGCTTGAAAGTGGTTGGATGTCAATGAAAGATAGTCTGTTGGGAGCCGTTGGTGAGGTATGTGGATGGACAAAAGGACCACCGAGGCACTCGGAAACATGGTGGTGGGATGATGAAGTTGGAAAGAGGATTGACGAGAAGAGGAAGATGTTCAAGGAGTGGCAGAAGGTGAAGGGGACGGGAGCAGAAAGAGCAGAGCATGAAAGTTATAAGGCAGCCAAGAAGGCTGCAAAGAAAGAGGTAGCAAAGGCGCAGGAGGCATGTCGGAAAATGTTTGGAGAACGCTTGGATTTGGAAGAGGGTCAGAGAGCGGTATTCAGGATTGCAAAGCAGACAGCGAAAGAGAGGTGCGATGTGATGGGGGTGAATTGCTTGAAGGATGAAATGGGACAAATCGTTGTTGACCCAGATGGAATTAAAGGAAGATGGAAGAGATATATGGAAATGCTGTTGAATGCAGAGAATGAATGGGATGGCAACATAGAGAGTAACCCAGTTTTAGGACCGGCAGAGAAGATAACCGAGTAGGAAGTTGAGGAAGCGATAAAAGCAATGAAGAGTAGAAAAGCGGAGGGCCGACGGGAGTTGTGGGAGATATGTTGAAGGCAGCTGGAAATTGGGGTGTGAAGAGAATGACAGAGATCTGCAATCTGGTGGTGAAAGAAAGCTGCATTCCAGTGGATTTGGAACTGAGTACCCTCGTCCCTCTATACAAGGGGAAAGGTGACCCTCTGAACTGTGGCTCGTATCGAGCGATAAAGTTATTGGAGCATGGAATGAAGGTATTGGAAAGGGTGTTGGAGAGGAGGATAAGGAAGAAAGTGAAGATTGACGAAATGCAGTTTGGATTTATGCCAGGAAGAGGAACGACAGACGTGCTTTTTATTGTGAGGCAGTTGCAGGAGAAGTACATGGAGAAGAGGAAGAAGTTGTTTCTTGGGTTTGTTGATCTGGAGAAAGCATTCGATATGGTTCCACGCGAAGTATTGACATGGGCATTGAGGAAGTTAGGAGTGGAGGAATGGTTGGTCAGAGTCGTGATGGCAATGTACAAATGAGCGCTCACAGCTGTAAGGACGAAGCACGGGAACAGTGGTGAGTTTGAGGTGAAGGTGGGAGTGCATCAGGGGTCGGTACTAAGTCCACTACTATTTGTAGCTGTGATGGAGTTGCTGGCTCAGAACGTAAAGGAGGGTTTACCGTGGGAGTTGTTGAATGCAGATTATCTGGTGTTAATTGCAGAAAGTATGGATGGACTGAAGGAGAAGATGAACAAGTGGAAGGAATGTATGGAGACAAAAGGTCTGAAGGTGAATATCAGAAAGACGAAGGTGATGGCAAGTGGTAAAGCATGTGGTGAGGTGGAAAGAATGGGGAAGTGGCCGTGTGCTGTGTGCAGGAAGGGTGTCGGAGTGAATTCCATTCAATGTACAATGTGCGTTGAGTGGGTTCGTCAAAAATGTAGTGGTTTGAGAGGGTCATTAACCAGTGTGGCAGCTACATTCAAGTGTAAGGTGTGCACAGAGGGAGCTGCAGATGGAGGAAATGTTGAGTTGGATCTTGGAGATGGCGTGAAGCTTGAAGGTGTGAAAACATTTTGTTACCTCGGAGACATGCTGAATGGAGAAGGTGGATCAGACTCGGCAACGGTTGCTGGAGTGAGATGTGCATGGAAGAAGTTTCGGGAACTGAGTGGCGTGCTGACGAGGAGGGGAGTGTCATTGAAGCTGAAGGGAAAGGTGTATGCTGCATGTGTGAGAAGTGTTATGATTTATGGGAGCGAGACATGGGTAATGAACGTACAGCAGCAACGAAGGCTGGAAAGGGTGGAAATGCGAATGGTTCGGTGGATGTGTGGAGTATCGTTGAGAGAGATGAAGACAAATGATGAATGGCGAAAGATGATGGGAATATAGCCTGTGATGGATGCTGTGAAAAGAAACAGTTTGAGATGGTTTGGTCATGTGTTGAGGAAGGATGAAAGTGACTGGTTGAGAAGAGTGATGGAAATGAATGTAGAAGGAAGTAGAGGACGGGGAAGACCGAGAAAGACTTGGCTAAAGATGGTCGAAGAAGAAATGCTGGCAAGGGGGTTAACAAGGGGAGATGCAGAAAATATGGCAAAATGGAGAACATTGTCATGGGGACCGCAAGGCTAACCCCCACTCTTGCAGAGAAAATGGCCTTTAAAATGCCTGTTGTTGTTGTTGTATATACTAGGGCATGCCCGTACTATATATATATCTAAAATTATATCCCCCCCCTCTATTTACATGAAATGGTTTGGTCCATTCGCAAAGCCAAAGCGAACGGCTTGCGAGTACGGTGACAATCCCCCCCTCTATTTACATGAAATGGTTTGGTCCAAAGCGAACGGCTTGCGAGTACGGTGACAATCCCCCCCTCTATTTACATGAAATGGTTTGGTCCAAAGCGAACGGCTTGCGGAGTTTGGTAAAGAAATCGCCATAGCTCGGTAACTACTTGTCCGATTAATATGAAACCTTGAAAAGGCACATCCTCAGGTCCCCAGCAATATACCTGGCAAGTTTCAAGTATATCGGACCCGTGGTTGTCGAGAAACAGCGGTCACAGACAAACAAACACACAGACACACAGACACACAGACACACACACACACAGAGATTACTGGAATTATAGATAGACTAGGACGTGCCCGTACGTGGGTGCCCGTTCCTTGCCAAAAAAAAAAAAAAAATGTCTTTGGGCGTGCCCATGGGCCCATGGGCGTGCCCGTAAGTGCGTGATGTGACCGTACAATGAATGTATCGTCCCGACGCCGCAGCTCGGATGGCGCTGCAGTTAATCGGGCCTGTATCGGCAGAGTTATTATAAACGTGTACTACAATCGATCGTACCTTACAGCGTCTGCTCGCCACGTTCAGCATCAGTACGTCGTCACTATGACTATCCGTAAGTCCGGAAGTGACGTCCTCATTTGACTGTCCGGAAGGTCGCATATCGCAGTTACGATGAATCGCAAATTAGTTTTAATTAGTTTTAAAACATAGTTTAACGCCAACATAGTTTGCCAACGTGAAATAAATGAATACGCTCTCAAATGTGCCGTCCGAGGCAGAGTCTGTTCGGCACGTTCGGCACACGTGATAGCTCGCTGCTCTCTGATTGGTTGAATCGTTTTTTGGACATAGCTCGGTAACTACTTCTCCGATTAATATGAAACCTTGAAAAGGCACATCCTCAGGTCCCCAGCAATATACCTGGCAAGGTTAAAGTATATCGGACCCGTGGTTGTCGAGAAACAGCGGTCACAGACACACAGACATACACACAGACAAACACACACACAGAGATTACTGGAATTATAGATAGACTAGGACGTGCCCGTACGTGGGTGCCCGTTCGGAAAAACATTCCAAACCGCGTGGCAGTAACGACCACAGAACCCCCCCCCTCTATTTACATGAAATGGTTTGGTCCATTCGCAAAGCCAAAGCGAATGACCACAGAACCCCCCCCTCTATTTACATGAATGGTTTGGTCCATTCGCAAAGCCAAAGCGAACGGCGAACGGCTAAATCGCCATAGCTCGGTAACTACTTCTCCGATTAATATGAAACCTTGAAAAGGCACATCCTCAGGTCCCCAGCAATATACCTGGCAAGTTTCAAGTATATCGGACCCGTGGTTGTCGAGAAACAGCGGTCACAGACAAACACACACACACACACACACACACACACACACACACACACAGACACACACACACACACAGAGATTACTGGAATTATAGATAGACTAGGGCATGCCCGTACTATATATATATCTAAAATTATATCCCCCCCCTCTATTTACATGAAATGGTTTGGTCCAAAGCGAACGGCTTGCGAGTACGGTGACAATCCCCCCCTCTATTTACATGGAATGGTTTGGTCCAAAGCGAACGGCTTGCGAGTACGGTGACAATCCCCCCCCCCCCCCTCTATTTACATGAAATGGTTTGGTCCAAAGCGAACGGCTTGCGGAGTTTGGTAAAGAAATCGCCATAGCGTGCACAAACGCGCAGGAAAGCGAAAGAATCGCAAATTAGTTTTAATTAGTTTTAAAACATAGTTTAACGCCAACATAGTTTGCCAACGTGAAATAAATGAATACGCTCTCAAATGTGCCGTCCGAGGCAGAGTCTGTTCGCCACGTTCGGCACACGTGATAACTCGCTGCTCTCTGATTGGTTGAATCGTTTTTTGGACATAGCTCGGTAACTACTTGTCCGATTAATATGAAACCTTGAAAAGGCACATCCTCGGGTCCCCAACAATATACCTGGCAAGTTTCAAGTATATCGGACCCGTGGTTGTCGAGAAACAGCGGTCACAGACAAACACACAGACATACACACATACACACACACACACACACACAGAGATTACTGGAATTATAGATAGATATATATATATGGGGGTTATTATGGAGGTTATGTGTGGATGGAGGTTATGTGTTCACCCCTGTTTGTTTGTGAACAAAATATCTCACAAAGTTTTTTTGTTTTTTTTGTTTTGTATACTGAATCGAGGCTCGTGAAAGAGCTAACATTGATTTCACAAACAAATCAACCAGACAAACAAAATATATAAAAAGAGGGAGCGGAAGACAAGATGGGGAGAGAAGGGGAAGCACACACAAACACAACATTTGAGAGCAGGGAGAAGTGTGGGAGGGAGAGGGCTTGGGGGGAGGAGGCGTGGGAAGGGGGGGGGGGGGAGGGAGAGGTATAAAACACAAGGGGACCGAAATTAGCAGGGGTACAAAAGATCAAGGTTTTGGATGGGGGAAGATAAGAGATGGGGGTGAACAGCTGTTTTAAAGACCTGGAGGGTGGAGTGGGATTGAAGAGAGTGAGTGAGTTTGTTCCAGAGGCGGGAGAAAAGAGGAATGAAGGAGTGAAGGTGAGCAGAAAGTCTTGATTTTGGCAGTTTAACCATAAGAGGGTTGCAGGCAGATCTTGTGCGATCTGTAGGAATATTTGGGGGACAGAGCCCAGAGAGAGCTGGGGGGGCGGGGGGGCAAGGCCAGAGAGGAGTCGGTAGAAGACGGAAAGACCACCAACCTGCCTGCGGTGAGTGAGTGAGAGGCCTTTGGAGTTAGCTTCATCGCGGGAGATTCCAATGATTCTGAACGCTTTGGTTTCAACAGCGTGAAGACGAGCTAGGCGTGAGGCAGGAGCACCAGACCAGAGGGGAGAGCAGTATTCCATAGAGCTGCGGATGAAAGCCTTGTAAGTTGTGGACGGATTCAGAAGAAATTTGGCAGAGATGTAGCTGTATGTGACAAGGACGAAATGATTCGATTTTGGTGAAGATCCGGATTCGGATCCGGCTAGTAGAATTTATTAAGTGATTCTTCACCATTGAGTGATAGGGCCAAAAACGAGACATAGCAGGATATCTCAAAAAGTTATGGACGGATTTGGACGAAACTTGGTGGAGAGGTTGTGTGTGTGACAAGGACTAATCCATTCGATTTTGGTGAAGATCTGAATATGGATTCGGATACGATAATTATTTAACTTTTAAGTGATTCTTCACCATTCAGAGATCGGCTGAAAAGAGATATATAACATGATATTTAAAAAAAGTTATGGATGAGTTATGACTAAATTTGGTGGATGAGTTGGTTTGGTGACAAGAACAAGCCGATTAGATTTTGGTTCAGGTCCGAATCCAGATCCGGCCTATCAGTGGGATAGAAACCATAAACTGTTCAGCCTTTAAACTTTAACAAATAATTAATAAACTTTAAACATAAACTTTATTTAATAAATAAAACATAAACTTTAAATAAGCCATAAACTTTAAACTCATTTTGCAATAAATGTTCGTTTTCCATGAATCGTCCAACACTTTCTAAAATCCAAACTCACCCCTCCCCACCTAATCTCCCCCATCACCCATCCCTTTCAAATCGCCCCCCTTGACCCTTCCCTCCTAAACTCCCCCTCACCCCTCCTCTTCCAAACTCCCCTTCACTCTGCCCCTCCTAAATAGACCCCTCACCCTTCCCCTTCAAAACTCCCCCCTTCCCCTCCCCTTCAAATCTCCCCACCCTCCTTTTTTCTCCAATTCTCCCCTCTCACCCCTCCTCTTCAAAGCGTCCTCCCTGCTTCCTCTCCCTTCCAACTCTCACCTCCATCTCCTCCAACCTTCTTCCTCGCTCTGCCCCCCCTCAAACAACACCTCACTGTGCCTCACCCAATAACCATCAAACCTTTTGTCCTCCTCATCCTTCCCTTTCTCCAAGCTAATCTGAAATCTCTGACACACTATCAACAGCTCTCCCTACCTACCTCCTCCTCCTCTTCCACATCTTACCCTATCTCTCCCCTGTCCTGTCCTGTATCCGATGCTCCCCCTTCCTCTTCCTTCACGGTATGGACCTCAAACGTCCGGGGCCTTCGCTCAAACTTGACTGATCTCTCCAGACAGCTTGCTTCTGACAAACCAGACTTGATCTGCTCAACAGAAACTTTCCTCCTTCAAGATGTCTCTGATTCCTTAATATCTCTCCCTGGTTACTCCCTCCTCCGGTATGATAGACCTGAGCCTCGTCCTGGAGGTGGGGTTGCTATCTTTATCAAAAACTGTCTTCCTCACTCTCCCTGCACTGCCCTCTCTCTACCCCACCCCCAGGAGTACCTCTGGCTACGGCTTCCTCCCCGCTCTCACCTTTTGTTGATATGTATGTTGTACCGTCCACCAAACAGTGATGACTCCATCTACATCTCGCTGTCTGATAACATGGACCAACTTCTATCTACTCATCCCAACTCTCTCTTCCTCATATGTGGTGATTTCAATTGTCATCATGTCAGCTGGCTGGGTGTGGGTACCTCTCTCACCAGCCATGGCTCCTCAGCAAAGGACTTCTGCGACTCATTGGGACTGATACAATATGTCAATTTCCCGACCCGGATCTCAGTCAACGGAGCATCTTCTCTTCTAGACTTGGTTATGACAAACTTCCCTGCAAATGTCTACTGCTCTTCTCCAATCGGTTCTTCTGACCATATGCTTGTTAAAGTGGACATCTCTCTGGCCATTCTCAGAGAGCCTCCTCTGCGTCGACGAGTCTGGCATTTCACTCAGGCCAACTGGCACGGTCTTCAAGCAGCCATCAATCATCTGGACTGGTCTCCCATCTCTGCTGCCTCTGACATCAACTCATTCTGGGAATTCTTCCAAAGTAAATTGCTCTCTCTCATGCACAGATTTATCCCATCTCGTCTTCAGTTGTCATGCCCTTCCTCCCGCCCATGGTACATGGAATCTTGTGGTGAGCCACTTGCTCTGAAATAACTTGCCTTCGCCTCCTTGAAGGCAAATCCAATGGAAGGAAATCTCATTTCCTTTCACAAATCCCGGAACAAGTGTGTGTCTACCCTCAGGAGAGCCAAGAAACAATATCTCTCTACTCTCAAGAGGGAACTCTCAAACCTGTCTCCCTTGACCAAATCCTGGTGGCGTCTTGTCAAATATGCTTCTGGTGTTTGTTCCTCCTCCATCCCCTCCCTTACCTCAAACAGCTACACAGCTGACTCCGCACGTGAAAAATCTGAATCCCTAAACTCTGTGTTTGCCTCAAAATCGTGTGTTCCAAACCCATCGCTCTCTGTACCCCCTTTCCCCGTCAATCCCAGCTGCTCCTGGACAGTGTGTCCTTTTCTCCTGACAAGGTGGAGATGTTTCTGTCAATCCTCGACTCTGATTTTGCAACTGGACCAGATGGCATCAGCCCACGGGTCCTAAAATCCTGCTCTGCCGCTTTTCACACCCTCTCTCTGTTCTCTTCACCGTCTCTTTTGCTCAAGGTCATCTGCCATCAGCTTGGAAATCAGCCAACATTACCGCTTTGCACAGAAAAGATTCAAAAACAGATCCTTCCAACTACAGACCAATCAGCCTTCTCCCAATTATCAGCAAAGTCATGGAATCCATCATTGCTTCGGATATCAAATCCTTCCTCTTCTCCAATCGCTTGATCTCTGATTATCAATTTGGTTTCAGACCAGGTCACTCTACTCTGGACATGCTGCTTCTGCTGTCTTAACAATGGATGGAGGTCCTCAATATCAAACAGGAAATTAGAACTGTTTCCCTTGACATATCACGTGCCTTCGATACGGTCTGGCACTCCGCTCTGCTCACCAAAATTTCATCCTATGGTATCCATGGAAATCTCCACGAATGGCTTGCGGACGTCCTCTCTGGTCGTAGTCAACATGTGGCCTTGAATGGTTTCTCTCATCTCCCCTTCCTGTTCAGGCTGGAGTTCCCCAAGGCAGTGTTCTGGGCCCTGTGCTTTTTCTGGTCTTCATCAATGATCTCTCCGACTCTCTGGAAAATCCTCTCTATCTCTTTGCTGGTGACTCCACTCTCTGCTGCTCCATTCCTCATCCCTCAGATCGGCAGTTTGCAGCCTCCTCACTCTCTGCAGACCTGGCCAAAATTACAGACTGGTCAAACAAGTGGCACATGTCTATCAATCCTGACAAATCTCACACTCTCACTATGTCTCTCAGAAAAGACCGACTGGAAAACCCTCCCATCTACTTTCTGAACAATCCTCTCCAAGAAGTTCTGTCACTCAAGCTTTTGGGTCTCACTATCTGCCTTGATATTTCCTGGGAAAACCACATTTCTAAGCTGGCCTCCAAAGCCAGTAGCTGACTGGGCATCCTCCATCGTGCGAAGTCCTTCCTTGGCACACCTGAGCTCCTCATGACATACAAGGCTTTCATCCGCAGCTCAATGGAATACTGTTCTCCCCTCTGGGCTGGTGCTCCTGCCTCACACCTAGCTCGTCTTCACGCTGTTGAAACCAAAGCTTTCAGAATCATTGGAATCTCCTGCGATGAAGCTAACTCCGAGGGCCTTTCACTCACTCACCGCAGGCAGGTAGGTGGTCTTTCTGTCTTCTACCGACTCCTATCCGGCCTAGCTCCCCCAGCTCTATCTGTGCTCTGTCCCCCAAATATTCCTACAGGTCGTACAAGATCTGCCAGCAACCCTCTTATGGTTAAACTGCCAAAATCAAGACTCTCTGCTCACCTTCACTCATTCATTTCTCTTTACCCCTGCCTTTGGAACAAACTACCTCACTCTCTTCAATCCTACTCCTCCCTCCAGGTCTTTAATACAGCTGTTCATCTCTTATCTTACCCATCCAAAACCTTGCTCTCTTCTACCCCCGTTAATTCACCCCAGATCCATTTTTTTTGAAATACCGACTTCTTTCCTGGAAGTTCTCGTCGTGTCCATGTGTTTTATACCTCGCCCACCCCCTCCCACCTTCCCATGCCTCCTCCCCCCAAGCCCTCTCGTTCCCACAGATCTTCCGATGTCCCTGTTCTCTGCTGTTGTACTTGTGTGCTTCCCTCTCTCTCCCCATCTTGTCTCCCGCTCCCTTTATTGTATGTTTTGTTTGCCCGATTGTTTTTTTTTGTGATTGATGTTAGCTCTTACACGAGCCTCGATCTTGTATACAAAAAAAAAGCCTGGCGGAGGTATGCGCTCTACTGAGTGCCGTTCGAGTATATTTATATATTTATATTTATTTTTAAAATATATTTATATTATATATTTTTATGTAGTTATATTATATATTTTTATATATTTATATATTTATATTATATATTTATATTATATATATTTATATATTTATATTATATATTTTTATATATTTATATTATATATTTTTATATATTTATATTATATATTTTTATATATTTATATTATATATTTTTATATATTTATATTATATATATTATATATATTTATATTATATATTTATATTATATATATTTATATATTTATATTATATATATTTATATATTTATATTATATATTTTTATATATTTATATTATATATTTTTATATATTTATAAATTATAT
>NC_136272.1:27055613-27073113 GCF_964187855.1 Myxine glutinosa
CCTTTTTGAGGCAATCTTTTTATGGCCGGATGCCCTTTCTGGCGCGCCAACCCTTAGTCGTCTCTTACGATGCGCAGGGATACGGTGTACCTATTCTAAACCGGGGTACAACACCGGGATCATTCATCCCAGCAAGCTGTACTCATAACCCGGTGTGTACCCCGGTTTAGAATAGGTACACCGTATCCCTGCGTGTCGTAAGAGGCGACTAAAAGGGTTGGCGTCAGGAAGGGCATCCGGCCATAAAAAACATTGCTTCAAAAAGAGAACCATGACAATTACGACTAAAGATGGTCGAAGAAGAAATGCGGGCAAGGGGGTTAACAAGGGGAGATGCAGAAAATAGGGCAAAATGGAGAGGATTGTCATGGGGACCGCAAGGCTAACCCTCGCTCTTGCAGGGAAAAATGGCCTTAAAATGCCTGCTGTTGTTGTTGTGTATATATATATATATATATATATATATATATATATATATATATATATATTATATATATTATATAATACTTTCTGTTACGGGGTCCTCCCCCTATCCCCTGGTCTCGGTAAACCTCCGAACCCCGAGAGGTTCCCCGGCAGAAAGATATGTTATCCTTGTTGAAATCAGTCAATAATGAAACCCTCAATGAAACAATCAATGAAACAATCAAATCAATAATGAAACCACACCAAGCGTTATGAACAAACAATAATATATTATAAATCACACCGGAATCACGACACAAATAATAATAGCAATTCACCCTACAATCACTATCTTAAGATGGTACCACCTTATCTAGTCCCTTTAACCCAAACTCACGGCACTCCCCCAATGTCTCTGTACCCCTCCAAGGCGAAGTCGATTCGCTCCCAGCGATCGTTGGATCAATGTCCGATCAAAATCAATTGAGGCGTGGACGATCGAAGCAACCCAGAGGTCACGTGGTCCAACACCCAGCAAAATAGCGGTGGAATGGAAAAACCTCCCAAAGACGTGCTCCGACGTACACGTTTGCGGTTCAATCAGCGAGTTCTCCTTATAATCCTCAAAAGCCACTTTCTTGCACAGCCGTCCCCGGCAACCCCACCGGGGAATAATGCCCGGCCAATGCGACAAAAACCTTTTTCACTGAAGGCAGGGCGCGTGGCGAAATGGCGGACGGCTTTCACTCGAGCCGGGGCTTCGAGGCAAGGATACTCCGGAACCTCAATGCAGATACCCGACTACGCAGGCTCCACAGCACTCCGGCGATATCACCTATCGCACGAACTTCCTTTCAAGGACTCAAAGTTCACTCGCACTGTCCGCTCGACCGCTCCGTACGGAGCTTCAACCAAGATCGTCTTTTTACTTCTCTCCACGCCTCTTCCTCTTCGCTCCCTTCGTCTTCTGGCTCGCGATCCGATTTCCGGCCACATTTTTACCAGGAGCGCTTTTTTAACCTTTTCACCACAATAACCATGTCCTTTAAACAATAATAACCGCCGTTTCCTTTCCAACCCCGATAAGAATAATACTACATCACCAGCAAGGTTATAAGTGGATGACAACCACACCCACGGAAGGGCCGAATCCCTAAAAAAAAAAAAAAAAAAAAAAAAAAAAAAAAAAAAAAAAAATATATATATATATATATATATATATATATATATATTGCGGTTTTGAGAGTGTACATATTGATCATTAAAGGTTAAAGGTTTGCCCCCATAGTTATTCCACAAGCAACACGTAGGCCACCTTACAACATTAGTTATGTCATAGTATGTGTGTCGGATAAGGTCATTTCCATTAGTGATACCTGCGTTGTGTAAAAGAAATAAGCTTGGGTCCCGTTCATTTTGCGGCCCACCCTCCAAATCGACCTCGTTGGGCAGCATCCATCCCGCGCCCTGATTCGGCTAATCCACCTCCTTTGCCAGCAGCGTTTGCTGCTGGCAAGGGTTTTCGCTCGAAACCAGCCAAATGCCACGAGGTAGGCCTGAAAAGGGGGAGGAGCGCGAGGTCGGGGTGTGGCCACGTCAAGCATCACGTCAAAGGCGGACACGGTGAGAGCCAACAACCAACCAGGCTCGGGTGACATGGCGTGAGGGGCGTGGTAAGGGCGTGGCTGGCAAGTTCCAGAGGGTTCGCTGGGCGGCGCTATATAAACGTGCGCACAAAGCCCTTGAAAGGACTGCCCTTATGAGAGAACTATATAACAGGACCTCGCTGGGGGAGATTGGCGTTGTAAAGGACTGTCCAGGATTGACGCAACAGCGCGCATGATCAAGGCCTCGTGAGGAAAGCGCATTGGAAGAGGACTGCAGCGGATACGCGCTTTGAAAGAGCACGTATGCTATTGAACTTGCATTAGGGAGCGCCTATTGAGCGGTATTGGGAGCGCATTTAGCGCCAGTGCATCTAATACGTACGCGGGGAGCCGCGAAGTAACCGCCAGCCAGCCTTGCCTTCCGCCCTGTAATTGTTCGCTCCGCGGTAAACGACCCCCGGGGAGCTTCTGCCGCTCTGACCATCTGCTTCACGGTACGAGTTGGGGACTGGAGAACGAGCTGCCCGGACGCCATTCCTGGACCATCGACCTGTTCATCTGCAACCCCGTGTGAGTGTGTCTGTGTGTGACGGGCCCGTTTGTCCAGGGATAAGTTAAGACTGTATAAGCTTCACTGTGTGTTCTTCTTCTCCTTCCTGTACAAATTATAAATAAACCAATCTGTTCTTCCTGTCTTTCCTGATTCGACCGTATCAGTCCTTTCCTCCATTGGGTAAGCGTGGCACGATTCGGAACCGCTCAAATCGGGTTTAGTTCTGTTCACAGCTCGGATCACGGCTCGCTATCGCTCGGCGTTTCCACTACAACCGTGATTCGGGCGGGGTTATTTCCTTGCTTACTGGGAGGCGTTGGTAATTAGGTATTAGGAATTCGGCCTACAACCCTACCCAGCACTGACAGGAAGGAACGTCATAGCCCCGGATCACATCGGCTAGTAAAAGACAAGGGGATTAATCCCCCCTTGGTAAGGGGAAAGGCCAACGTTGGGATCCGCAACATTATATATAGTGTGTGTGTGTGTGTGTGTGTGTGTGTGTGTGTGTGTGTGTGTGTGTGTGTGTGTGTGTGTGTGTGTGTGTGTGTGTGTGTGTGTGTGTGTGTGTGTGTGTGTGTGTGTGTGTGTGTGTGTGTGTGTGTGTGTGTGTGTGTGTGTGTGTGTGTGTGTGTGTGTGTGTGTGTGTGTGTGTGTGTGTGTGTGTGTGTGTGTTAGGGTTTCATATAGGTTTAAAATTAAAATGACATTTTTGTTGACTTTGCTCATGCCCTCATTCCTATTTATATGCAAAGGTTGTCTGCCAATTTTGAGAAAGATCATGTAATATTTAGAGGTTGCACAGTCTGCACACTTTTGAAATTTTATGCCAGTTCATTTAAGAAAAGAAGAAGATTTATTTGCAAAATAAAAATTAATAAGACATCGAAAGAATTGTAAAACATTGAACATAACACAATGAAATGAATATAAGCAGTGTGTGCAATGCAGTGTGTGTGCAAAGTGTGTGCAATGCAATGAATATAAGCAGTGCAGACTATAAGTGTGCAACCTCTAAATATTATTCAATTTGTCAAAAATTTGGCATACGGGTCACTTAGATGAATAGAACCAAGGGGACGAGAAAAGTGACACGAAAATAGCAACTTCGGAATTGAAACACCCTAATATATATATATATATATATATATATATATATGTATATGTATATATATATTGTTGCGGTTTTGAGTTTTGGTAACAGTCAGTATAATAAAGGTTAAATTTCCCCCTCATAGTTAGTCACACAAGCAACGTGTAGCCTCGCGATAGTGTATTTATCCCTTAGTATTTGTGAGCTTAGTCCTTTTCCTATGTTAGTTCTGCGTTGAGTAGAGTAAGGAGAATAGGTCCTACTTCTACTTCCATTGACTATCCCGCCTCCCTAGCCTCCCTAGCCTCATGCCTCTTTGTGCCGTCTTTGGTTCATTTTGGCGCGAATTAACACGAGGCAGGCCTAGGAGGGTTGGGGCGGGACCGAATGAGGGCGGCAGAGGAGCTGACGGTAAGCGCGAGCCGCCAATCAGGGCTCAGAGGGTGTGGCGGCAGGACTGTGTCACAGGGCATGGTTGGAAGGTTCGAGAGGGTTCGAGAGGGTTCGAGAAGGTTCGGGGCGTATCTATATAAGCGGTTGCGCAAAGCCCCCAGGAGGACTCGCAAGTGAAAGCGCGTGAGCAGTAGGACTCGAGAGAACTCACAAGCAGCTGGATTGAAGAGAGGTACGAGGCCTGGGTTGGCATTGAGTGGAGAAAGACACGCATGAACCAGGATACGCGCTAATATAAAGCAACGCTCGGTTGAGCTTGAAGCCGAGCCGCGTACAGTGCATTGAGTTACGCGCTGTGTAACCGCCAGCCGCGCTGAGAGACGCATATTTTCATTTCTACCTCATCGGCTGCCTTTTGTTCGGGAGACGTGCTACGAGGATCCTTCCACTGCCTGCTTGCCTTCTTCGCGGGACGTGCTGGGACCGTGGAGAGCCGGACGGGGCCGTTCCTGGACGACCATGTCGGCGCGTTTGGCCGGAACATCAATCTGCCTGCAATTCCCTGTGTGAGTGTGACGGGCCCGAGTCTGGGAGTTAAGGATAAGACTGATTCAGTGCTGCTCTGTGTCTCTGTATACCGATCATTGTACATACTAGGGCATGCCCGTACTATATCTATATCTAAAATTATATCCCCCCCCTCTATTTACATGAAATGGTTTGGTCCAAAGCGAACGGCTTGCGAGTGGTGACAATCCCCCCCCTCTATTTACATGCAATGGTTTGGTCCAAAGCGAACGGCTTCCGGAGTTTGGTAAAGAAATCGCCATCGCGTGCACAAACGCGCAGGAAAGCGAATGAATCGCAAATTCATAGTTTGCAAACGTGAAATAAATGAATACGCTCTCAAATGTGCCATCCGAGGCAGAGTGTGCCCGCCACGTTCGGCACACGCGATCGTTCGCTGCTCTCTGATTGGTTGAATCGTTTTTTGGACATAGCTCGGTAAGTAATTGTCCGATTAATATGAAACCTTGAAAAGGCACATCCTCGGGTCCCCAGCAATATACCTGGCAAGTTAAAAGTATATCGGACCCGTGGTTGTCGAGAAACAGCGGTCACAGACAAACGTACAGACGTACAGACAGACAGACAGAGATTACTGGAATTATAGATAGATGTGTGGGAATAATAATTAAACATGTGTTCTTCCTTTCCATTCGATCGTTCTCGTGATTTCCTCATTGGCTAAACGTGGTACGAATAGAACCGCTCAAATCGGGTTCCACTACACTAAAACTGCACGGACCACGTGGTACTCAATCCGCTCGGTGTACCCAAAACACACGTGGCTCGTGCGAGGCTTGCTTCCCCGCTTCCGTGGCGGCGCAGGGATTTAGGTACGAGCGAGACTTGGTCCCGAAACCCTACCTTGCGTTTGTCCGGAAGAGGCGTTTCAAGTCTCTCGGTTCCGCCAAGCCCAGCAAGAACAAGGGGCATAATCCCGCCTTGGTAAGGGTAAGAAGGGCGGCGGAGAACCGTAACAATATGTACAGTCACGTGAAAAAGTAAGTACACCCCATGTAAAGTTTTGACTTTTTCAACATATTTCAACATACAACTATTTGATCTTCATTTCAACAATATTGATAGATAAAGGTGATATAATATAACAAATATCATGAAACATTTACATTTTGTAGTCCATTGTACAATTTAAATAAACATAAATGCAAATTTCGCATGTGAAATTTCGCATTTATATATATATATATATATGTGTATATATATATTGTTGTGGATCTCACCGTCGGCCCTTTTTCCCCTTACCAAGGGGGGATTAATCCCCTTGTCTGCGACTGACCGACATGAGTCCTGAAGCTGCCCAGCTCCCTCCAGAGAGGCAGGTGAGCAACCTCGTTCGAGACCGCGGACAAGATGTTAATTTGCCGAGCGGATTAGCAGCCGCGGCTCGAACCATTAACAGAAACTAGACCCGATTCTTAGTCGTTGGCCAAATCGTGCCACAGGTACTCAATGGGAAAAAGACAAGGACGAACGGATGTGAAGGAAAGAAGGCAAGGTAGGAAGAACAGGGTTTATTATTAACTATTTACACACAACCAAAGCAGAAAAGAAATGAAATGCAATTTACAGGGAAATGGAAGGAGCAGAAGGACACAAAGCAATTTCTAGCTTATCCATACAGGCTTAACTTATACCCAGGACAATACAGACAGAACGAACTCACTCACACGAATATGGAATTGCAGATTGGATTGGCTGGAGGGAGAGGAAGGTGGGACCACAAGGCTGGAAGGTTTGGCAGGGCGCACAGCAAGCAGGTCCTCTCCGGGCTGGAAGCGAGCAAGGCGGCGGCGGCACACGTATCTCGTTCGTTGCACGCGGCAGGGCTGGTTCTTGCCTCGACACGCCTCTGGCTCTCTCGGTCATGTGCTCATCTGCCGCATCTCTCAAGGCGCGATCCTCGAACGCATATATTAAGCGGGGTCGTGACACGCCCTCGGCCGTTTGGGTCCCGCCCCCGTGCTCTGTTTGCAGCCTTATTTGGTAACGGAGCTGAACAGCTCCGCCCTTGTGGCGAGCCACGGTCACGCCTCTTCTCGACGACCCCACCCTTCTTGTCCAATACAGAGCACATGTTCAAAATGGCGGCGAACCAAGGCCAGTTGAGAGGGCGCGCACCCCACGCTTGTCGAGCTGCTTTGCAGAGATAGAGAGTTTGCTGGGGTATGGAGTTATTGAAGGGGAGCTATCCTTATTTGTTAATGCAACGTGGTGTCAATCTAGTGGATACAGAGCCTTAATTAAACATAGAATAGGAAATAATTAGCAAGATGATTCTAAGATTGGATGCGTGTTGCGATGGCCTAGGGTGTGATATTTAATAATTAATAAAAGGGGATTATATTACAAAGGGGGATATTTACAAGTGAAGGGGGGGGGGGTGGGGGTTCCCAAATCTGTAACAATATATATATATATATATATATTGTTACAGACGCGGTTTTAGATGTTAGTTTACCGAGCGGTTTGGTATTACCGCGTCCGCACAGTTACTCCCCGATTAGAACCCTATCCCGCCCGATTCCACTCGAACGTTGGCCGAATCGCGCTACGCTAAATCAATGAAGGAAAGGACACAACGGCTGGGATTAATGCAACGACACAAGGGGTACAGTTCTCAAGACCTCCGGAGGAGGCTATAATTGGTGATGCAGAAACGGGTAGATTACACGGTAAGAGGTAAAGCACAGAAAGATGGGCACTTAGACACAGTCTTATCTATCTCCGACAGACCACAGACAAATGGGACAAGACTGACTTACACAGGGATTGATGGCAAGGAAGGGCAGGCAGTCGATAGCTCAAGGTGCACCTTGGCTCAGGGGCAGAATCGACCCGGTCCGGTCCAGAGATGCGGGGAGGTATCGTCGCGCTGGAGGTGGCGTCCTTTTCTCTCTCCAAGCTGAGGCGCATCTGACGTCACCTCCCTCTTCCTGCGCATGTCCAGCGGGGAGTGACACGCCCTCGGCTCGTTAGCTCCGCCCCAGATGGAATCGGTCCGCCGCTTCCATTGGGTGCGGGGGTTACCGGGCTCCGCCCTTGACGAGGAGCTGACAGCGAGCCCCTGCGTGGTAACCCCGTCGGAGCACATGTTCAATGGCGGCTAACCAAGCCGGAGTGAGGACGCACACTCCCCGCGCCGCCGCCGCTGTTGTTGTTGTTGTTGTTGTTGTTGTTGTACCATGAGGAAGAGCTGCGGGGAGGTATTGGGAGGTCCTAAACTTTCTAACGGTGCCATACAATCACATTCTGGTGCAACGAAGAGTCAGAATTAATGGAAACGAGTCCTTAACTGACATAGACTAAGAATAACTAGCAAGATGTCCTATAGTTGTCTACGTGAGATGCGGTGAACCTGGGTGCGACATTTAATGGGGGAAATAGGGGAAGGTCGGTTCTACAGAGTGTTGTTTACAGAAAATGGGACGAGGGAATGGGGGATTGGGGATAGTTGGGAAGTATTGGGGAAATAGGGGAATATTTACAAGCGGATATGGATGGAGGCCAAATCCCATATCCGCAACAATATATTGTAACGGTTTTGAGAAGTGTAACGAATTTGAGAAGTGTAACGGTTTTTGAGAAGTGTAACAATTTTGGAGGAAGTGTAACGAATGTGAAAAGTATGGTTTTGTTATGTGTAACACCCTCGTAATGTAAATAATGGTCGCAGCCGTCCTCCTAGTTAATTCCATGAAACTTACACACAGGCCACGATATATCTTTTTAAATAGTTTATTTCCTTATTCTATGTAGGTTAAATATGTGTTTCCTACTAGATTGACTCTGCATTGTATCAAACGAAATAAGCGTAGGCCCTTTCAATTTCCCCAATCATCTCCGCTCTCCCAAAGTTCCTTTCAAAAGCGGTGCGAGTGGTGTTCAATCCCGCAAGCCGCCATTGCCCATGTGCTCATCTCGGAGAAGAGGGGGGGTAGGAGCCGCCAACTCACAGGCGTGGCACGTCGTCATGATCGAAGGAGGAATCGGACAGCCCTAACAGTCAACCAGCACCGCGGTTAGCGACCCGGTAGGCGTGCCATCGCAGCCGGCAGCTTGATTCCGCCCCGAGTGATAAAAGCGACTGTAAGGGACTGCTTCAGGAGATGAGCGAAGAGGTGACATACGAGACGAGCGGTGAGCGGTGAGCGGTGAGATGCGAGACGCTCCAAGCCAAAGAGGAGAGGTACTCGGAGAGGAAACCAGCTTTGGAGAGACGCGCTGAAAGGAGGGAGACGGCTCCACCAGAAGGAGAGGAGCAGGTGTGACCGAGCCAGCGCGTGACGTCGACAGCATCGGCAGCGGATACGCGACGGAGGGTTTTCCCGCCAAAAACGCGAGGAATTGAGAGCTGCTGCCTCCGACCCTGCCTCCCTCTCCAGCAATCCACCTCAAGCCATACCTGCCTGCAATATCCCCCGTGTAAGTGTGAACGTCGTCTGTCCTAATCGTTGTCCTGGGGTTAAGTAAATTGAATAGTATAAGCTAACGATGCACTGTGTGACTGCTTCTTCCATCCATTGCTGTAATAATTTTGGTCGCTCTTTCTTTTTGCTTGTGTGTGTATAATAAATCTGTTCTTCCTCCGTACTCTGTCTTCTTCTCTTTTCCTACTCTTTCGGTCGCATTAGAGGTTTCCCGATTGAATATCTGTGGTGCGATCTGGTCAACGTTGGTGGAGTCGGGCCAATTGGGGATCCTGTTAGGTCGCGGTTGGACCAGCCGCTCGGCCCATCATAACATCTAAACCGCGATCCGTAACAATATATATATATATATATATAAATATATATATATATATATATATATATATATATATATATATATATATATATATATGTATATATGTATATATTGTTACAGACGCGGTTGTGGATGTTGGTTTACCGAGCGGTTTGGTATGACTGCGTCTGCACAGTTTACCCGATTATACTCGAACGTTGGCCGAGTCGCGCTACGCTAAATCAATTGAGGAAAGGACACAACGGCTGGGTTAAAATGACACGACACCAGGGGTACAGTTCTCAAGACCTCCGGAGGAGGTTATAATATTTCGGAACGTTAGATTACAAGGACGAGAGAGACAGCATAGGAAGGTAGGCACTTAAATACGGTCTTATAGTAGCCCCGACAGACGACAGATAAACAGGACAAGACTGACTCACACCGGGATTGATGGCAAGGAAGGGCAGGTAGTCGAGGCTCAAGGTGCACCTTGGCTCAGGGGCAGAATCGACCCGGTCCGGTCCAGAGATGCGGGAGGTCTCTCAGCGCTCGGAGGTGGCGACTGGTTCTCTTTACTTCAAGCTCGGGGCGCATCTCTGACGTCACGTCCGGTAAGTGGCTGCGTATATCCGGCGGGGAGTGACACGCCCTCGGCTCGTTAGCTCCGCCCCAGATGGAATCGGCCCGCCGCTTCTTATTGGGTGCTGGGGGTTACCGGGCTCCGCCCTTGATGAGGGGCCGACAGTCAGCCCCTTCGTGGTAACCCCGCCGGAGCACATGGGCAATGGCGGCTAACCAAGCCGGTGTGAGGACGCACACTCCCCGCGCGCTGTTGTTGTAGTTGTTGTTGTTTCATGAGGAAGATGGGAGGAGGTATGGGGAGGTCCTAAACTCACTACTGGTGCCATACAATCACATTCTGGTGCAACGAAGAGTCAGAATTAATGGAAACGAGTCCTTAACTGACATAGACTAAGAATAACTAGCAAGATGTCCGAAAGTTGTCTACGTGAGATGCGGTGGACCTGGGCACGACATTTAATGGGGGAAAAAGGGGAAGGTCGGTTCTACAGAGTGTTGTTTACAGACAATGGGACTAGGGAATGGGGGATTGGGGATAGTTGGGGAGTATTGGGGAAATAGGGGAATATTTACAAGCGGATATGGAGGCCAAATCCCATATCCGCAACAATATATACATACAGACTTGGCATTTAATATGGAATATTTTTTTTTTTTCTTGACTTGGGTTTACTTTCTTAACTCAGTACACCAATCTGGTGAGTTCCTTTTACACTTTGGTGATTTATTTGTTAAAAGAACCATGTCACTGATTGTCTGTCGCAGCAAGAAGTCAACAACAGGATTATATCACAGGTGGCGTGGCAAAATGTACGGACAGGTGCATTTGATGATTGGCTTCACAGTCGGGTATACAAGGGTTGTTGCCTTCTGTATTAGTGGAAAACAACTGCTGCACGTCTCCAAAAGTTATTGCCGCTTCCTCTGGAGATGGTCCGTCAACTCGACAATGCTGTTTGTCATGGAGTGGTGGCTTTACGAAATTCTGGCATGAAACAGCGTGCTATTGCTCGGCAGTATGGCATCACTCAAGGTCAGGTGTCAAAGATACCGAAACGAAATGCTCAGAGGGGTGTCCCTACTCCAATACCGAGGCCAGGACGTCCCCGCAGAACCACAAGGAGAGATGATCGCCAGCTGCACCGGTTAGTCCGCAATGGCCGTACCAAGTCAGCTAATCGGCTTAAGGCTGAGTGGCAGCAACTGACAAATGTGCCTGTATCCAGAAGGCTAGTCAACCAACGACTGGTTCAAGCAGGCTATCGTGTCAGGCGACCCCTGAGAAAGCCACGCCTGACCAGACAACACCGCCAGCGCCGATTGCAGTGGGTCAGAGAGCACCGTCAATGGTAGCCAGGTCACTGGAATCACGTGATCTTCAGTGAAGAGTCTAGATTTCTGGTCTATCGTCAAGATGGCCGCGTCCGAGTGCGCAGACAAGTGCATGAAGCCTACAACAAAGATTGTATAGTGCCAAGAGTCCAAGCTGGAGGTGGTGGGGTGACCGTTTTGGCTGCTTTTCATGCAGGGGGCAAAACTGACCTGGTTGTTCTGAATGGAAACCTGAACCAGTTCAACTACAGGGCCATCTGGAAGAAACATTGCTTCCATTTGCTCGTGCAGCCTTTCGAGGAAACTTTGTCTTCCAAGATGACGATGCACGGCCTCATCGTGCTCGCATGATCCAACACTTTCTTGCTGACCGTGGTGTAGAGCATATGGAGTGGCCTGCCATGTCCCCATATATGAATCCGATAGAGAACTTGTGGGCAGAATTAACGCGTCAAATCGACCACTTGGACCAGCAGCCGACCTCTGTTCATGAATTGCAGCAGGCTATTGTCGCTGCATGACAAGCGATTCCTGTCCAAACCTTGGCAAATCTCGTGAACAGCATGCCTCAACGTGTGCGTGCTCTCCTGAATGCTCGTGGGGGTTACACGAAGTACTGAACTGTAATTTTACGGTCCGTAATCCCAGGCGTAATTTAACTTTTGTTTTTGTTAAAAAAATTTTTGGCTAATGTGCAAAATAAAGAGATACTTCTGGAAAACGTACAGAAGTTTAACACAGTACTGTCCGTGAATCGAGTTCGATATCAGTTTACATCACTTTCAAGGATCAATTTATTTGTTTCGAAATGTCAAATGTGGTTTTTGTTTCTTTTAAAGGTCACATTAACAAAATCTAGAATAATTTCAACATAATTCCAATGAACTTTTGGTTCTAAGACATCTTGAAAAGTAAGTTCACCCCCAGAAAAAAAAAATGCCATATTAAATGCCAAGTCTGTATGTATGTATATATATGTATATATATATATATATATATATATATATATATATATATATATATATATATTGTTACAGACGTGGCTTGGATGTTATTCACCGAGCGGTTTTGGGATGACCACGTCTGCACAAGATTATACTCGATATTATACCCGAACGTTGACTAGTCGCGCGATGCTAGGTCAATGAAGGAACAGACACACGGCTGGGATTAAAATGACGACACCAGGGATACGGTTCTCAAGACCTCCGGAGGAGATTATATTCGTGCGGAAGGTCAGATTACAGGGACGAGAGGTACAGCACAGAAAGGTGGGCACTTAGACACAACCTTATATTAACCCCAACAGACGACAGGCAAACGGGACAAGGCTGACTCACACGGGGATTGATAGCAGGAAAGCGGGTATCGATGGCTCCAGGTGCACCTGGGCTCAGGGCAGAATCGACCCGGTTCGGTCCGGTCCAAAGATGCGGGGAGGTATCGTCGCGCTGGGGGTGGCGGTGGCTTCCTCTGCTCTCCGTAGTTCAGGCGCATCTCACGTCACGTCCGCTACGTGGCCGCGTATATCCGGCGGGGAGTGACACGCCCTCAGCTCGTCAGCTCCGCCTCGTGGAATCGGCACGTTGCTTCTCATTGGGTGCGTGCGGGGGGGGTTACCGGCTCCGCCCCTGACGAGGAGCTGACAAGGAGCCCCTTCGTGGTAACCCCGTGGAGCGCATGGTCTGGAGCGCATCGTCTGGAGCGCATTGTCGATGGCGGCGAACCGAGCCGGTGGGAGGACGCACACTCCCCCCCGCGCAGCGCCCCTCTGTTGTTGTAGACGGGGAAGAAGATGGGAGGAGGTACGGGAAAGGTCCTAAACTCACTACTGGTGCCATATAATCACATTCTGGTGCAACGAAGAGTCATAATTAATGGAAACGAGGCCTTAACTGACATAGACTAAGAATAACTAGCAAGATGTCCGAAAGTTGTCTACGTGTGGTGCGGTGGACCTGGGCACGACATTTAATGGGGGAAAAAGGGGAAGGTCGGCTCTACTGATTGTTGTTTACAGACAATGGGACTAGGGAATGGGGGATTGGGGATAGTTGGGGAGTATTGGGGAAATAGGGGAATATTTACAAGCGGATATGGAGGCCAAATTCCATATTCGCAACATTGCACCCTTCTCTACCCTCGGGGCGTCCCGACCCGATAAATTTTTACCTACTTTAGTGTGGCACGCAATGTAGTTCCCTCTACTATTAACTCTACCCTGAGTGCGACAGTTTTACAGATATTCACAAATGAGTAAATATGTCCCCCTGCGACGTTGCACCCTTCTCCTCTCAGAAACACACCCACAGGATAACCGAATCCGGAAAGAATTCTCAAACTAAACATACAGCCGGTAGGGAGCATTATTTACACAAGACTACGCTGATATTTACACTACGATCCAGGACCTGTTTTTGGAGGAACACATGCAGATGTTATGCATAGAGAGAGCACGCTTGCCAGCATCGATACACCAACCCACGAGTGCTCTGTGGCCGACGGCCTTTAATAACGTGCAGAGCACCCCTTCCAAGCATCAAGCACCACCCCATCACACAGTGAGCACCATCCGGTGCACCAATAAAGTGTTTATAAATCATTGTGTGGTGTCGCAGCCGGCCGATGTTCTGCCGCTGGTCTTGCCTTCGTGTGGTGCACTTGGCCTTCTTACTTCTTTTCAAAAATAAAGAAAGGCGCCAACCGCGTCCATTTCTGTATTTTGGCCTTCAGTGGTGTCAACTATAAGTGGTTCACCTGTTTGGCATAGGTTCCACGTTGACCCATAGGTCCTTCCACGGGTGGTGCTTGGCCGCAAAAGAACTGCGGTCCATTGTGGGTGGCCACAAACATTGCGGTCCGTATGGTGTATCGATCCAAGCAGCAAGCAGCGAAAGTGCAGGCCCACAACTGCGTAGCCAGCACCGCTCTCTCCTCTCTCTCTACCCCAAAGCCAGATCCTCGGAGGTGGGAGACAAAAGAAGAAGACAAGTGAGTAAGGTGGTAAGGGCGCAAAAGTGCACGCAATATAAGATGATGCACACTGGGGGCACATGGGAACCAGGTGAGACAGGTACGTTCCTATCGTACGCCCCCCCCCACCAGGTAACCTACATGGCCCCTCCCTTACCCCTTACTGTATCCACAAAACTCAACACTACCCATAAACATCTATTTTACAAATCAACAAACATCCCTACTGTCTTCCCCGTTCCTCCCATAAACCAAATTCGTCTTCTCTCCCTCCTAACCAATCAAATTTGCCATTTTCAACTCTCATCAAAATTTGCCATTTTCAACTCAACATCAAAATTTGCCATTACCAATTCATCATCAGTCCCTCCTAGGGAGGGAGAGATGGAATCACCCCAATGTCTCATCCACGTCGTGATGCGTCTCACCAATCCACACAGCAATTCTCATTTCCTGCAACAAAACAAAGAAAACACAGGTGTGGAGTCATCATCATCACCACAGGTAAGTGGCTGCGTATGGTGCGACAGGTTCATCAATCCTAACTATTTCCTAAGTGACTTTAACAACTTTACACTACCCGGGGTCTTTCTCTGGCCAAACCATTGGCCCTCTTACACTATGGGTTCTAAAAACCAATTCCCATTGGCCAAACTGTGGTGCTCTTCAATTTGGGGTCTCACTCCCCCGATTCATCTCCCGGTGCCCTCGTACAATTTCTGGGCTGCGACGTGTACCTCTCCCAGTGGGTCTACCCACCTGCACACCTCCACCACTGCAGTTGCCTCCGAGCTTACCTGCTCCTTACCCTAACCTAACTACCAGGGGAAGGCCCTCTGGCACTCTCCCCACTCGGTGCCCTCTCTGGCACTGGGCTACCCGGGTCCATCCTCCGGATCCTCGGGCCCCATCCACAACTCTACTGGCTCCCAGAGCCCACCTGCGGCCTCACCTGGCCGACATCCTCACAGTGGTGGAGTGCCCAACCAACTACACACACTAACAGGCTACACGCCCCGCCATTTCCACAACACTAATGCACCCATTCACAACACCATTCTGCAACCGCACCACAAATGCCAATATCCAACCACAACTTACCTATACCCTCTACCTAACACTTACACTACCCGCCCCGGGTATTCGTGAAAGGGGTCCACTCTTCCCCCATCCACACCTTCGCACCATGCACACCACTCCGTACCACTTACTCCAACTCTCTCCACACACCTGTACTTGCACACCTGTGCTCTCACACTTGGTGCCACCTGCACCCTTCTCTCCCCAAGCGCATTCGCGCTGATCCACACACTCACTACTCATACACTGCTCCACACACCTGTCCAATTGCACACCTGTGCAATCACACCTGTTCCATCCTCACACACACGGCATCATCTCAGCTAACTACTCCCTTCTGAAACTTGCGCTTCCCAGTCGTCCCTTTAAACTATTGCGCTCCCACGTCATTATCATCCACACTAATCTACCTGCGTCCCCACTACAGGTATCAGTCACTAACTAACCTTAACGTTACCTAAGGTCATCTTCTCTAGATCCCTACACACAATATCCTAACCCACCCGGGCTAGTTTTCACTGCCATACACCCCATAATCTAGTGCTCCTTTGCCCCCACCATGGGAAGGGTGGCAGGGATGCCATCCCACCACATCGGGGGTCTTTCACTACCAATTTTGCACATCAAAATTCAACAAATTAAAAATTTGCCAATCACTGCCCATCATCTGCCAATCACTACTGCCAATCCCTTGCCAATCATCAAATTTTGTTTTTCTCCAATTTTGGGTCCAAAACACTAACCTCATCACCCAGTCGACTCACTAATACCTCTCGGTGCGCCAATTCCTGTCCAAAGCCCGGCTTCGTAAAGCCAAACAATGAATGCTGGTTGTTTTGTGCCAGCGGCTGGATACATCCCGCATTCGGTGCAGGGAAGGAGGTTTACCCGGGCCGAGATCCCACGCACCACCTCGGCGTGGAGCCATCCCATGGCTCGATCTCGGCCTGCCGGAATGCCTCACCAAAAAGTGGTCGCCATGACGACCCTTTCTATCGGGCTGCCCGCTCCGCCTAGTGGAGCACGGACGCGGCCGTTCAAAGCGAGGCCCAGCACGCACCGAGGGCCCGACTCGGCTATAAGTCGTTCTAAACTCTACCCCGTCTAACGTCGATGCTTCGCCTGGACGCTTACACCCCGCAGCCCGTTCCTTGCTCACACATCCAGCCGTGCCCATGCTCCTCGTACCTTTCCTTACACACCCAGGTACACCCATTCCACTCACAGCCTTGGTCACACACCTGACCACCGAACACTTTGGCACACATTCGTTGCTCGCACACCTCACCAATACACCGCTTCGCGCCCCCTCCTCGGTCACCTCCTCTGTGACAATCACAGGTGTGCCCTCATTCGCACACCCAACCACGTGCCTCACCACCAACTCCAGCGTGCATTCCCACTCACGCTCTACCATTCCAGGTGTGCATCCTTCCATCCCAGGTGTACATCCTCGCTCACCTGTCACAACCAACTCACTCTCCTTGTCACTCTCACTACTCTCACCTCCATTCTTGACAGCGCACTCACCCTTACTCTTGACAGCGCACTCTTTCCTCGTGCACCTGTCCGTCACACACCTTTCTCGCGCGCACTCCTGCGCACACTCTCCCGTCACACCCTCTGTAACACTTACCACACCGCGCTTCCATGTGCTCCCTCGCACACACGCTACGACCGACTCACTCTCGCCAGCACCCTCACTCCTTGGCACGCACTTTTTCCTCACACACCCCAGAGTCGGACTTTCTTGCACACCTCCTCTTTCGCACACCAGACCTGTCGCACACTTCACCCACGGCCTCTCACGAACACCCGGGTCCATCTCGACCCCCAAGCTTCTTAAATCCCCTGGCGCATCATACGCACGACCATATTGGTCACCACTTACACCGGGTCCTCTTCCTCTTCGCTTCTCCTCCATCACCTGCGAATCCCTCATCCGGTTAATGAGCACATCATCACGATCCAAACACAGACTTTGGACCAATTCTTTTATCTCCTCTTTTATCTCTTTCTTATCCCCTCTCCGTCGCTTCTTAATTTCGCTCATCCCTTCTTCCACTTCTTCTAATTTGTGCTTCACCTCTTTTATTCCCCGGTACGTCTCCTCAAGCTCGTCCTCCAAGGCTACCTTGACCGTTTCCATGTGCGTCCTCACCTGCCGGT